>NC_136499.1:37836975-38079475 GCF_053919585.1 Euprymna scolopes
AACTTATCCCTTTCTGCGTGAGGCAGAGACAAAAAAGTATTGCATTTTTTTACGGTTGTTTGGTCTCCGATATTTGGCACATTGTAAAACCTCTGCATTTGGAGAATCTTCATGACGACTCCATTTCATATAACATTATTTTTATGACCACAGTTAAGTAGATTTCTTAGAAGTTTACACCATCTTTGCAAGGTGCCTTGCATCTTTTTTATATGCCTCACGTAAGCCCCTGAGCGCAAGATACGCCATCTACCGAGCTAATCTCTCTGGAATCAAGTCACCCGTCGATCTGAATATCTTACAGATAAAACAACACATTGTTCTTTTTTTACTTAAATAAGTACGTAAGAAAATCAATCCCTTGATAATCTTAACTATTTCTCTTTTTCAAACATATTTTCTTAAACTGCCAATAAATTATGCCGACGTGCCTGTGGGTTCTGTGCACGTATTTACTAAACAGGTCGATTAAACTTATCACTTTCTAAACTAACCTATTGCGTTGTTATTAACTTTGTTTTTGTTTGTTTATAAATGTTAATTTCTTTTTTTTTCTTTCTCATACAACCCGTATGAGCGTTCTAGCCAGATATTCGGTTTCGACCATCGCAACGTCTTAATCTACAACACTTACACGTCTCAATCAAACTGGTTTGGTGTTTATGAAGTTAAGTAATTGGCACATGGTTCTATTTTCAAACAAGTTGGTAAATACGAATAAAATATTCATCATTTCGAAATATTTAGGGAAACTATGCTAAACAATCTATTATTATAAACTTACTTTATTTTATTAATATTTACATGACGAGACAGGCATATATTTATTTATACTAGCAGGTCCCTCTGCATTGCCCGGTCGTAGAATACGCTTACATATTATATTTTAATTTATGCAGGTGTCACACTTGTTAATGTAACACTAATTCCCGATTGATTCTTATATTGTATGCTATGTATGCGATATATAGTAGTCATTTCAAGAGTTTAAAAAATACGATTTGGGTTGCATCAACTCGAATCAAAACCAAAACTTTATACTTTAATGCATTGGCTGTCTTATGACTTAAGGCAAATGTGTAATAACCTTTTAAAAATAAATGCAGTTAATTGTATAAATGAATATTTACGCATGCGTGGAGAATACAAATTATGTTGACTATTTTTTTTAATTTGGACAATTAGCGGTTATTTGTCTCGGATAAAAAAACAAACAATTAAATTCTTGCACATGCTCGAATACGTTATATATAAATTTTGAAGTCTGCAGATTAAATATTGAAAAGAGTTTGGTTGAAACCCTCCCGCACGAATACACTGACCTAGTCGCGTATACATTTAAAGGGAGATATAGATGTTTGCATTTTCCTGTATATTCTCGTGTTATTAATTACATAAAGTTTTTTTTTTTAATAATGTATGCAATGAATCACTGAAAGTTAATTCACAGTTTTCCCAATTACATATTACAAAGATAGCTAATAATCCTAATGGAATCATTGGATAAAACCCCCTCATAAATAACGTAATGTTTCCGTGATAAACCAAGAATGACTCCGTATCAACGAGCTTGTTTGACTTCAGTATAATTAATTGAACAAGTTATATATATATATATATATATATATATATATATATATATATATTTATTGTTAATATAATATTATTTCTTAAAAGACGCGCTACTAATCAGCCCTCTACATGATTTATACGCTATCAATTCTTTTCATTGGGTTTTTCTATCTACTCAACCTTCAGATGTGCATGAGTGTTTTCTTCTGCTTATAACATTTCTATGATTATCTCACTATCTAATGTTAGTTTGGCTTCAGCTTTTCCTATTAGCCTCATTTTTGGAAGGAATTACTAACATAAGTTAATTCACCATTATTATATCTTTCTCAGTTACGAATCAGCGTTTTGTTGCTCTATATATCTCTTTACCTCCCTATCACCTCCTCTCTCTATCCCTCTCCCTCCTTTTTCTCTCTTTATATATATATATATATATATATATATATATATATATATATATATATACAATAGGAATATATATCGATAATAGAAAATATACTGGTGTATATAGATTATAAACAATAGGATACAATACAGCGTATAGGTATTGTGGAAGCCTTTCATGCTAGGCATTTCAGCGTGGTTCTTCTCATGAGAAAAATAAGGGCTGTGCTAAGTAATTATATAGTAATAGCCACAGACATATAAACGGGTCGTGGAGTACGCTTTAGGGAGTAGTTACTATATGTCTGGGTATTTCATAGTCTAATAAATTTAATTATTAATCAATTAGGATCCGGAGTTAAAGGCTTTGCGAATGAGGTCAAACGAGCGTCGGGGCGGGGTTTGAATCTCCTGATCAGCAGGGATTTTTATCCTGTACTGATGATTGCGTTGGCATGAAACACTAGTGTGGTTAGCCATAAAAGAAAATTACTATTTTATTATAAGGATTAACCCTTTAAAGGATACTTAAGGGCGTGCATATAAACTAAGAAGTGTCGTTCGAACACTCTTGATTGTCTGATGTTTGTGTACAAATAAAGCGTTTCTTTGTTATTAATTACCTTCCTCCTCGTGACAATTATTGGATGACTCCGAGGTAAATTATTTGCAAATGGAGTCAAAGGTAATTTCGTTGCTGCGTTCGAATCTCCGACTAACGGGATTGGCCGTTCTACATTGATGATTGCGCAAGTATGAAACACTAGCGTCTTAAAGTATAAAAAAGTATTATTAGTTAATTACCACGCTCATTAAAAAAATATTTAAGGACGAGTACTGTCTGGGAAGTACAAATTAAGAAGCAGTTTACTTATCTTTATAAAACGTTCAGGACTTTCGTTATTCGAACATTCTGAATTGTCAATGTCTGCACCTGGATGAAGCGTTTTTTAGTTATTAATTCCCTTCATTCTCATAACAACTGTTTTTAGTTGTACAACGGATTTTTCCCTTCGTAGTGTCTACATCTTCGCCAACTAGATGAAACACATACATTATCGACAAACACAGACACTTAGGAAATTATAGTAACATCAGACAGGCAGACGTCGACAAACCAACCTAAGACTACGTCGGTAATAAAACAAATAAACCAAATAAATTTAAAACATTTTTACATAGGCATCACCACTTATATAGGCCAAGAGGCCACTGGAGGATAAGGGTTAAAGAGTATACAGTAGAAATTGGATAATATAGTAATCGTTAATAATGGAAATTCGGTAAATTTGTTAACTTATATGAAACGGCTCATTAAAAACTTGTTTACGTTAGACGTAAAGACAACCATATTGTAGTCAGCTGGAAAGCAGGAAAACGGAAGGCAATTCAATAGGCGTGCTGTTCTAAGAAAGAAGCTTTGTTCATGAAATCTACGTTTATGGTTTGCCACAGATAAAATGTAGGAGAAATTAGGGATAGTCTTTTCTGCAAGACGAGTGTTTCTTGTGAAAGTTTTGTGAGGGGATACCATAGATTGGAGCTCTGCCGAGCACTTGCCATGAAACTTACGATAAAGTAGAGACACAATCGCAACATCTCTTCTGTTGGAGAGAGGTTGCAGGGAAGAGAAAATTATATCCCCTACGAAACTAAGAAGTCTATTTTAAACTCTATCAAGGCAGGGTAAGTCCTTTCTAGCAGATCCTTCCCAAATCTGGCAACGGTACTCCATCCTTGGACGTACCTGGCTCTTATATAGATAGGGAGTTGCATTAGCTGTGAGATATCTGCTGTATCGATAGAAGGATCCCATCATTTCTCCAGCGGCCTTGCCAACGGATTCCATTTAAGATCAGGAGTAAAGGTCAATCCCAGAAGCTTGTCAAAACATGAGGCCTCCCCAAGACGTGAGATATATTTTTTATTCGAATTTGTCATTGACACAAACATAAATCAGCATGTCTTTGATTAGCTCTAAGAAAAATGAGATGCACTATAGAATCAGCCAAGTCAGGTTTTTGTTTTGATTTAGGATATAATAATTTTGGAAAATCATATATCTGCAATTAACAAATTACGTATGCAAAAGCAACTACTTAGTTTTACAATTACTAAAAATTTACAAAGGCTAAATGCCACTCGAAAACAATAGCCAATATAATGAATAATAAAATTCGGATGCTGTTTAATATTAAGAGATGATTTAATCTGATGAACGGAATGAATAATGTGCGATATTTTGATTGTACAATTTATGGCACAGAAAAAATAACATATAAAATTGTAATAACATAAACGTATTACTGACTATCTATTAATATTAAATTTTAATATAATTTCACAATTAAGGAATGAAAATATCTCGCGCTGTCTTCAGATCCAAAATTTGAATGTGTATTTCAAAACTAAAATGAAACATTACGTGCAATTATCATAGAGAATATGCCGAGTAATTTAGAACGAGAATATGTTTTATTTAAGTTTGTTAAAAAGTAAATAAAGTAGATTTAATGAATAAAATACATTCTTTGTTATTGGAGATTAATTGTGAAATATAGTTTCATAGCTATATTATTAAAGTGCTTTTTTTTCCATTATCTGTAGGTATGCTTCTTTCAAGTATACTATACATTTTTTATATATTTTTTACATATACTTTTTATATTATATATTTTTACATTATATATTTTTTACATTATATATTTTTTACATTATATATTTTACATTGGTGTGAATATGCTTTCATTATATAGTATTAATGCATAATTTTATTGATATTATTAAAATTAACGGAATTATATCACGTAAATTTGTTTCCACTATAAATTGATGTATGTGGTTATATGTATGTATATATATATATATATATATATATATATATATATATGTGTGTGTGTGTGTGTGTGTGTGTCTGTGTGTGTGTGTTGCTTACATTATGTTGTGTCTGCACAAATAATTAACAAGAACACGGAAAGTAAAGGTATAACAATAATATATCAGGAAGAGAATTTATATATATTTACATGTCTTAAGGTATACTTTAGTAAGACATATTTCGGCAGGTGGCGTGTTGCTTGTCTAACTGGAGGCAACATAGGTGTCTTGCCTATTTTGCGGTCGTTGCAGACTCTCTGGTATTGGTGATTGATACCTTTATATATCTCACTCACCTACCTATGTTAATTAGTGGGCATCTCCACAACACACCCTCCCATGATTTGAAGTCATGTAGATTTCAATATCTTTTCCTCTTGGGGTTCATTATAATTGGTCCTATAAACTTTCTTTCTTTCCCGATCTTATCGGTTCGGGTATGCTTTGTGGTGGTTCGATATCAAACGCTTCGTATAGTGTATCAATTGGATCTTCCTTTTCATCAGCTTTGTCATGTTTATTGTCTTTCATATGATGTTTTCTCAATTGATTTTCTTTTGTGTATCCTTTTTGGACCTTTTATCATGTAGATCAAGTCGCCGATACGTTCATCTACCGTACCAAACTCCCAGTATGAAATATTATTTTTCATACATTTAATAAATACACGATCACCAGGTTTTAACCTTTTACGTGATGTGTGCGTGGTTTGATGTACGAATGCTTGCTTTGGTATTAATTTATCAAATGGTGATTTTATTTTTCTAGCGAACATTAATTCTGCTGGCGATAATTTCGATGGTGTATTTGGGTTCTTAGTTATCCTGTATATTTGCAGGAATTGTTGTAATGCTTTATTCGTAGGGGTCCCTTTTGATTTTCTAAGTGCACGCTTTATCCTGTCTACGAACCTTTCCGCTAATCCCTTTGATGCACATATTTCATGTAGAAAATTTATTATGTGATTTGTCGTCGGGTTCTTGAAACGCTTTACTTCAGGCCATCTGGAAAACCTATCTACTACGATTAGGTAGTATTGTCCTTCGGTCGGCCCAGCAAAATCTATATAAATGCGTGACTATGTATGGTCAGTTTTTATCCAAGTTTTATGAATTATCGGTGGTTCCTTTGCGGCTAACGCACAACCATTACACTTGTTTACTGTTATTGAAATATCCACATCGATATTCCGCCGATAAATGTAACTCCGCATAAGTACCTTCATCCTATTTATACCCGGGTGTCCTGTATCAAAATCACGTAAGATTATTTTTCTGCAAGGTTTTCGGGATAACAACTTTTTCACTACATAATAAAACAACATTTCATATGGAAAATATGCTTTGCGTTTTTTCATCATTTTCCATTATTTTTTTCTTTATGACTGTGATGACATTGTCATTTTCAGCCTCCCTTTTTATATCGGTTAACGTGCCTGGTAATTCTTTTATTATATTCGCCACCATGTTTTTTTCCTCATAATTGGAACGTATAGCTGCAGTTACTGACTCTTCAAGGGTTTCCTTCATTTTCGGTATAAGCCTTGACAGGCCATCCGGATGACCTATTTTTTTCGAACCCAGATGTTTTATTTGAAAGTCATAATTTAGAAAGATCTTACTCCAACGGAGTAGGCGATGTGCCCTTATTTAAGCCGAAGATTGTCACTAGGGGCTTATGATCTGTTTTCAGTATAAAGTGTCTTCCTGTACAGGTAAGGTGGAATTTCGTTACCGCGAAAATAATGTTTTACCCCTCTTTTTCTATTTGAGAATAAGTTTTTTTTTGACGGAAGTATTGTATGGGAGGCGTGAGCTATAGTTTTCCTCTATCCATCTGGCAGGATTTGCTGTATACATGCTCCTATAGCACGCGATCTCGCGTCAATCACAACACATATTTCTAATTTTGGGTCGTTATAGGTTAAAAATAGATCGGGCATCAGCGTCTTTTTAATTTTGTCAAATTTGTCTTGACATTCTTTTGTCCATATCCATGGTGTCTCTTCCTTTAATAACTCGTTAAGCGGAGCTCTTGAGTCGTGCATTCCTTTGATAAATACTTGGTAGTAGTTTGAGAGACCTAAGAAGCTCTGTAGAGTCGTCACGTCTGGGTGTCGACCGTCTTTATGTATAATTTGCCTTAAATATTTGATTTCGTATAAACAAAATTCGCATGTTTTCTTTCACCTTGACTCTGTATTCATTTATTCTTGTGAATACTGTTTTTAGATGTTCTCTTACATACACGGTAGGGGCTGCTCAGGCGCTAGTTTCGATAAGATGCCTCTTTTTTCGAGTCTATCTACCTCGCTACTTATTTTGTCTAAACCTGCGAACGGTACATACCGTTTTTCCCTAAACACCGGTGTTGCGTCATTTATTGCATCTTCCAAGTCCAGTAGTAAATATTTCTGGGAATTTCTTTTTATAATCCTTTTTAATATTTTCTGATCTTGGGATGCAACTGGTTATTTTTTTTTTTACAAAAAGCATTCATTGGTTCATCCCCAAAATTACATTTTTCAATCCAGTCAATTCCCAGTAACTTCTCGATTTTTTTAAAATTATGATGGTTTTCAATTTCTTCGTCGTGCCATTTAAATTAATGGATGACCTCTCCTTCAATTTTTATTTCGTCTCCTGTCACTGTTCGTGCACCTTTACTTGACTTTTGAAGAGTCGGTTTACCCAGCTTTTTCCAAGTGTTGACGTTTATTGACGACAAATCCGATCCAGAGTCAAGCTGAAATTTGACTTGTTTGTCGAAAATATTTACTGATACATATTTTCGTAAATTATTTTCCCTTTGTCGTTTGTTCTCATTTGGTGTACTCTATTTTTTGTTCTGCAACAAACACTCTTATGTCCAACTTTATCGCAATTGTAGCACCTGATATTTTTGTAAGGACAATCCTTTTCCAAAGGTTTTTCATCACATCTTCTGTAATTATTACCTGATACTGTCTTTTTTTTAATTCCTTTGATTATTATCGTAATTTCGTTTTCTGTAGTTGTTATATCGACTATTATCGTAATTTCGTTTTCTATAGCTATTATAATTTGAGTATTTATAATTTGGGTATTTTTTTTTAAATTTTGACTAGTCTTAAATTTCTTTGTCCTGAGTTTCTGAAAGGTGTTTTTTAATCTTCCTAATGTACGCCACTCCTGCTTCTTCTATAACGCTGGAATCTTTTTAGTGATACTGCCCTTTGGCAATCTTCTGCTAATTTCTGCAATGTCAGGCCTTGTTCTATCTCTGATTTTGAGAGAACGCGTTTTCGGATCTCTGATTTTTTTGTGGATACTAGACCCTGTGAAAGATTAAGCATTTGGAATCGTCCACTGTGAGTTCCAATAATTTGAAGTTGTCGCAGTTTTTATTTACTACTGACGCGTGTGTCAGATAGTCCTGCTCATCAGTTTTATTAAGATTCATACATGGCCATCTCTTGTGGAAAAGAGACATGTTCGGTCCGAATAACTCCTTAAGAAGCTTTACGATCTCAGCGAAATCTAACTGATTCGTTCTCCTTGGCAATATGAAATCAATAAATTTGCAATGTTCACTGGTACCATGTTTCGAAGTAATAAACTTACTTTCTTTCCATTTGCCCAGTTTTCGCAGTCTGTTTCGAAAATATCTTCATACCTCTTGAAGTATGCATCAAAAGCGTTATCCTCTTCCGATATGTATGTGAATACATTTATGCTGTTTACAATTGTTGTGTTGGAGAAGGTTGTTTTACTTTCTTGTATGGAATTAGCTGTTAATCTTTCTAACAGTTCTTTCTGTTCAAATTGCATCTGCGTGAACTTTTCTTCCTGCCTTTCTAGGCATTTTATGAGTCGTTCATTTTGTATTTCGTCTCTTTCTGCGTGTAGCACTTGCTGTTCTTTTTTGAAGGAGCTGCTTATTCTACATGAACTGTGTCAATATTTTAGCAAATTCCTCCATCTTGTTTTTTTTCATTCAAAGATTAGAAAAATCAGTCTATTTTATCAATTCACTTTTTACAATAACTACGAACAGCCGTTTTTAGGTTCGCTTTTTTGTGTCAACCGAATTCTATCGATATATTATTTTTTGCGTTGAACCTTTCTTTTCCCCTTTTTCTATTGAGGGATAAAAAAATGTTTGTTTTTTTATTTCATTTCTCTTAATCCGTTAAGTTTTGATTACGTACAATTTTTTTTTAAAAATCCTTTCTTGGTACAGCTGAAAAAATATCAATTTTCTCCTTCAAGACAATTTTCATAAATTAGTTCAAGATGTACTAGCCAAAACTCCTTTTTTTCTTTGACTTTCGTAGTCACTTTAAAATGGTTATTGGCATTTTGCTTTCAAGTATCCAGTGGTCGAATATCTTGTTCGACAATTTTGTAGATACTTTCGTTTCTTTTTCTTTTTTTTTTCGACAGGGATAACTTTCCGCGTAAAGTATTTTTCGAATACTGTTGCTGTGTCAAACAGTGAATTCTCGAGTAGATCTTTTTCAAAATCCTCGATGTTACTGTTGTGTTAAACAGTAGTTTTTTTTTTCTTCAAGTACGTTTTTTTTTTAATCTTTCTCGAATAAGTATTTTTTCGTACACTACTGTTGAGTTTCGTAGTGGATTTTCCCGCGTAAGTCTTTTTTCGAATTCTCGTGGCCACTGTTGTGTTTAATAGTGGATTTTATCTTGCGTAAGTCTTTTTCTCGAATTCTCGACACTGTTGTGTCTGCACAAATAATTAACAAGAACACGGAAAGTAAAGGTATTACAATAATATATTAGGAGGAAAAGTTATATACATATTTACACGTCTTCATATATACTTCAGTTGGAGATATTCCGGTAGGTGGCGTGTTGCATGTCTGACTGGAGACAACATAGGTGTCTTGCCTATTTGGCGGTCGTTGCAGAACTCACCCGGTATTGGTGATTGATACATTTATATAACTCACTCACCCACCTATGTTAAGTAGTGGGCGTCTCCACAGCACATTATGTTTTCATTCTCCATTTCTTTCTTATTTAGCTATATTTTATTATGCTAAACTATAATTATTTACATCAGTTGGTTAATTAATCCTAATTTGTGTATAATTTAGTTTATACAAAATTTGAAATATATCCCATTTGAACCATATTAGATTAACTTTTTTTAAACACCCGCTTAGTCAAAGATAATTAAGTTATTCTGTTTGACTTAGATAAAATTATCAGTTACAACTAAATAGCGATGGTCAAACGTATTATCTATATAAAAACAAATACTGTTGATTTTTGGAAAGTTTTGTATGCATATTTTTACAACTTTAATGTTACAGCCAAAAATTTACTATAATATAATTGGATATTTTCATTTTTATTTTCTTGATTAATTTCTGCATCCTTTTCATTTCTCCAGATTTCTACCAGTCGAATTAACAAAAAAAAATCAGTATTCTTGTATAACCCTATGGATAAGCTAGGAATTCCCATGTACATTTCCCGCAATTAATAATGTATTACCAAATAACTCACTAGTACTGAAACAAATATCTAATAGTGATATCGAAATCACCCTACCTATTTTTAATAGTCGATAGGTTATGTCCATATTTCGATTACAAGTGCCTTCCGAAATATTTCCTTCTTATTGTCTCCATTCAACCCGAACAGATCAGAGTGGATTGCAAATTGCATTGATTTTAATTACTGATGTAACGCATTAATGATCTCAAAGTGTCATCTCTTTGTTGTATATATTCACGGTTGAGACTCGTCATAGATATGCGTCAAAGCAGCAATGATCTAGTAAATGTTTGGCAAATGTGCATTGCGAATGGCCGTAACTGTTTCAAAAAATATTTCATTAACACAAAAGGTCAGCCGTTTTAATAGTACAGCCCAATCCAGCCTAGTCCATCAACTTAAATTGAGTTTAAAAAATAGAGTCTTAATTTGTTGAAACGCTTATTCTATGTAAAAGCAGGTAAAGGACGCCAGTACACAGTTATAGTTAAATGTTAGCAAAAGTGAAGTGAGAATAGTAATGACGATGTGAAAAACTAAATACGAACCATAAATTCACTCTCGTCTTATTAGTGGGTGTGGGTTTTGTCCTTGCGGCTCTGTAACTTATTAATTAAAAATAATATGAGCCTTTACTTTTAGATCTATTCTCGTGTTTTTATTGACATAGTAAACACTTCAGCAATTAGTATTATTATCATCTTTAATGTCGGTGGAAATGCCTTCTTTTAGATTTTCTTTTAATATTTTAATTACTTTTGTCATATAATCGTACATTTTACTTCACACAAAGTTTTGAAGATATATAGTAACGAATATAATTCATCTTCCCCAGATATCAGAATGCATCTAAAATGTACGCACGAGGTTTGAACACAGATTGTTTTTATTCATGGCGGCAATTATTCAATCGTTTTTGTTCCTCATCCTCTTGAAAGTAATGTCATTGTCAGAGTGTTTGAAGCTGATAAAATATTAGAAATCGGACAGCGTCGTTCCTGCTATAAAAGTAATTGGACGTATTGACTGTTGGGATTTGGTGCCAGCGATCATATCGTCTCTTGCGAGAACACATCTCGTTTTACTGGATAACGGATACAGATGATGGGATAGCCAGGCTCGAAGTGGCGAGTGACGGTAGAAGTTAAAACGTCCTTGCAGATAAAACATGTTACTTTTATTGTGTTTTATTCGCACGTACTGTCAACTAGAATACACGCCAAAGCAAATTAAATTACTGTTATTCATTGATATGACTGTGATTTATAAGAACTGTATAGCATTTACAAGATTTATAGAGATTAGCTTTGTATATCTTTATTACAATATATTAATTCTTCATGAGAATAAACGTTATATGGTTCAAAAACCTTTAGATAATGCCATGATTTATTTAATTTATAGTTGTTATAATCTCTATATAAAATATAGATATATTGAATTTATGTACACACACGACTTACATTGTTTTTATAAGAATATATGATTTACACTAGAAGTGAAAGACAATATAAACTGTGAAGCAAGTATTATTAAACAAGCACATTAACATATATAATATAATCTTAAAAATTAAAACGGGAATCTCAAATTGCATTGTTCTGATAAACAGACTGAAGCAGTAATAGCTTGAAAGATACATCCCTTTGTTTCACGTATTCTCGATGTGAGAATTGCTGATATAAATGTGCATTAAATACAGAGATACCTAATTATTTTCAACATGCAAACAAACTATAAATAATTTGGAAAAATCAAAAGTAATGATTAAATAGCAATTATATAGTAAAGACAAAATATCATATTATTTGGATTCTTCAGATATGTGTTTCTATATTGAATACCATTTTTACAACGTTTCCATTGGTGTAACCTCTGACCTTTTTCAAATGTATCTTGTTGAACCCGGACATGTTTCTTTCGAACTCGGGAATTTGGATGAAATTTCGAACAGAACCCTCTATTTACGTCACGAGTGTGCAAGATTTAGTTCATTCAACCATGACTGAATAGAGCTTTTAATACGAAGGGGCATTGGCCAATCTCCGGATTAATGACTATGAGTGGAGCATAAGTTGAAACACTTTGAAGCAAAAAAAAAAAGCATAAGTAAATAGCAACAACAAGGGAACAAATTCTAAAACTTAAAATAATAAATTTTATTTAACCAGAAATAGTTTCTTTTTGTGTATGTGAGATATGCAATTAATAGTCATTCTTTAATATTCAGGAGTTCCATTTGTTTTGAAATTTAAAAAGAAATGTACATTACTAACTCGGCGTCGTTTTTATTAGACGAATTTTCAAAATCAGCATACAATGGAAAAAATATTTCCGTAATTGTAAGGATAATCAAGAAAATCATTCATGACAAAGGTATTCATTCCCGACAGAGGAACTATTTATGTTCACATGTTTTATGATGAAAACCTGGCAAATGACGTATACCAGTAGGGTGCATGCTCTTAGCAAAAAATATTCATCTATTATTGTTTTTGTGAACTTAATTAGTAAAGGATTGAGTAGTTTGCCCGTTTGCAATATGAATTGATATTCTTAGAAGTGCAGTTTTTTTTTTACAGACTCGAACATCAGTGATTATTTCGAGTACCGACAAAGAAGCCTGCGAAAAGCTGTCAAACATTGTTGGGGATATTTTTGTTTTTGGCGGATTGGACTATTTATATTGGCTTTCTAGAATGTTCCAAGCTCTTCACTGCCTACATACGCGAATGGGAAAAATATAGTCCCATGAATTTGACTGTAAATAGAACGCTTCACAGCCACAATTCCTCGCGCGGTGAGACTGTGTGGGCGAACGGTAACGAAAACAAATTGCTCCTGTAATGAATAAATTCCAGCCGAACAGATTCTTCTGATTACGTTACGAGCAATTGATTTAGCTGGTCATTACATAGCCCCACACAAGACGTATAATCATAATGCATTTATTTAACCAATAAATTTTATTTCACCAGAAATAGTTTATTTTTGTGTATGGGAGATGTGCAAGCTATAGTCATTCTTGAATGTCCGGGTTTTTTTCAATGAGCAGTCAATTACTAATGCGAAAAAATGTGCATATTTTTAAATGAAAGTTTAGAATCATCATATAAATAAAAACATAATAATATTTGCACATCTCGAAGGGTGCGGTAAAAACCTTTCGTGGTTGAGAAAATACTTCTGATCTGAGGAAATCGTTATGGTAAACACATCTGATAAAGCAATCCCCGCAAAGAAGTCTTCCAGGATGGTGATGTTTAGTTAGCAAAAAATATTAATCAATGTTGTTTGTGTGAACTTCATTAGTAAAGGATTGAGTAATTTGTCTATTTGCAGTTTGAACTTGATATTAAAAGCAGTGCAATGTTTTACGTCATGCCTGTGAGTTTCACATGCGTGATAATTTCGAGTAGTGACAAAGAATCCAGCGAAAAGCTGTCTAGAATTCACGGGAACATTGTTGAGATCATTTTGCTTTTAGCGTGTGGGACCTATTATGTTGGCTTTCTAGAATGTGCCAACTTATTCACTGTCTACATACTCAAATAGACAAAAAATATAGTCCCATGATTTTGTGGGGTTTAAAAATACGCGTCAACGACAGAACTGTGTAAGCGAACAGTGACAAAATCAAATTGTGCCTGTGATGAATAAATTCTTACCGAATATCTTCTTTTGATTAAGTAACAGGCGACTTTATTTAGCTGGTTACTACCAGTTCGTAATTCTCAATTGTATTTTTTCGATCGCCCGCAAGATAATTGCATATCTTATCTTTAGTAAAACATCACTTTTACAATTGATTGTTTAAGTGTTCGAACCATTGCCCCACGGGTCCTTGCGAATATGCCACTTACGACGAGAATAGTAGTCCGAAGAATTTAAATCATAAGAATTACATCTCCCATCTGAAATATTGAAAAACATAAGAAATATCATATACTGTAATAATTACTTTTATTATGTGCCATTAGGGCGTATCTATTTTTATACGACTTTAGCACTAAGAACAGAAATGACAAAATTATTTTTAATACAGTATTTACACTTAAAATTTTTATTTTGTATTTTTTCTATATCTATTTTCATCATATTTTCCATCAAACATTTTAGAATATTTATATTTATTACCTGTTTCCGAACCTGATGCTCCCTTATACTAATCATGTAATCAATTCAAATATACTGTTGATGTTAATTGTATATAGCTCTCTTATATCCTGGTTGTTTTGTAATTTTTTTAAAAGTTTTTCTTTTCTATTCTATTTTCTGAGCTTTCAATCATGTTGTGGTAAATACGGAGTCAGTGTCGATTTCAGAGTTAATCCCTTGCATAAACCTGCACAAGGATATAGAGATCCGGAAGCGTTTGTATATCAGGATATACTCAATCCTGCGTTTCGTTTCAAGTCCAATCTCTCCTTTGATTTCTTAAACCATGTGTTCATTACTGCCATCTTTTTCTTGTGCCATTTAATTAGATGTTACCTCTGTCGTTTGGCTCTCATATTCCAAATGAACCAATAGTAGTAGCTTATCTTTTTTCCAGCCTTTGAGTTTTAATCTCCGATAATTATTTGATGCCTTGGGTCTTCATATGTTTCAGTACCCTACCAATGGATTCATAAAACTATTTCACCTCTGCATCGTCCTTATTGGTTGTTGGTGTGTATGCTTGTATAATGCTATGATCAAAGGGTAATTTCTTTAGCCTGACTAATTTTACTCTTTCACTGATGATCCAGAAACCCTCTGTAGGCTTCGAAATTTGAGAATCTAATATAGTTTCATCTTTTCTCTGATGTAGATTTCCTCCTTTAAAACTGATGTATAGTTGTCATATGTAATAACACCTCTTTCTCTTTAACTTCTGAAAACTCATTCTTTTTATTTCCTGCTTCGCGTTGTTTCCGTTTCCTTCATGGAGGCTAGTACGTACGTTCTATACCTCGATTCTAAGATGGGCTCGATGCGGACAGTTACTAGATGAAGATCGCATTAATCATGTTGTATTTTATCGACCATACCGGGCGAAAAATTTCTAGCATGGCTGGAAATTTCATTTATGCGGTTAACCGAATTTAAAACATTTTGTTTTACCATAATGTTCTTTGCAAAATATTACGTATAGTAGGTTGTAATTACTTGCTACAGACGCACTGTTAATACAGAACGGGAAGTCTTACCAATTGTAGCTAAATCAGTATTATCTGCTTTGCACAACGGAAGGTTGACTAATTTCTATAAAAATCCATTAAGCTGATCAGCAGTCCCACTGTCATTTGCCTGTCGCGATTTCAGGTACTTTGATCGCGGAGGTAATTGGGTATTCGACCTCGCCCAAAGTTCTCTCACAGGCTAACGGAGGGAAGGGAGCGCCTTACTGCTCTTCTTAATGGTGAATGTTATTTCATTGCCACACATAGTTAAGAAGTTATAAATTGAATAAGATATTTAACAAAAATCAAAGGAGCATTGTTTTTTTTAATTGTCACTTTTTTTGTTGGTTGTTTTAGTTTCCTCATAGTATCAACGCTTGCGATTTCAAGCCGGCTATCGACGAAGTTATGAGTACAATATCGAGGATTACGCTGCAAAATTGAACAGAATTCTGACAAAGTATTCTAAACTCCAGAGTGAGCAACAAAAATATCTAACAACAGCATATAGCATATATGTACGTAGTTTAGAACAAATCACGCAATAATAAAAAAAAACTATTATTATTAAAATAATTCCGTGTTACAGCTATAAGAAATTACATTAATATAAAGGCGGTACCTTATACAAATTCCATGATTGTGGATTCAAAGGATAAATTTTTAAATCTGGATGTGCAAAGCAAGGAATAAAATATAAAACCTGTAAAGTAAGTTAAAATAAACAAAATTTAAAAAAGTGCAAATGTTGTACTGTACATTACTGAACGAATAAAAACTGAGAAAGTGAAAAAATAGATAAATACTAAATAATAGTAACAAACAAATATCCAGGTAGATACCGGGTCAAACTTAAGCAAAATTAAAAAAATGTTTTCCAACTCTGATTAACTCGAAAAAAAAGTACAAGCAGTGTTATCAGGAACAGATAAAAATTAATGCGTGAAATTTTTTTAACTGTTTCGGCAATCGAAAAGAAAATAATAAAAGTCTTTATGATGCATAATTCACAGAATTTATTAGTAAAGATCCCGACTGAGAAATTCCTGCTATCTAATATTCAAATATATAATTCAGCAATAAAATACATGGTATTATGGCAAATTCCTATAAGCTACACTAGAGTGTTTTTATTCTGATAGAATTCGATTTTCTAATAAAGCAAAAGTAACGTACTTACTGAAAATATGTACTGACAGTTTTCCGATTTAAGTGACATATACCCTGTGTGCCGATAGCAGTTGAGTAAGAAATATAGTGATTAGAAATTCAGAGAAATGGAAAGAAGAGAACGTACTGCATACTTTAGGCAATAATTACAATGGATATGAGAAAAATAATAAAATCCAAATTTGCGTCGGTGTTTACACCGGTCTTAATAGTTGTTCAAAATGGAGATCGACTATTTTCTAAATTAGTTTTATCAGAGTCATGTTTCCAAATTCTAGTAGAAGAAATGCCTGCCAAATTATTAACTATTAATCCACGTAAAATTGTATTTAAATAACCACATTACAATATAGAATGAAGATGGCTCCCGTCATTTTCCAACGAACGATGAATGCAATCAAAGCGGGCCTAGTCTTCGCTAGAAGTTATTTAGATGATATTCTAAAAAAAAAGCGAAAATCGTGAATAGCATACTAAATACGTAATTTGTTCGAAAAATAAAAAAGTATATTAAAACTATGTATAGAAACTAATTTTTCTACAAAAAGTTAAATATCTAGAACAGATACTTTCACGCAAATAGTAGTGCTCTCGACCCAAAACTATTACACACGATAAAATAAACGCCTCTGTCCTCCATGCAATGGTTTTAGTGTGTAGTAAATTACTACACTAGTTATATTGCGAGAAGCCATATTCAAAAAATCTGTTAAATTATTTACTAAAAATGTACGTAGTATATGACAAACGACTATATAATGTTTACTAAACAAAAATGTGCGTTTATAGAAAACGTTTTATTGATAAATTATCAACCTCATAAAAATATACTTTGCAAGTGATGCAAGTAATTTGGTTTTGAAGCAACTTTGTAACACGAAAATAACTGCAAGATGAAACACACCACACATACAGTATGGATCTGATACACGGAGGAAAAGAAATACTCATTACAAAAAAAGTAGGATACGCCATATATTTTCGGTTAAACCTGTTATAAATACTTGTACAGTTAAGAATCAAGATTGCAAAAATGCCATAAACAATTACTACAATTACCATTACTAAAATTCATCATTACTAAAAACATCATTACTAAAACTATTATAACTAAAATTATCATTACTAAAATTATCATTACAAAAATTACCATAACTAAAATTATCATAATTAACATTATCATTACTAAAATTATCATTATTAAAATTATCATTACTAAAATTATCATTACTAAAATACTCATTACTAAAATTATCATTACTAAAATTATCATTACTAAAATTAACATTACTAAAATTATCATTATTAAAATAACCATTACTAAAATTATCATTTCTAAAATTACCATTACTAAAATTATCATTACTAAAATTACTATTATTAAAATTACCATTATTAAAATTTCCATTACTAAAATTACCATTGCAAAAATTGTCATTACTAAAATTATCATTACATAAATTATCATTGCTAAAATTATCATTACTAAAATAATGATTACTAAAATTATCATTACTAAAATTATCATTACTAAAATTATCATTTCCTAAATTCCATTACTAAAATTATCATTACTACAATTACCATTACTAAAATTATCATTACTAAAATTATCATTACTAAAGTTGTCATTACTAAAATTATCATTACTAAAATTATCATTACTAAAATTATCATTTCAAAAATTACCATTACTAAAATTACAACCATTAAAATTATCATTATTAAAATAATCATTACGAAAATTGTCATTGCTAAAATGGTCATTACTAAAATTATCATTTCCTAAATTCCATTACTAAAATTATCATTACTACAATTACCATTACTAAAATTATCATTACTAAAATTATCATTACTAAAATTATCATTACTAAAATTATCATTGCTAAAATTATCATTACTAAAATAATCATTACTAAAATTATCATTACTAAAATTATCATTGCTAAAATTATCATTTCTAAAATTACCATTATTAAAATTACCATTACTAAAATTGCCATTATTAAAATTACCATTACTAAAATTACCATTACTACAATAAACATTATTACAATTACCATTATAAAAATTACCATTATTAAAATTATCATTACTAAAATTACCATTACTTAAATTACCATTGCTAAAATGGTCATTACTAAAATTATCATTTCGAAAATTATAATTACTTAAATTATCAGTACTAAAATTATCATTACTTAAATTGTCATTACTAAAATTACCATTACTAAAATTATCATTACTAAAATTATCATTATTAAAATTATACTTTATTAAAATTATCATTACTAAAATTTCATTACTAAAATTACAATTACTAAAATTATCATTACTAAAATTATCATTATTAAAATTATCATTATTAAAATTATCATTAATTAAATTGTCATTACAAAAAATATCATTACTAAAATTACCATTACTAAAATTATCATTACTAAAATTATCATTATTAAAATTATCATTATTAAAATTATCATTACTAAAATTATCATTATTAAAATTTTCATTACTAGAGTTATAATTATTAAAATCATCATTACTAAAATATATGAAATGTGTAAAAATAAAACTGGTTTGAAATCGGGATTCCAATTGTAACTAGGTGGAAAAAAACTAATCTAGCAGAAATGACCACCTGGCATAATTGATGCCACGTGTATTCATGGTGCATGTCGAAATGCATGATTACGAAAGGACTGCGCGTTATTTGCGGCGTAGAAATTGCATTTAATGTACTGTGTCTGCACTCGTAGTAGTTGTATTTTTATGTGTCTGTACTCATAACATAGGCAATTACAAAACGTCCGAGTTGCGAAAGATGATTGCTTGAAACGCCTAAAATAACCAAGATATCGATAAAATAACCAATATATCGATAAAATAAACAAGGTATCGATAAAATAACCAAGATATCGATAAAATAACCAATATATCGATAAAATAAACAAGATATCGATAAAATAACCAAGATATCGATAATATTTTTAAAACAAAACACGCTCATAGATGAGCATCATCAGCAAAGTATGTGTGACAAGAAACAATATGGTGCAGTTTTTCTTTCTCACTATCATACTATATTTGTACTTCTTGTCCCTGGTCTCTCCCTTCCTCTCTCTCTCTCCTTCTCTAGCTAATCATATCCCACAATATTATAAATTAAAAAAAAATAAAACGCATGCTTTTATACTTCAAAATAGTAAATCGGCCATAGGCAATCAGTTCCACTGCTGTTTTACTATATACGGCTTAGGTTTAACTTTTAGCTGTTGGAAAAAAATTTTCTTGTATCTGGATGTTTTGTTTTAAGATGTATCCAGAATTTATTTTGATTTCATGCTTAATCCGGCCTGTCTTGTAAATGTTATAATGGTTCCAGTAGTGTATACCTTCACATATTTATTCATTATGCTTAGTTTGGTGGTTATATTTTACGTCATGTAAACAATTTGTGAATTATTTAAGGCCGGATCAAGTAAATTATAATCTTCATGTTTCAATTTATTTATGCATTTTATTATTATTATTATAATAAGACTTTTTGTCGAGGAAAAATTCGTTTTTTATTGTTTTAGATTTTGATAACATGATTGTATTTTTTAAAACCTTAAAATAAATATATAACATCAGTTAATGCATTTACACTAAGAAAGCGTTAAACAGTGGGAAAGCGCAGTTCTTGCAAAGCACCTGAAAGGTATGTGATAGAATCCGACTCGGCTGCTCATTCATCTTGGGGGAAGATTTAGTTTACCATTGTATATCTACATTAATGCAAAGAGAACGTGTTAAACTGCTCAATGACATACACGAAATACATATGTAATTATGACAAAGAAAAAAGGAAACTATAAAAATCTGTAATATTATATTTATTTAAACAAATAATTTCTATAAATACTGACGAACTGTCTGGCTATTAATTTATAGAAAATGCCATAGTAATTTTTTTTCTTGGTTGAAGCGGAGTTATATATCAGATTCAACAAGTTAATTCCTAATATGCATCTTAAAAACGTACTGTAATCGTTTAGGATCAAAGTTGAAGATGTTATGGTCCTTTTTTTCTAATCATACAGGTTTTATTTAATTGAGCTAAAACAAATGAACACGTGATAATAGCAATTAGTGAATACGTTTAAGCACCTTGGTCTTCGGTTCATATCAATTTCAGTTGCTATATGTTCTAATGTCCAATTAACAACATGCAGCATGGTAAGTTGTTCCCGGCCTTCTTATAATAATTGCCTACTTCTATGTTTACTCTATCTCTATCTCCCCGTCTCTCCCTCTCACTTTCTCTCCTCTTTACTCTGTCTCTCTCTATATAAGATGATGATGATTGCAACGTCTGTCAGACGAGTGCCACTCACTCAGACACTTAAAGTCTATGAGCCCAAAAATGACTTCCATCGCCACAGGACTATTTTAATAGACAAATGCCTGAGGGAATATCTATATACAGGTGATGTTACAGAGCCGTAGCTTTGTACGACAGCTAAGTCTCTCTCTGGGTTTAAAATGTTGAGATCCAGCAACAATCAAGATCAAGATAGCCAGCAACAAGTTAAACTTCAGACCAGCTTAATGCGGGTACTGGTCTACAGCTTTATGGGGTTTTTTAATCAGAGATTTGCATCTCCTAAAAAGGTTGCCTTTACCACAGCTGAGGGGATCCCTCTCCACCCCAACACAAACACCTACATACACACACTCGCGGTGCTAATTAGCTATTGACCCCGAAAAAGGGTTCATTCGCCCTTTGGAAGATGAGCTGTGAAACAGCGAAACAGTACTGTATGTGGATGACTATATATATATATATATATATATATATATATATATATATATATATATATATATATATTGATTGATTGATTGTTGATTGATTTCGAGCGATTTCGGGCGAGTTTTATAAAATTTGACACGCAGGTACATTATGTGCTTATCAGTGGTCCTGTATTAGTTTTCTATCAGAATGTATTCGATAAGTATTGATAATCGATAATCGGACTAATCCGATGAAAAAGGAATAGATGATTTTGACCAAAGTTTACAGCTTACACAATCTCACATTTCAAGTGCATTTGAGAAATCTTATTACAACACAAGTCCAAATGACCTACATATAAAACCAACACTAGCTTCTTTGATATGAAAATGGACCGTTCGAAATAGATGTTTCCGTTTACATTTCAATTACACAATGAAAATTTACGTTTGTTTTCTTTTGAACTAAAAATTCAAGTCATTATCACCGCACACACGCAAAAAGACCAGGCATATAAAATAAACACTAGGTTCTTTATATGGCGGGGGCATGTTCGAAATTGATGTTTCCGTTTTCAGTAAAATTATAGGATGATACTTATATTTTGCATTTATAATTTAATTCGAGACAATGCTTATAAATAACTTATACATCAGCAGTAGTTTCTCTGCGATGCATTGTACACTACAATATATAATAGGAATAAATAATTGCTGGAAGCCATGTGAAGTATTCGCCTGGTGCAGCGTAGTTCGTCCCCAACTAAAGCAGGAAATTAATGGATTTGATAGCGAAATCGGTGATTTCGTTGATTTGGATGGCAATAAAATACACACGATGTTATTCTCGTTCCAAATGAATTAACTACACACAGGCTTATTTGTAAGAGCAGCATTACGTGTGTCCGAAAATTTGTGAAAAATATTGAATAATTCGACCCTTTGTCTTTCCACGCTTATAACTACTCGAGAAATGTAAGTAAAACCCTAATATTTCTTAAATTTAAGGTGCAAGGACCAAGGTTTCACTAAAAAAAAAAGACAAAAAAACGTGATGTAAAAAAAATGGTTTTAAACTTCGGACTTTCAAGGTATATTTCTAAAGAACACTACTTTTTTTAATTTAAATTGGAATGTATTATTTATTGATCTTTTATATTCAATTTGTGATATATAAAACTTTGGTGAGTACATTAATTATTTAATTTTTAATAAACATTACAAAATGGGGAGAAGCATACATTAAAAAAAATGCTTGTCTAAAATATTATATTCACTTCATTGGAAAGTGCATACAATTTACACATTGACCGTGAAAATATCGTAAAAATAGAATCAATAGAAAAATTTTGATGGATTTTTCAAGTTTAAAAATTGAAAAATACGGAACTCGTAAAATTCAATTAATTTCATTACTGTTTTTTTTTAAATAAAAAATAACATTTCTATTACTTTTTATACAACAATGATAGTTTATTTTGGAAGTATAATCCATAAAAAAATAAATAACCCATGTTTAAAAGAGAAATTAGCAGTTAGGAGGTTTTTTTAGATTTTATTCGTTGTTTTGTGTTAGGGGTGTCAAAAATTCCTACAATAATTCTGATACACCTAGTGAAGCATCAACACAAATACTAAACTTTAATCCCGGCCTGAAGGCCAAGAAAGAAAAAAAGGCAATCCGTTTTTCTATATATTTAGTTATGTATTTGCTTCCCCACAGAGGAAATAAGGCACAAGGCCGTTTTTTAATGTGGAGAGTGAGGGGGTTAAAGAGTTCCCCCGAGAAGGAACTGGATAGTGATAGTGTTAGGGGTGTGAAAAATTTCTACAAACATTCTGATACGTGTAGAGTAGCATATATATATTAAGAAAATTAGGAATTGAACAGAAAGTTTAAAGTAAAATGAAGTATATCCCATGTAATGTGATCAAGATAATGATTATCGTAATGTTTATTATTATTTTTTTACATGGGGGTCACAACTTATCAAGGACCAGGGGCCCTACAGGGATAAGGGCTATTGTTTTTAAGTATGTGTTTTGGGAGATCAATGAGAATATTATAGTAATCATTAGTATTGGAGATTTGATAGAGTGTCTTACTTAAGGGGGCGGTTTGTCAGGAATTTGTTTATGTTGGATTGGAAGGTGGGAAACAGGTGACCGGAAGAGAGTTTCACAATCGTGCACTCCTGAGAAAGAAGCTCTGCTCATAGAATCTACTTTTGGATTTAGGCAAAGATAAAGAGTGGGGAAAATTATTGACAGTAGTTTCAGCCAGACGTGTTTTTCTCGTGAGAGATTGGCGAGGGGAGACGAGAGATTTGAGCTCATACGTGAAATAACGATAAAACAAAGACAGGCCGCAACGTCACTTCTGTGGGAGAGGGGCTGCAGGGAAGAGAAAAGGGCATCCCCCACCAAACCACGAAGTCTATTTTGTATTCTGTCCAGGCAGGATTGGCTGTTTTTAGCAGCTCCTGCCCAGATATGGCAGCAGTACCCCATCCTTGGACGTACTTGGCTTTTATACGGATAGATAATTGCATCTGTAGTGAGATACTTTCTGGAGCGGTAGAAGGATCCCACCATTTTCCCAGCGTCCCTGGCAACAGATGTGATGTACGTGCTCCATTTCAGATCAGGAGTAATGGTCAAATCCAGAAGGTTGTCAAAACACGGAGCCTCCCCAAGACGAGAGCCATCCATTTCAATTCATGCAAGATGGGGATCAGAGCGTTGATGATGTAAAGATAGAAGCTTGGTTTTGGATGCATTAAAAGTGACCAGCAACCTCTTCCCTCATCTGACGACACGCTCAAGATCAGAGGAGGGAGAATTAGAGAAAATGTTGTCATTTACGGCCTTTGATGTGTTGCCATAGATGGTCGTGTCATCAGCATAGATGTCAACGAATGATTTAAGTATGTGTTTTGGGAGATCAATGACGGAGATCAGGAAGAGAGTTGGGCCCAGGATGAACCCCTGGGGGACTCCAGCATTAATACTGTGGGTCTCTGATTTCTGTCCATCGACCACTACTCTTATGAACCTATCAGATAGAAATGGTTTAATGATTGAGAAAACATTTTCAGTAATACTGTAGCTGGAAATCTTGTGAAGTAGGCCCTTATACCATACCTTATCGAAGGCCTTCGATATGTCAAGAGCAATTGCCCTGGAAAGGAAACCTGTAAAGAAATTCACCATTCCTTTGTTATATAACCGTTAGCACATCTTGCAGAGCGGAAACCATATTGCATGTCACTAAGAAGGTTGTCTCTGTTGAGGTGGTTGACTACTTCTTTATTTAATATGGAATCCAACAACTTACTCATGGCACACAGGAGACTTATTGGTCTGTATTGAGACTTTTCATCTGAATTCTTAAAGACAGGGCATACTGATGAGGATGTCCAGAGTGTCGGAAAGCACTTCTCCTCAAGGCAACGCTTGAACAGTTTTGTAAGTAAGGGGGCAAGTTCTGGTTGGAGCTTTTTCAGCACTATAACTGGAATACCGTCTGGGCAAGTTGCTTTACTGGAATCAAGGTTCTTGATTAGCTTGACGACCTCCTGCACAGATATTTGTATGTTGCATAGCGTGTTGTCTGTTATAGAATGAAAATACACGGAGTTGATGGCCATTGTCGCATAGGGTAGAATAAGCTGCAAAGTTATTGGCAAATAGTCTGGCCTTGTCTGATTCTGACGAGATGACCTCAGGCCCATTGATGATAGTTGGGATAGAACGCACGCTTCTGGTCAATATCCTATCTGCTATTTGCCAGAATAGGTGGTAACGAAGCCGCTGCTCATCTACTTTGGATTTAACAGACTGAGCATATAGCTCTCTTGCATTTTTATTACTCATTTACAGTGGTTGCTGGCAGTCCTGAAAGCAGCTTTAGTATCAGTACATCTATTACGTTGGTAAGTATGGAGAACGTGGTTTCTGTGCGCGATGGCAGCAGCAGATTCAGGGGAGAACCATGGATTACTGTTAGGTTTTTGTTGGAATTTTTGGATAGTATGAATCGGTCTATGCCTACAGTTAACCATTCGGTCAGCTCTGATATTATAGAGGACACACCCTTTTTATACATGAAATGCAGATGTAGGTCAGATATGAATGTACGGAAGCTATCCCAGTCAGCCATAGAGTATCGATATACAGTACAGTGGAAAGGTACGTCTGAAGACTTATTACATTTCATTTTATCTTAACTGCTAGAACAGTGTGGTCAAAGGATCCCAGAGTAGATAGCACGGAACATGAACACAGCTCAGGGGAAGTTGTGAGGAAAAGGTCTAGAAGGCTTGCATATTGACCGGGTGTTTCGGGCACACGGGTGGGTTCGTGAACAATCTGAGTGAGGTCATAGGCAATGGCAAAATCATGGCAAAACCTCCTCTCGTCATCGGTTTTATTTGAGTGGTTCAGTCATTCCGCATTATGGATATTGAAGTCACTGCAAATGTGAATGTTAGCGGAAGGGTGAGCAGACAGGGTGTGGTCAATATACTCAGATATGCTCTTTAAGATAGTAACCCCACTTTTGGGGGGGCGATAGAGGGCAAATATAAATGCAGTGGTGTAAGCTAGTGCAACACGGAAGCACATATAAGGTGAATTAGGGTCTTCTCTGGAGATATCCCTACGACATGAAAAGCCAGCTTTCATGTAGGCCCATATTCCATGCCTATGGCGATCTTCGAGGTCAGATTCATATGTTAAGTTAGAGTATCTTTTAATTATGAATTCGGTTGGCCCTATGCCAGTTTCACTTGGAAAGAATATCTCCGGTTTCGTCTCCTGTAATTGTGTTTCAACCTATGGAAGGTTGGAACGTAGACCCCTGATGTTGGAGAAGGAGACCTGGTAGAAGGGGTATACGTTGGAGGATGGGGTTCTAGGTTTAGTCGTGTTTCTTTTTTGGAGATTTGTCATGATTGTTAAGGTTTTGGGGTTTGTGGAGCCGGTCGTTAGACTTGGTTGGAGCCGGACAGAGAGGGAAAATAAGAGAGAAAAAGACAAGATTTTTTTTGTAGCACATGATAAGGTAAACCGTAATTATTATCCCCTAGTATGGCATCGAGAGGCCCTACCAGAAACTACTGTATGGTCTTGAATCCATTCACCAAATGGCAATACAGCAGCCCCGGTACTTTGCACATGCTGATAGGGCAGCCTCCTTGGTTGTTAATCCAAGGTTTTGCTCCCTGATTATCAGGTGGGTAACGTCAGCCCAGATGAAACGTTTACCTCCAGCACCCTTACTAGTGACATGACTACAAGGATAGACATAGAAACAGAAATTTTCCGACATCTCAGGCTACTCTTTACAAAGTACCTGGAAAGCAGCTTTTTCTTCACCCTTTGTCAGAAAAATCATTCATTGGAAATGAGGACTGAAGGACAAAAAAGGAGAAGCGAGAGTTACTGGAGCGGCCGATAACACATCCAAATGCATTATCTACTCTCCATTGAGAAAATAAAATAAAATAAAATAGAAGGTGATTTCAAGTTTACCATCATATTTTAGCTTCTGCCTGCCATGGCTTGGCTTATGTTAATAGTTAAGTTGAAATACGTTTTCAAACGTGAGAATAAGATGGCTGTGTATCAATCATGTAGAAAATAAATATAACATACATTTTTGCATTTAAAAATGGAATGAATTTCCCCAAGAAATGATAAGAGTAATGCAAGTGGAGTGTAAATGAAACATCGGACGTAAGAGGAAATCATCTTTCAGTTGAAAATGGAATAAAAATATGATTTTTATAAATCTATATAGCAATGTTTTAATTTAACTAGTTCTTTAGATTAATCCAATTTATCACAATCAACACCACGTGGCATCAACTGGCGACAGATGAGATCATAACCAGTCAATATAAAAGGCGGATTTGTTGAAGAAAAACAACAAAGGTTTATCATTTTCACGTTATTAGTAACGATTGTACACAAATGCAAAAGAAAATGATTAATTAATTTAATATTGTCCCTGCTTTAAACCAATCATTAACACATACATTACACTCACACGCGTTTTGTAGATAAGGGATAAATAATAAATTGGAAATTATTATTAGGAAAATTAGAGGAGTATATTTGTTAGATTAATCATATTCTTTTAACTGTCCCATGTAAACGTGCTTAATAAGGTGCAGTAACATATATGCGTTTTAACTGGCCCTGTAAAATAATAATGTGAAATCATGGTACTGTAAGGATGAGAGCATGGATTTCGAGATCATTCCATGTTTTTCAGCTTCGGTTTAGGCAACGGACTTCTTGTGTGTACATCTCTGTTCTTCTTTTATATATATATATATATATATATATATATATATATATATATATATACATATATATATATATGAATATATGTATGTGTATATATATATATGAATATATGTATGTTTAAATATATATGAATATATGTATGTTTATGTATATATATGCATATATATACACACATATATATATATATATATATATATATATATATATATATATATATATATATATATATATATATCATGTTTGTACACAAAACGTGAGATTTTGTTGTACAAACATTTATTTAAAAAACAACTCCAGCCGTTTTAAACGCTGTTTTGTTCATTTGGAGTTTTCATCTGATTCTATGTATATTTAGTTGTAAATAATGCGTGAAGTTCGTCATCATTGTCTGCATTCGGAACGTGAATTGTTGTGTACAAACATGTTATTAAAAAAACAGGAGGTAGGGAGGGAGGAAAAGGGAAACAAGGAGAAAGAAGGAAAAAGAAAAAGAAAAAAAATCTCCAGCCGTTTCAAACGCTGATCAGTTTATTTGGATTTTTCGTCTGATTCTATGCATATTTAATTTGTTTTGGATTTTTTTTGTCAACTCATTATAACTGTACCCATCACCTTCATCCTGATCATTGTGGATATATGACTTTTGGAACGCTCCTTCATGTGCATTTTACATGTATCCCTTTTTTGTTTTATTTTACTTCAGTTGAAGTTCTCAGAAGTCAATGGGCCCACAACCTGGGGCTAACACTTGAAATCTATATGAGATACATATATATTCGAATGTTCCATTTAAGTTCTTTATTTCTCAAACACTGAGTTAATAAGGAAGTTGAGAACATAATTTTCCTCTCCCCAATAAACCATTTTTATGCATTGTAGTATATCTTTAATTTTGGTCTCTTGGTCTTACTAGATTCCAGGACAAGATTTTTTTAGTCTGGTGGAGTATCCAGCTTCGTGCTATTACTTGAGGTAATATCACTTGGAGAAGGTGCACCATTCCTCATAAAAGATAATGTGGGTTAGCCGTAGTGCGGAGATCTGATTTAGGCTGCGAATACTATGTGATTTTGAATATTTTGTCAAGGTTTATTTCTATGGAAATGTATCCTCATGCAAGATTGTTCTGACAAACCCCTGTACAGAGATACCTTAGGCACTCAAGGATAGCATCTAGTAGGCATTCAAGTTCTCCAGTTCCCCAGTAGGCATTCAAGTTCTCTCCAGTAGTCATTCATGTTCTCTCCAGTAGGCATTCGAGTTCTCTCCAGTAGGCATTCAAGTTCTCTCCAACTCATTGAACTGTACCAATCACCTTCATCCTGATCATTGTTGATATATGACTTTTCGAACGCTCCTTCATGTGTATTTTAATTTTTGTGTACGAACATGTTATTAAAAAAAAACAAGAGCAAAGGACGGGAGAAAAGGGAAAGAAGGAGAAAGAAGGAAAAGAAAGAGAAAAAATCTCTAACCGTTTCAAACGCTGATCAGTTAATTTGGATTTTTCCTCAGATTCTATGTATATTTAATTTGTTTCGGATTGTTTGGGTCAACTCATTGAACTGTACCCATCACCTTCATCCTGATCATTGTGGATATATGACTTTTGGAACGCTCCTTCATGTGCATTTTACATGTATGTGTATGTGTACGTGTACGTGTGTGTATGAATATGTAAGTACATGCTTACATGTGCGCAATTCTATGTGTGTATGTTTGCATGTGTGTGTACCTGTATATGTATTTTTGTGAGCATTCTTTGTGTATGCATGTATGCGTGCATGCATGTGTTATTGTGTGTAGGTGGGGTGGAGAGAGCTCCCGAAAGCCGTGGTGAAGGCAACTCCTCTAGGAGAAGCAAATCTCTGATTTAAAATAAAAACATACAGCGGGAGACCAGTACGCGCATTAAGCTGGTCTGCAGTTATATTTGTTGCTGGCTATCTTGCTCTTGCTTGATGCTGGATCTCAACATTTTAAACCGAGAGAGAGAGAGAGAGAGAGAGAGAGAGATTTAGTGGTCGTTCAAAGATAAATCCCTGTAACATCATCTTTGTATAGATCCTCACTCAGGCATTTGTCAATAAAAAACAGTCCTATGACAATGGAAACGTTGTGACGCGTGTAGGCTTGAAATGCTGGAAGCATGTAATAATTGATCTGCCATCATTATATATCCGTGTGTGTATGTACGTAAATGTGTACGTATGTTTATATATGTACACGTGCATGTATATGCATCTATGTGTATATGTATGTATATATGTATATATGTTTGTGTGTTTGTATGCATATATGTATATATATGTTTGTGTGTATGTATATGCATGTGTGTATACATATATACATACAAACACACCTTGTACATGTGCATATATGTGTGCGTATTTATATGTGTATATGTATGTAGATGTGTATTTCTATATGTGTGTATATATGCGTAAGTATTTGTGGGTGTATGCATGTGTGCATGCATATGCATTATGTATTATGCATTGTGTAAGTATGTATATATGCGTGTATATACGTGTACGTAAATTATGTATATATAGCAATGACCGTCTTCAGAGTTATGTCTGCTTGAGTGTGTGAATTCGCCGGTACCATTAAAAAAATGTAATGTTAGGGCTCATGGACTTTAAGTGTCTGAGGGAGTGGCACTCATCCGACAAGACGTTAGAATCAACACACATACACACACACACACATATATATATATACACACACATATATATATATTTATATATATATATATATATATATATATATATATATATATATATATATATATATATATATATATATATATATATATATAAGTAGGCCGCCCAGCATTACGCAGTCGGGAGATACGCTTAAACATGATATTTTGATTAATGAAGATTTCGTATTTATTATTATACTAGCGGGGGTACCCGGCGTTGCCCGAGTGTTTGTTTCCGGGACGGGGGGGGGAGTTTTAAAAAATGTTATGGTAGGTAAGTAGGAAGGATCAAACCCGGAGTCATGAGTAAAAGTTGGAAAATAAAGTGTGAAAAAAAAAAAAAACAAGAAAAAAACATCTGCAACGTTAACAGTTCGGCCACCAAGAAAAGTCCATTCCAGTTGTTTAGAAAAAAAAAACGACTACGGTAGGTCAGCGCGAACGTGAAAATATAATGTGAATTGTCCAGCACGCTAACCACTACGCCACAGAGCACTGCAGCTTAGTTTAGTGATTTTAAATAACTTCACATGAAAGAACTACGAAGCGAAACCGGTCTTCTCTTCTCAACTGTTCCTTGTGAACGATCCCCAAACGGTGTTAAGTGGTGGCAGGGGGAGGAGGAATTTATTAGAGAGAAAATATTTTACCATCCCCATTGATCTTAACCGATTTTGGCCGTGACTTCTCAGCAGAAAAAGTATAGAAATCTAAGATTATCGAGGAATTTGAGAAATAATAAGCCTATAACACACCAAAGATATTGTTCTGCCGTTTGTGCATATTATATTTGCATGAAATATCTTGATTTTTAATCCTATTAAGGTCAAAATCCGACGGGAAAAATGAGTTCATTTTATTTATATATATATATATATATATATATATATATATATATATATATATATAGAGAGAGAGAGAGAGAGAGAGAGAGAGAAGATATTATATTCGACCCAATATATATATATATATATATATAAATGAGTTTCAAATTTTAAAAAAAATGACTCCTGCGTCACCACCGTAAATCGAAACCAAAGTGTTTTACTTACGATCTACTTTTACCTTTAACGTTTATGCCTGAACTATTAGGAAATGTTTGGAGCAACGTTTAAAACTAAAACACGAACAAATAGCTGTTACGTTAAGCATGCATATTTCTAATGCTCTCTTTGGACTTTTACCTGGCAAGGTCCCTTTCTTTAATTTCCCCACTTTTGCACACATTTTCCACGGCTTAAACCCAAATATAAAGTTTTGCATGGGTCCGAATACCTAATATATTATGTTTGATGTCTGTAGACCAGAAACTGGCAGAGTAGTTATGTAGGCTAAATTTTATAAACATATATATATATATATATATATGTATATATATATATATATATATATATATATATATATATATATACCCATACTTTAATATATAGGGAAAAAGTATTCTGTTCACTATAAATTTCTACATAAATATTACGCAAGTATAAATCATGTAGAATATCTGGATGAATATAATTACACGTAATTTTTAACTAAAAATGATCATTACAAAGAAAACCGGAGAAAATAATAAGGAATTTATTATAAAGAATGGTTAAAGATATGTGTATATATTTATGATAAATAATGTTTAAACATATATATTATTATAAAGAATGTTAATACATACATATATATATATATATATATATATATATATATATATATATAATATAATAAAGGTGTACTTTCCTTGAAACAAATAGAAAAAAAAGGGGTTTCAATATGATTATCGATACATAAAATGAAACGAATTTTTTGGAGTATATATATATAGTATTTTCAGAAGTTAAGATAAGATAAGCCATCGGTACCGTCGGTTGTAAATCTTATGTTGGAGAATAGTTTAAGTCCCAATATAAACTCTCTTCAGCCGATCTATCTAAATATCTCAAAATAAAAAAATACAAATATACGCTCTTATTGTTGATTTTTTTCCTAATAATAGGGCTCCTGCTATACTATGTGATTTTTTTTTAAATTAGAGCTTAACATTATTATTAATAATAATAATAATAATAATAATAATAATAATAATAATAATAATAATAATAACTAACGAGACCTGTGGAAATTCCACAGGAGGACTCATCCATATGTAATATATTGATGTTGTCATTCTGTAGATGTTCAGTTTAAACGGAGACACTGACAGTATTATAGCTTTTTTGTTAAAAGTGCAAAACTGTTTATCTAAGCTAGCACGAACGGATGACAAAGACCGGTCGTAAAATATGCTTAAATATGATATTTTAATTTTGCAGATTTCATATGTATTATATAGAGTTATTGTTCTATCGCTTTTATCTATAAATATAAAAGCTAAAATGTATGTATGTATGTATGTATGTATATATGCTCGCTTTTCTTCGATGTCCATGAAAGGCTTATTTCAAACAAGCGCTTGCTCGCTTCACACCTTTTTAAACTTTTTATATCATCTATAAATTGTAATATCAACGAATTATCCACGGAGCCCGCTCTCTATTTAATCTTATTGACTTTCAAACGTTCATTATTCCACATTTCCCGCATCAGCACACGTAACATTAGCTTTTCGGTATAAAAAGCGAACCTCGACTCTAATCACAGGCCCAGAGCCAGTTTGGTAAATGTCGACTTCGTCATATACGACAGTAGCTTTCATTTCGAGACGACGGAGCGGGTTTTTAAAAACAAACAAACCCATTTATTCAAAACTGTCCCGCACAAAATCGTAACTGCTGAATACCTATCGCCGTCACGTCAATCAAAAACGCGCACCTGTTTTTTTAAACACTTTACTATTTTCCAACTGCGCGTCGTCAACGCTTCGGGTTTTTTCACATACCCCGAAAAACCCCGGGCAACGCCGGGTACCCCTCGCTACTCTATATATATATAAAAGCGAAAATGTATGTGCGTTTGTTTGTGTGTCTGCTAAAAACTTTCGACGGACACAACAACAATTCACAAACTTGGTCTCATAGGAAAGCCCCACCTTCCGGACGACAAATATCGAAACATTGGCCCAAAGTGGCCATCAGAAGTGCGTCCACTGATCGATTTTCTGCAGGGGGGGGGGCAAAAAGTGTCATTTTAATGTTAAACATTACATATTTTTGAATCGATTTATAACTGCCCAAAAACATACGGCCGCTAACTCTTCTACATAAAGTATACACGCGGCCGTTTATTTTGGGCCAACTTGTATTTAAAACCCGCTGAGAATTGTCACCTTATCTTGACGTCAGCAACCTCTAATGGCGGTCTTAATTTACAATTTACAAATGTTGTTATCGGTAAAAAAAATTAATTAAAGCTAAACTATTAACTTCTACGCTATGGCATCGTTACCAAAGTTATTACCACCTTCAAAATAGTTAGACTCGATAGTTAAACGAAAAATAATAAGCCAAACATGTGAAGTAAAAAAAAAATACGCTTACAAAAAATATTAACGAACGAAGTTTTTAAAAATGAAAACAGCCAGACGCCATTTTCCAGTCTTTAGAGTAAGGCAGACGAAGTGAGAGAGAAAGAGAGAGAGAGAGAGAGATGTCTAGACAGATTCGACAGGGGGGGGGGTCAACAACGCATGCATCAGATGACGTCATGACCTGATTTACTAAAAATAGTTGATAAAGCGAACAAAATATATATACGCCGCTTTAGTGTAGGTAGTTAAGGGTTCGTTCATTATCTAAACGTTTTGGGTTCGAATCGTGGTGTGAGTTTTCTTTTTCGATTTTTTACATTTAAATATTGAACCCTGTATTATTTAAGCCATTTTTCACGTAACGTTCGTTCGTTTTTATGTTTTAATTTGTGTTCACCCCCACCGGCTTAATTAAAATGTTGTTTTCTTTTCTTACATCGCTTATAACAATGCTTACATCGTCATCGTCGGTGTCGTAACGCTCGACGACTTTCAAACATCTTTCACTTCTGGCTGGCCGATTTTATAATCAAACTCCGCCTCAGGGGTTCGGCTTCGATCCTACCGCCGGTTTCTTTTTTGTTTAACACCACCCACCCCTACAAACACCCGGACAACGCCGGGTACCCCTCGCTAGTATATTATAAAGCTGCGATTTCAAATATATATATATATATATCTTTATATATATATATATACATATATATATTTATCTTTATTAAAATTAAAACAACGTTTCTATTGCACTCTCATTCTTGACGTTATTCTAGCGTTTCCTAGGAACAGTTCAAACATTTCAAAATACAACCGCCAGATACAACGCGCGGTTCTATACAAAAAAACTTCTTGCTCCAAATTTACAACATGATAAGTAAGAAAAACAACACAGTGAAGATGGAGTCTACCTTCGAAATATATTTTTGATGAATTTCAAACAAGCAAGTAAACTAGTTGTTGATTTTCCTAATATTACGTCGTGATTTGATGCATATTGTATTTTATTAAAATTAAAACACCGTTTCTATTGAACTCTCATTCTTAACACACACACACACACACACACACACATATATATATATATATATATATATATATATATATATATATATATATATATATATCCGTATAACTTGGGTGCATTAGCTTGAATCAAAACCGAAATATAAACGTATGAATATATATATATATATATATATATATATATATATATATATATATATATATATATATATATATATATATATATATATATATAGTAATTTATAAAATATATATGGCGATTAAGCTACACTGAATATTCTGCGTTTCATCCAACTATAGGATTCGTCAGGCTTATGCTTATATATATATATATATATATATATATATATATATATATATATATATATATATATATATATATAATTGAGTTTTTTTTCAGTCGTAATCAAAACCGAAACAAAAACTTATGTAGAATTCTTTATAACATTTTTTTGAAAAAAAATTTAAAAAAATAAAAAAGATTACTAGAGTGCCATAAGCTAATATCGAAACCGAGACAAAAACTTCTGAAGAATTCTTATTATTTATGATGTCAAGAAATGGAAGTACATAATTAAACGAGCTGGATGTAAACGTGGCACACAAAAGACCACACACGTTTCGTATTAATATATAGAATATTATAATAATAATAATAATAATAATAATATATATATATATATATATATATATATATATATATATATCAAATGCAATGAACGCTACAGGATGTAGAACATGGATTATTATATGGCAATAATACATTATTTATTACAAGATGTAAGGGTAGACGTAATGACTTAATTAGAAAATCAAAAAAATACTATATAGACTATCTAAAGAATAAAATCTAAAAATATATATTTATTGAGAATAAAATTATTATAATGCTGAGCTGTGAAGTTCGATGTATACCTGAGGTATAAAATATATAAGTAAGGATATCTCCCTCTGTAATAAAAATAGAAAAAGTATAAAAATAATACTGTATAATATCGCTTGGTGTAACATATTTTTAAAATTAGGGTCAATCTCGCATGCGTCACAAATAGTAATAATTTGAAAACAATATGTAGTACCATAAATAAATATAAACATTTTATGAATATACGTAATAACGTTAGCATTGATAATAAAATACAGGCTATACTATCAAAAACTGCTAGTGTATGTAATATAAAAATGTAATCCTAATAATAGTAAAGGTAATGAAAAATAAGAGGAAAATTAGGAAAAGGAAAATAGTTGTGTATAATACACTATTCAGTGAACATATATTATATCCAAGAACAATTTATAAAATAATCGAAAATAATGTTTAAACAGTGTTATATAAACTGCTTATTAAAATACAATAAGACTATCGTAAGGAAAATAAAGGCGAAGATTTTGAATCCGGAAAATTCAAGTCTAGAGAAAAAAGTTAATTGTTGGCGAAAAGAAAAAAATGTCATTATAAAATATGATATCAGGCAAAAAAAAGCAAAACATCACTAGGTGTTCTCTTATTTGCGTATATCGGCTCTACGTCGGTGACGTTTAAATTCACACATAATAACCATACGGCTGCTATTAAAACCATACAGGTAGAAACAGGAAACATTATTCTATTACCAGCTTAGATAAAGCTTAAATATATGAACAAGAAATTTACAATAGAATGAAGAATTTTGGTTACAGGAAATAAATACATACATAATAAACAAGTAAGGTTAATGTATGTATTTCCAAGTTGGTCAAGATACTTACATATAAAGGTAATTTATAAATAAGCGTAATAAGAACATGAGAGTCTGCTTACATATAGGCGTGAATAAATATAATAATCAAAAATAGTGTAAAGATCAATAAATTAAAAAATTATTGGTGGGAAAAATTAAAAATATATAAAACCGGAATATACCACTAAACCATGTATACATTATATGAAATAACTGAACTGTGGCATGTATGAAACGATTAACAAATCATGAACATAAAGTAATAATTAAATTATTTTTCAAGTTCAATATAACATACATTGCAGTAACAATTAAAGTAAGTATACGAAAACATATCAACTGTACGCCATTTTCGAAAACAGAATAATCTAAATAGCCATAGATATATTGAAAATATACTTTGACATAATACAATACAATATTTGAAATAGCAGATGCTTGGGACATGAAAGCGTTTAAATGATAGAAATAACTGTACATTATAACTATTGAAAGTATAAAATGTAATGATAAGTAGCCTACCAATCAAGTAACTAACCAACTAACTAACTAACTAACTAACTAAATAAATAAATAAATATAATCAAATCGAATACGGGAGTTGGAAAATGAATACACTACTGAAATAAAGGAGAATGGCTTTCAAATTACGTTTGAACATTAGAAACATGTTTCTAATAATATTAGGCAGCAACTTTTAGAACCATGCACTATCGAACTATTTGTTTACTGTATATATATATATATATATATATATATATATATATATATATATATATATATATATATACATGTATATATATGTGTGTGTGGGGGTGAGTGTGAGTGTATGCGTGCGTGTGTGTGTTATTATTTGTTTTTGTTTTACGATATTTTTGGAACAAATTCAATTATTTATGCAGAAGTGTGTTTTTTTTTGTTTTACCTAAATGCGAGTTGGGAACGATTGTCCCTTACACCAAATGGCGAGCGGCATATATATTGTTTTTAAAATAAAATTATTCACTGACACGTGTTTTGTCGTCAACGACTCATTAGATTCAGCCACCGTGATAAGTCGTAGACGATGAAACAGGTGTCAGTAGATAATTATATTTGAAAAAACTATATATATATATATATATATAAATATATATATATATATATATATATATGACTACTTAATTTACTCACATAAAATTAATATACGAAAGTATAGATTTATGCGTGAACTTTAAGTTTTACTTCAAATGTGCTCAATACGTAGGTAGAGCTAGTTAGTAAGTTATAAAATGTATATGACAGTTAAGCTACACTGAATATTCCGCGTTTCATCCACTCTATATATATATATAGTTTTTAAAATATAATTATCCCTCTCTCTCTCTCTCTCTCTCTCTCTCTCTATATATATATATATATATATATATATATATATATATATATATATATATGTATATATATATATATATATACATATATATAAACTTTTAAACTCTTATTTCTTAGTTGCTTACTTCTTGGTTGCTACAAATTAAGATTATACATAAAACCCAATGTAAGAGACAATGTGATATTTCAAGTGAGAGCAGGATCGTTTAATGCAGGTATTTTGTAAAGAACTGTCTCCGCTCAAGAACCACAACAGAAAATATGCTACGTCTTTATCACTTTCCTAACGCCTTGGTCATTTTTGTTTATACTCTTGTTAGGTTTAAATTTGTTTTTCTCCTGTTTGGTTCTCGCACGCACTATAATTATTATTCTCTTCCACGATATCTCTCAGTCCATCTTTATTACATTATTACATTAACTTTGGGAAGTGCCATGGTTAAGAGGTTAAGAACACGGACTGACGACCTGCGAGTTCTTAGTTTGAATCTAATTAGTTCTACAAAATCACTTTCACTTAGGATGTGGACAGCCTTAAACTTCCCTTCTCATGAGAACCGAATGCATTCTCTAAAAATTATTCTGACTAGTAAAATATCGATGAAACAAATTCCAACGCTAAGATAACTACGCCAAAACCCCTGCCCCATCTTCGCAATGTTGCATCCCCATGCTTGTTTTCAAGTATTTTAGTGAGATGTGCTCTGATAAATTCATTGCACTTGTGCCCCTACGACATACACACCGTCAACAAACGGAATTACCGACAAAACACACCCCTTTACTGTTGACGTCCCCAAAGACCCGACGCTTTCTTCTTTAATCGTTTCTTCCTTCAAACGGCAAGAATTTGACATTCCGTTTCTGCCACTTTCTCCCATGGCTGGACTTTAAAAGAAACGTAAATAAACATCTTGTTCATCATCCCTAGGCATGACTTTAAGTAGTAGATCCTTATGTCCAATGCATTAATGAACACGAGTAAAAATAAAGCACAAAAAACAAAACAAACAAACAACGAAACAACAGAAAAATCTTCAGATTCATGCGATATGTTGATGAGTATCTTAATACCTTACACACGACCATACTCTGCTATAACTTCTTACGAAGATGTTCCATTACAATCTGAAATAAATACGAGGGGCATGCAATAAGTAATGTTCCTGACCCACTTCCAGAGGCTGATATAGCTGTAATTTTGCATGTGCAATGATTTATATCTCTACGGGTTATGTGGCCAATTACAGCTCTAAACTAATTGTGGTTTATGTTTACAGGTGTTTGAACTGAGTCAGGTGTGAAATGGAGCCTGTTGAATGTCGAGCAGTGACCCGAGTTTTGTATTTGAAAGGACGCACACCACAGGTGACTTTTTGATAAAATGAAAAAACTTATGGTGATAATGCCCCATCATATGACCTTGTAAAACGTAGGCATCGTGAATTCAAACATGGCCGGATGTCTGTGGAAACAGCCCCCAGGCCTGGTCGCCCCCCATCTGCCATTGATGAGGCATCTGTCCGTCAAGGTGAGGCTGCCATTTTGGAAGATCGGCGCATTACTATTCGCCAAATAGCCCAAGATGTCAAGATTAGTACAGGGTCTGTGGAAACTATTATACATGTCCATTTGCATATGCATAAGGTGTTTGCCAGATGGATTCCCAGGTTGCTCATACCATTCCAGAAGCGAGACCGTTTCGAGTGCTCGAGGATGAATTTGGAGATTTACCAAGATGAGTTAAAGTTTTTCAAAAGACTGATTCCACAAGATGAAACCTGGGTCAATCAATATGATCAAGAGACCAAAGCCCAGTCAATGCAGTGGAAGCACTTGTACTCACAACCTCCAAAAAAGGCAAGGGGGCAGGCCTCCTCTGGCAAGGTCAAGCTGAAAGTTTTCTGGGACCAGGACGGAGTAGTGATGACAGATTTCCTGGCAAAGGGTACCACAATTACAGGAGCCTGTTATGCTTCACTTTTGAAGAAATTAAGGAAAACTATAAAAATTAGAGGCGGGGTAAGATCAGCAAATAGACCCTCCTCCTGCCGGACAACGCTCAGCTACACAACTCGCATGTCGCCAGATCAGAAGCACGGGCGTGTGATTATGAGATCTTTCCTCATCCTCCCTACTCTCCTAGCTTTGCACCCTCTAACTTTCACATCTTCCCAGCCATGAAGTTGTTTTGGAAAAGAAAGCGTTTTCCAGATGATGCATCCTTGATTTCTGAAGTCACGTCGTGGTTTGAGGGCCAACCTGTGGTGTTGTACAAAAACGGTCTCCAGAGCTGCATCAAAGGATGGGGCAAATGCATAACTTTGGGTGGTTCCTATATAGAGAAACACTAATAACTGTGCCAAATTTCGTTGCTCTACTGCTATGGGAAGTGGGTCAGGGTCATTACATATTGCACACCCCTCGTATTCTCTATCTATTAATCTAGCGATTAATATATGTATCTATCTTTTTGAACCCCATTCCTTTTTCCTTGCAACATTTTATCCTAACTAGTTTACATTTATTTATTTATATGCTGATTCTTTTCGCCATTGTCGTGTGTGTGTTCTTTTCGCCATTGTCGTGTCGTGTGTGAAATGTCGAAGAAAACAGTCCGGAAACAATTACGATCCTATAAATACGGCATTCTTCTGCCATTTATATTCATCCAGAGTGGCACATTTGTCGAAGTCTCCGACTGGAGAAGCTTATTCTTGTCCGTCATTCAATTTGCAAATAAATATTAGGCCATTGGTGTTAATCTACAACAAACCATAGAACATCATTTTATTTTCTTTGCAATCCTATCGTCAAACGCAATCTTAGACAGAAGGATTAGGACTTAACCTTGTGATTCATTTTATTGCTGTGTTTATCTAGATTTTATACCCTGCAGAAAATCCCTGCACGTACGTGATCTGAAGCTATTTGAAAACGGTATTCGTGTTGGCTGTTAGGATTTCCAACAAGTATATATACGGTCTTATCAGGACATGCTTATTTTATGTCTTTACACGATTGACAGGAAGTCAATTTTGTATATTTTATTGCACCGACAATTGTCGTTCTCTTAAATATCTTCTAAACAGCCATCTCTCATACTATATATATATATATATATATATATACATATATATATATATATATATATATATATATATATATATATATTAGCCTACCGTAACCCGTTGGGCCAGTATGTTATATTAGCTATGTAATTCATGTATGAGTGTGACACTTCTGACGTAAAGAAAATATTTTTTTACATCAAAGAAACAGTTCTATGAAAATATTTAAAAAGAAAAAAAGAATATAGATAGATTTCTATGAGTCGATCTGTTTATTATAATTGAATATTTTTGAAGAAAAATGACAGTTACTGAATTGTAAGTGCCTAGCCATACTTATAGGTAAATGTGCACTGAACGGATACCATGATACTTATAATAATTAAATTCAAATTTTGATATATCTGCATTTTTTTACATCGTTCAATTCTGTATTACGTTTAAATTATTTTAACCCCCACTCTTCCCATGTTAAATAATACTTTCGAAATAATAAGGTTAATATTTCAGCGTCCCAATTGTTCTTTTGTTTTTTGTTTATTTTAAACCCCACTCTTCTCATGTTAAATAATAATTTCGAAATAATAACGTTAATATTTCAGCGTCCCAATTGTTCTCTTTTTTTTTCTCGCGTTTAAAGTATCCAAATAAACAATTGTTAATACTGTCTGCTTTTTTACATCGTTCATTTCTGTATTACGTTTAAGTTATTTTAAACCCCTACGCTTCTTATGTTAAACAATAATTTCGAAATAATAATGTTAATATTTCAGTGCACAGATCAAAATCTGAAAAGAAGCGATTTGTGTTTATTTTTTTACGTTGTTATGAGTTAATCTGTATCCGGGCATGCACAACCGGATGTCGTAAACCGGAAAGTGTGTGTCATACATCATTACAAGGTCATTTCATTTTATAAGTATATAGATATACATATTATCCTAAAATATATTTTTTATATGTAGGTTGATCCCCTATAATGTACTATCTTCATTGTCAAATTCCGGTTCGGTTCTATATCGATTAACACCAACGTAACTTTAAAAAGCGTCAAATTGCCTCCTCCTACATTAACATATCATACACGTTGTGTGTCGTGGAAGATTCAAAATACGGATTGGATCACTTTACCTCACTGCTACCAAAGACTTTCACTCCAGAATTTTCCATATAATTTGGATATGGAATTCATAAACCTTTTCAATTTGAACCAATATATAATTTCCCTTACTCTATGATTTAAATCTTTAAAAACTTTTATTTATGATTTTCTATGTTTATTGTATTTAGCAAATTGCGTGTAAACCATTATAATATTTGCTAATATTTTCGTCTTGAGAACATGGGTAGACATCGAAAACCTATAGGTTAAGGAGATATACTTATTGAAATCTGTTCTTTGTCTTGCATATGATAAAAATTCTAGATTTGAAATGTAACTATTTAACATCATAACATTTAAATTACTAAATTATAATATATATATATATATATATATATATATATATATATATATATATATATATATGATGAGATTAATAGAAATAGCATTTCGACAAAATAGAGAAATAAAAAGGAACAAACCGAGCTATGTGTTCATCAAAGTTTCGTCTTTATATCCAGACATCCTCTGAATGAATGAGATTAAGAAAACAAAAACACCAGTACAAATATTTGAAATTTTTCATGTGCAAAGTGTGACGCTGTTCTATTCCAAAAAGACGTTGAAAATTCAAATAAAGGATGGGGGCTTGCTTTGTTAATAAAGGAGAGATTTTTAATAACGTCATAAAGTCATTAATATTTTTTAAAAGATAGGTAAGCAGTTAATATTCTTTCTGCAAAAAATATATCTGTTAAAAATAAAATATAAGTATGTAACCGAAATGAAATGAGTTTGTTTTTGTTATGGAATGTATTGATTGAGATTATATGTATTAATTATTACAGGGAAATTACTATAGTTTGAGAGGGTAAAGCTGTGTCTACAATTCAATTATGTTCTTTTAATAAACGTTTACTTAATAATGCCTATACATTATACACACCTGCACGTTGTTTAATTGCGCTTGAATTTGCGATAAGTGCTGATTCAAGAAGTCTCTGACAAGGTTTTTCTGAAATTAATTTAACTACTTTTGCTTGTTTAAAATAAAAGGTGGAATTATGCTGCAATGAATGAAAGAATAATGCACTTAGAGAATTGCATGTTCTTATATACTTTTATGTTCATTGAGATGTTTTCTAATTTACCTTGGATTTCACCAATATATCTATGATTGTAATTTTGGCAATAAATGGTGTATATGCCTGCATTGGAAATTAGTTTTGGAGATGTCAAGTTGTTTCTTTTATATTTGTCTTATAGTTTGTAATGTGGTTTATACGATTGAATTTACTAGTGTGTTAAGTATGTTAAAAATTAGTGCAATGTTGGTGTGTGTAAGTAAAAGAAGATGTCAGTTTATGAGAGAAAAGTCTGGTGAAGGGTTTGAAGCGGCGGCCACTGGTACACAGCTTTTCCGATATACCAATCGGAATGGATGGCAAAGATTTGGAATATGTAAAAAAATCTTTACCTATGTGGTAGTAAGGTAAATTGGAATGCTTCTCTTTATGATGAAATCACTGATCGAATTGCGAAACCAACTTGTGCTTTTGGGGGCATTCGCCATCGGTTATGAGATGTTACGGGGATTAGTTTCTAAACTAAAGTATTGTGTAGAAAGCAGTTAGCGTTAGGGTTATGGTTATTGTGAAGAAAGCAGTTCTGCTTACGTAGCTGCTTTATGGATCGGATTCATGGACAGTTTAATCCAATCTCTTCCAGAAATTTGATGTCTTCTACTAAAACTGCCTTAGAACTATTTGTGGCTTCACCCTAGGCAATCGGGTGTCTAATTCAGACCTATACACGCGCTGCGGTATTCGCGGAATTGAAAGCTTTTTGATGCAATCACAGCTACATAGGGCAGGACATTTTGCGTATGAAAGACGACCGGATACCAAAGCAAGTGATGTACGGCGAGCTCAACAGTGCCCAGCGGAATGCGGGTAGACATCCGCTTCGCTATAAGGACACGTTCAAAAAGAACTTGACGTATGAAAATATTCCTTTTCGTGATTTTGATCGAATTGTTTCTCAACAACATGAATGAGATCTGCTTATCCGAAACCATTGGCAATTATCTGAAACTAACATTGATCAACTTCGCGTAAGATGTGAAAGAACCATAGCATCTGCAAGTATCCCAGCCAATCATTCGCTCAATCTTCATTCTTGTCTCCATTGTCAGCTTGTTTGATCTCTTGCAGAACTCGAGTGCCATTTACTATTGAGTATATGTAGCCATGCAACATCAAATTAAACATGTCAATATCTTAGACGTTCGGTAGAATATTTAGTTACATTTTAGCACATATGTGTCAATTTTCGGTGCAAATGAACTAAACCTCGTGAAGTTCGTAGCTTTCGGTCGAAAATGAAATAAAGGTTCTTCAGGCTACGCCTACATCATAATCACTTTGTCACATAGGACTCAGCTTCTTTAAAGGTAGAACTGAACTTTTCCGAGAAATGTATAACTTAAATTTTAGCATAAATTAAACCTCGAAAATAAAAGCTGATGTTATTATGAATTAAGATTTGCCACTGTGCACAGTTTATGTTATATATGCCCAGTTTTTTAGACTTGCGTTGTTTGCCAGAACATATATTCCCAGTGAACTTGAAACTTTGTTTGGAATGATGCTTATATGCATCGCAAGAAAATACAAAAATATCAAAGGAGAACTTGTACGTATTTATATAGAGAGCTTGAACTGCAAGCTATCCAATTTTTGTTGTTCGTTAGCCCTTTACATTATAGGGCTTTATCCGCATTTTGAAAAATATTGTTTTTATTTGAAGGGGAAGTTAACCAATATCAGTATCAGAAACAGCTAGCGGTGGAACCAGATTTGTCGCTGGTGACCCGGCACCATGGTATGTAGTAGTAAGTTACATAGTAACAATGTTTTTTTTTTTATTACTATATATATATATATATATATATATATATATATATATATATATGTACAGATCATCGTATAACGATTAGATCACTGTCTGACTGGCGTAAATGAACATTTAAACTTAAAAGGTTTAAATTCAAAGTTATTTCACGCCGTTAATGGTAACCGAATTGATACAGACTTCGCTAATCGACCAGAGATAACTCGTGTTGCAAGGTTCGAATCATTCGACTGGTGTTAATCGTGACACCCTGCACTGAAGATTTCCGAAAGGATGAAACACTAGTGTCGGTAGGTATTTAATTATTATAGTAAAAATAATTATGAAAGCCCCTTTAAGAACGTCGTTTCTTATCGTTGAGCACTTTCAGTTTAATTAAGTCGGTCAATTATGCTCTTATGCATAGATAATCGTATAACGATTAGATCACTGTCTGGCTGACGTAAATGAACATTTAAAATTAAAATTCAACGTTGTTTCACGCGATTAATTATAGCCGATTTGATACGGTGTTCGCTAATCGAGCCAGATATGTCTCGTATTGTGGGGTTCGAATCATTCGACTGGTGTTAATCGTGAAACCCTGCACTGAAGATTCCCTAAAGGATGAAACACTAGTGTCTTTAGGTGTTTACTTATTATAGTAAAATATATATATATATATATATATATATATATATATATATATATGCGTGTGTATTAAAATCTCCGATCATTTTTGACACAGTATAACGAAGGAGGCACTTGCATACATGGAGATAGTGTTATAGCTAACTGCGATAGATTCGGCAGATCAAACAATTACATACTTGTAAAAGACATTAATACATAATATCCGAATTAATTCTTTCTAGAGTAAATGACGAGAATAAACGTATTCCGCAGACAACCAATCGATAAAATTTTGTGCAATTGTATTCAGAGTAGAAATAAACGTTCCGCCCAATTATATATTTTTATCTATATGTCTGAAAAAAGGCAACATTGCCATGCAATTCGTAATAATCGGGATCCACCATTGATAGGTATAGTAAGTTTTCTAATAAAGAAATAATACTAAATGTATAGTCTTAATATTAATTATCTAAATCTTGAAACAGTTGCTTTATATTCTGTATACGAGGAAATATATTCTTAATAAAATGATAAGAAGCTATATATAAATCAGTGATTAAAACGGTTACAGAAGTAATATTTCAAAGCCCTTATCCATTATCTTGAAGGCGTACACAGAGTCAATTCTACTTCCCGGTTACGAATGTTGGACAGTAACAATAACCGATGAAAGTCGGAGACATGGTTTTTAAGGAGAACTTGAGACCCATCCCCATTGATGTCTACAATAACAGAGCTAATATCTGTATAGAATAAGATAGAAGACAAAAGACAGGAAAGAACCTAGAATGAAAAAAAAAACTGTGCAACGGAATTTAAAATTACTTTTGTTTTTCAATTGAAATAAAAGACTCTTATTTAAAAGATAAAACCAACGTTCTATACGTATGCTACAATTCTACACATCCGTATTCATTTAGTCTAGTTGGATGGAGATATTTCTATAATATCAGTCGGTGGGATAGAGAGATTTCGAAAATATGTCAAACAAAATATCCAATGCCACTAATTACAATCCATTTAATAGGTATAGATATAATATAAACGTAACATGTTCAACATTGAACTTGAACACAAGACGCATAGCGGGAAAAATAAGAAACATTAAGGGAAAACTTTTATTTAGTTTTTGATATGAGGGACGAAAGTACTGCACTATACCCGATAGGATAGACAAGACATAAAGAATAATCGCAAGTAAGATTTAAAAACAAACAACCACGCAATAGAAAATCGTACTACTATCCCAGGTGAGATGAAACACAAAAAAAATCTGAACGACAATTGCCAGTAGTTAGAAAGGTGAATTTAAAGAGAACAAAAACAGTAAACAGAATCATACGTTTAAGATAAAGGTATCTGTTTAATCAATTTCATATCGTATTTATAACAAACATGTCCAAGGAGGGCACGCACATATGTGCGCAGAAAATATTATTAGAGAGATTCTTCAATTCTTACGAGGTTTGTTTTCTTTTTGATTAATATAACAAAGTTACTGAAGGAACAAATTAATTCAATTAAGCCAGAGGCTAAAATTATCAATTATCTGAAAAAATTACTCAAAGTCATTCTTCATGGCTGCTTAAACGCTTGAGAATTAAATTCTATTCTATTTTCGCAAAATACATCTAAAAATACAGATGCAAACGGTATAACGCATGGATGAGCCACGATTTTGTTTCCACGTCAACGTCACCGGCATATTTAAATAAACGACAACTTTTCTTAACAAATCTGGACGAGTGATCCAACTATGTGGAACGAATTCCTTTCATAATTGCATTCAGTAAACCAATTCTGATTGAAAATAATGTAAATCATTCTGTACATAATGATGTTTAAAATATAAATAACAAATACAAACTTGCTTCTAGGCTTAATCAGGTTTAAAACGCTGATTTAAAATAGCCGATACTTTCTTAAAAGCGTGTTTTGTTTCGTTTGTGCAAATTTAGTAATATAATGAACATTCACGTAAAAAGTCAAATATCCATTACGATTTGGCGAACATTAATATCTACATAATACGTTTCATGTTCGTTTCGATAAAATTCTCTCGAGACAATGCATATACCATTTGATGAAAAACTAATTCAAGGTCAATTCATCGATTGATACGTGTAAGATTGATCGATTCCGAATCAGAAAATAGCAATTATTCTCGCTTTGTCAGAAACCTAGAAACCCGGAAAAAGTAAACGAAGCGAGAGATACGATGTTGCCAAAAGTAAGATACTTATCTGTAAACATATTTTATACTACGAAAATATTTCAGGGGGAATATAACACACAACAGTGACAGAAATTTTAATGCCCCCACAACTGTCAAAACATGCTCACCGCGTAGGACAACTTCCCTAGATGACTTCATAATTAACACATACTCTTAGTTAACATCTAAATCTGACCCCGAAGATAGCCATTGACATGGAATATGTGCCTACATTAAAGATGGCTTCCCATGTGGCAGGGATATCTCTAGAGAAGATCCTAATTTACCTTATATGTGCTTCCAGATTGCATTCGCTTACACCACTGCATTTATATTTGCCCTCTATAGGCCCCACAACAGCGGAGTTACTATCTTTAAGAGCATATCTGAGAAAATTGACCACATCCTGTCTGCACACCCCTCGGCTAACATTCACATCTGTGGTGACTTCAACGTCCATTACTGATCCACTCAAATAAGACGGACGATGAAGGGAGGTTCTGTCATGATTTTGCCATTGCGTATGACCTCACTCAGATTGTTCGCGAGCCCACCTGTGTGCCCGATACTACAGGTTAATATGCAAGCCTCCTAGACCTTTTTCTCTCAACTTCCTCTGAGTTATGTTCATGTTCCGTTCTTTCTCCTCTAGGATCCTCCGACCACTCCGTCGTATCAGTTAAGATAAAAATGAAATGTAATAAGTCACCAGACGTACCCCTCCACGTACTGTATACCGATACTCAATGGCTGACTGGGATAGCTTCCGTACATTTATATCTGATCTACCTCTGCATTCCATGTTTAAAAAGGATGTGTCCTCTATATTATCGTACCTGACCGAATGGTTAATTGTAGGCATAGGCCGATTCATACCATCTAACAAATTCCAACAAAAACCTACTAGTCAGCAATGGTTCTCCCCAAAATGTGCTGCTGCCATTGTCACAGAAATCACTTTTTCCATAACTACCAACGTAATAGATGCACTGACACTAAAGCTGCTTTCAGGAACGCTAACAACCACTATGAAAGAGTAATAAAAAATGCAAGAGAGCTATATGCCCAGTCTGTTAAATCCAAGGTAGCTGATCAGCGGCTTGGTTCTAACCAGTTTTGGCAAATAACAAACAGGATCCTGAACAGAAAGGGTGCGTTCTATCCCAACCATTATTAACGGACCAGGGGTCATCACCTCAGCTTAAGACAAGGCCAAACTATTTGCCTAGTACTTTGCAGCTAATTCTACCCTATGCGATGAAGGCCATCAACTCCCCATATGTCTGTGTGTCTGTCTGTGTGTTGACATTTCCCGAACACATTTCTCTATCAATTTTAAGTCTACAGATTCGAGAATACACATAAGGGGTATTGAGATTCAGGAAACTCTTTTTAATGGGTTTTAGACCAAATGTTTTGCTGTGAAGGGGTCAAAGTTCACCGAGTTGACCTTTGAAAACTCTATCAAACCCCTCCGCAAATTTTAGGTCTAAACACTGGAATATTATATTGGCATAGATCACACTTTTAATTTGAGTTGAGTCCAAAATAGTAAATAAATGTTAAGGGGTCAAAATATGGATCAACGTATAGAGATTGACCTCTCAGGAAATTTTCGGTCTAAACATTTGAAATTTTACATAAAGAGTATTCAGACATATGGCAAGCTTTTTAGTCAGTTTTGCTTAAAGCTTGGCTGCCAAGACGTCAAAGTTCAAAAGATTAAACCATCACGGTCTCTAGCAAACTATAAAGACAATTTTAGGTCAACACATTTAAAAATTTACAGAAAGGGTATTCAGACATGCACCAATATTTTTAATCATTTTTTGGGCGAAAATTCACTGCCAATTGATTAAAGGTGAAAAAGTTTACCTTTGCAGACTCTACTAAACTTCTCCCCAAATTTCGAATCTAAAGACTTGAACTTTAGATGTAGGTTACCTGTATATTAATCAAACTTCATATATATATATATATATATATATATATATATATATATATATATATATATATATATGTATATATATATATAATAAATTCCACAGCCAAACAACGTCGCAGCCCACAAGAGCCATGACAGTCAAAGAACCGGAAGTCCAATACTTTTGGACTTCCGGTTCTTTGACTGTCATGGTTCTTGTGGGCTGCGACGCTGTTTGGCTGTGGAATTTATTATATACAATATCTCACATTCTGAAAATCATATATATATATATATATATATATATATATATAAGTGAAATTGTGTGTGTGTGTACATTTCACTACCAAACTACTCTGTCCATTTCCAGTCTGCAGAGTCGAGATTTGATTGAAGGGTTAATGAGATTTGAACAATTTTTAATTGGTTTTTGACTATGAATTTCGCTGTCACGGAGTCAAAGTTCAACGATTTGACCTTTGAAAACTTTACCAAACCCCTCCACTAATTTTGGGTCTAACCACTTGAAATTTTAGATGTATGTATCTAAGATATGGTTCAAATTTTGTACTTTTATTAGACCCCAAGATAATGATTGTTAAGCGGTCAAAACTGGGTAAAAGTTTAATCACAGTTTATCTCAGCGGTCTCTACCAAACTGCTTAGCCAATATTTCGTCTAAACATTTGAAATTTTACGTAAACTGTATTCATTTATAGAGAAAGCTGTTCATACAGTTTTTGTTTAAAAGCTTGGCCGCTAAGGAGTCAGAGTTTAAAAGGTCTGACCATCTACAAACAGCCATACATATTATTATATATACAGGCTATTCTATAGATACCTTGACATATATGCATTTATTTGTATATATATATATATATATATATATATATATTATATATTTTAGTACATTTCGAATATCGCAAGATTAAGCCACTCTGATTAGACGGCGACGACGATACACATGTCAGTGAATAATTATATTTTAAAAATTATACGTGTAGATACAGACGTGTGTGTCTGTATGTGTGCACATATGTGTACAGATTTTTTAAACCAATACTTACAAAAATGTTACGGAAATCTTCGGAAGTGTCATTTATGCTGGATATATAATCAATTTCCACTTATGCTTACTCAAAAGTCGATATTTATAGGAAGCTTTTGAAAATGCCTACTAATACGTGTTTTTTTTTTTACTTCTCATAAGTCGTTCCTACATACAGTCACATAAACGAGAATTTTCTTTCGTTCAGCTCTTATCGTTCGGTGACATGTCCTGAAACTGTTGAGTGAAAATATGTGGGAGGGTGATCGTTGAAGCTGTCATTTGACATCAGTGGTGCAATTGATCAGAAACTTTTCGTGATGTGACAAAAAATACCTGGTGTTAGCCTGATAATAAAGATGGCAACTAGCGGAAGGAAGAGCGTGTATTTTGAAGCCATCGACACCGTAATCAAAAGAGAGTACTTGAGAGGTGTTATACAAATTGTGTTTGGGAACTGAAAATGAAAGTTTTAAAAAGCCTAGCATTAAAATAAAAAAGTACTAAAAGAAGAGAATAAGAATGTGTTATAGAGCAGAGTAAGGGAATAAAAAGCGAATACAGAAGAGAAGACGAATGCATCGGCGAACGAGCGGAAGAAGACGAAAACTAAAGAAAACGTAAAAATCGAATACTTAGTAAGAGAAGGATAAGAAAGCGTATCATATTAAGGAGGGAATTAGAAAAAAATTAAACTATTAATAAGAAGACGAATTGAATGGCCGTATATCATAATGAAAGACAAAGGAATGATATATTAAATAAGTAAATAGCATAGTACTCGAAAGAATGAATACAAAGCTGGAGAAATATTTAATCGGCAAATAAAGGAAGTCAATGTTGAAAAAAAAATAAAATGGCAGAAAGAAAGAAACAATCGAGAATGAATCGTTATGAAGCGTATTAAGATAAAAGGGAATTGTTGTAGTTTAATACTTCTAATGATAATAGTACTAATATGAATACTACTACTACTACAAATTATAAAAACAACTAACATTCATAACACAAAAATAACACTTATAATAAAAAATAATAATAAGCTGTCAGTTATACTCGCTGTGTTCCCCATTATTTTTCAATTAACTTGACGATCTTGCCTTGTATTTGTACATCTGCGGGGATTCTAACAATGATAATAATACGCTACTTCTATCAAAATGAGAAAAAAAACAGAACCACCAGGTCCGACAGAAACAACACGCCTCTGTTAATAGATACGGGAGAAGCGACAGGAACAAACGATAGAATCAACCAGGTAGACCTCAAGACTAGCAAACTGCAGAGCACAAGGTCACGACAGAATACACGCATACTTGTTCCAAAATGCACAACACTACATCTAAAGTTTATTCAGAACTCGAAAAGTTGTATCATCAAAGCGGTCGTGCCAGACTCGATGATCAATAGAAGAACCACATTGATGCGAATAGATACAATAAAAGAACGACCCCCAAGCAACTACAGACCTATAATATGTTTACTTACGACGTGGAAAATACTAATAGCACAACTGAAGGAACACATTCGTCACTCCTTTCATAATCGCGGACTACTCGCAAAGGATTCTAAATTAAAAAAAGAAAACAGGAACACATGACCTATAATACGTAAACCAAATCATTCTGAAGGGGGAAAAAGAGGTAAACCTAGTCCTGACTACGGATTAACTACAGAAACGCGTACGCAGGGAAAACGCAAGCATTGTTAATAGGAGGCCTGAGAATGTACAAAATACCAGGCAAGATTATCAAATTAATTAAAAAAGAATTGGGAACATAGAGACTTGAACTGACAACTAATTGTTAACACATAACCGAGATAAAAATACAAATAGGTATGTGTCAAGGGGATTTCCTATCACAACCACTCTTCATCTTAGCCATGATGGCCTTTTTACTATATATTCAGAAAGTTTCAAGCTTGATACAAATTCACTAATTAGATAAAAAGGTGAACTAACTAATGTATATGAACGACTTGAAATTATTAGCAAAACCAAGATGGAAAATGACACAGTACACAAGAATCTGCAATCAGGATAGCCGAATGGAACTTAATATGAATATGTGCGCAATATTAATCATGAGAAGTGGGCTACTGGAGGCGACGAAAAGCATGGGACTACCAAACCAAGCGGAGATGAGAACACACGGTAAACAGGATAACTACACATATTTAGTTACCAAGAAGAAATTTATAGTAAACGGATGTTGAGATAAATCAAATCATTTGCAATGTTCGTCGAAAAAGGTGATAAAGGCTGTATGTTTGGACAGATTTCTTGTCACTCAGACACTAAGTAACACCAGTGGTTATCATCACCGAACAATTACTTATACTGTCCTCTGTGAGAATGCTGAGTGAGTTGATTACAATAATACAATCGATAAAGAAAAAGAAACATGGATATTACAAGTAGTAGAAGAAGAAAATAAGTGAAGATAATAGAAAGAGTAAAAGCCAACGCTATGCATATTGCTAGTTAATATATTACTTCTAAGATACAATGATTTTTAGCACATTTAGAATGAGACATTTCTTTATCACCCCGAATGTAGCGTTTTTCTATACGTTTATTTGCGTGCGTCTGCTTTCTTTACGATTCAAGTATTGACTCGATGATTATGTGCTTAATCTCCTTCCAATATGTCTCGCCATTATAATATTTTTCTTTTGATTATATTTAGTTTTCTTTCTTATACTTTGTTTGTCTTATCCTCGTGTACATTACTCATAACAAATATTATAAACTTATTTCATATTTTACAAATTCTTAGACAACTATTGATAATTCGTATCTTGGATATTATTGAGTTAACTGTTATCATCTTCAGATTTAACTGCACAACTTTTACGTCCATGACACTTCGACCTCCTGCAGGTGTATCGTGTCAGACTCGGGAAGGTTTCTATGGAACTGGGGAATCTGCATGGAATTTCAAAAATATTTTTTTAGTCAAGCCAAAGGATAGCGTGCTCTCGTTTCGTCAGCACTAGCGTGGGAGAAGTTCTAAATAATTTGCAATTGTATGCAGAGTGTCACGTTAGAGACGTGGATGATGTTCGAAATCACGGTAAAGAAGACAATCATACGAGAGAAGTCTCAACGGTAACAAGAAAACACCCGTGCTAGGAGAATGACGGAATGAAATAAATGTAGTCGTACAGAAAAAAAAATAATAATAAAATAACGAATTAAGTAGTTTTCTATTATTTGTGCTCTTATGCGTCTGAGGCTACAGCGTGTTGGTTCCCGGACCATGTTACAAAAATTCCTTGCGAACATTGAGCGATAAAACTTAAAAGTATAGAAATAGTTTCAATAATATGAGAAAACGTATTCCGGGTCAGTTTCTGCACCAATGTTCTATAAAGAACGAGAGAAATTCAATTTTTTTCACACATATTTATGGGCATAATTCCATGCACTGGAAAATCGCGACCTTTACTAGTAAATTATATCAAACAATTTTTTACTGCACAGAGTATTTCATTTTAATGACATTATATGAGGCACTAATAAAATGGGCCAAGAGTTATATATATATATATATATATATATATATATATATATATATATATATATATATATATATATATATATACGACGTGACAAACTCCACAAGCAACTAAGTCCCACCCCTTTACTGTAGATATCCCTAGGTGTAAGAAAGCTTTTTACTCCAATATTTTCTTCCCCAGAACTGCAAGACTTTGGAATTCCCTTTCGGGATTCTGCTTTCCCAACTGTACTGAGTGTTCAAGTGTAATATGAACAAACATCTTGATACTCATCTCCCTTCATAATGCCCCTGCAACTTATGAGCCTGATAGTATCGCTCTACTACAAAGTGGCACTGTGCCTTGTTTGGGGTGAAAATTGAATTAGAAAAAGCAGGGCATAGTACAAAAAACAAGAACACTAAAGAAAATGTATTTTAAAATCGTGACGTAATAACAAAAATCCAGAAAAAACCGACGGATATTCATTAAACAGAAAATGCAAGAAGAAAAAGCACTACGACCGCTGATTTCTGAATAGTCTAGATACAACAATAGTTTCAAAAGAAAAGCCTACTTTTTTTCATTAACACAAAACATTGTATGATTTCTTAAAATCTCACATCGCTAATATCTACAACCAAGAAATGAAACTTCCTGATCATTAAAGCATAAGTTCAGTCATCATATAAATGGCATTTGCAATTTCTATATCTCCATCCCGACGGAATAAAAATAGGAAGAGTTATTTTTGGAACTCGTATCGAATTTGCAAAACTTTAGCAACAACAAAAGTGTGTCTTTTATGTCTTCACTTATTAGCAAGATACAAACGGAAACAGAATATATTCGTCTTATGTTAGTTAATAAAAAAAAAAAAAACAAATACAAAATCTGAAATAAATATGCTGGATCGATGACGTCACAAAATAAGCAGAAATAACAGCAGATTTCTTAATAGGGTTGTAATAAATAGAGATCCCTAAGGGGAATTCAGAGAAACAATACTAGAAAATAAGAGTACATAAGGAAGGACGCTTTTAAGATGCTGCAACATAATAAACATAGAAAATAACGAGAAATAATTTAAAAAAAGATATTTATATATCCATCTTTCTAATAGAATATCAAGCAGCAGGAAGATGACGTATTCTGAAAATAAACTTACCAACAAATCAATAGAAAAATAGAATGAAAACGAATATTCGCAATATGAAAACTAATAAAGACAAAGTTTCAGGAAACCTATATATATTTTTTTTCTAAAAGTGACGTAAAATAAGACATCACATACTTAGTGCGTGATGTTATAACAATGTCGATTCGAAATTGAAGGGAGAATATTAATACGTAATGATATGAAGCTATCAAAAACAAAGTGGTAACGATGGCTTAGTAGTTAACGACCCAGGCTGGTCAACCGCTACATTTGAATTCACCTCATTACACAGAAACACTTTCACTTAAAGTTGTTGGCAAGCATAATGTGGTCGTTCTCGTAAGGATACGATGATTTTCTAGGAATAATTCTAACTAGAATGATATCGGAGCAATGTATGCTAACGATAAGCATTTGTTTCCTACGAAATAAATGAATGATTCAAAACTTTGTTGACGGGATGGATTAGCAGGTGTACTAGCGTTAAGATCGCATGTCAAAGTTTAAAGGGAGTGAGTAAGGAAAACATGTGCGGACACGATAAAAAATAGACTTGAGCGTAAGATAGAGAAATAAAGACTAGGCAGAGATAAGAATATTTACAATATATTACAGTCACCAGATGTGCGGTAACACATAAAACAGACGTTAAACCAACGACGCCTATGAAGATGACAGCGATGATGATGGTGACGATGATGACATTAATATGACGAGGAGTGCGGAGATGATTCTGATGGCGGTGATGACGATGCTGCTTATGATGATGATGGTGACGATGATGACCATGATTATAATGGCAGTGACGACTACGACGATGACGACGGCGATGGTGGTTGTGATGATAATGATGATGATGATGATGATGATGATGATGATGATGACGACGAAGATTGTGATGATGATGATGATGACCATGATGACCATGATGACGATGATGATGATGATGATGATGATGATGATGATGATGATGATGATGCAGAAGGTAGCCATAGATAAGTGGTTATGACATAAACAGAAACGCTAGCAATTAGAAATGCTGGAAACCTAAACCTACTCCCTACCGTAAGAACCTGATGTCCATCTTGAAATTATTCTAACTAGAAAGTCCTCAGAGAAATAATGACAACACTAATCATCAGACTCATTTGAAATGAATGACTAAATGATGGTTAACAGCAACAAGCAGAAAGAAGAATTGAATTTCACGATTTGCGTCTATTCCACCACAACCTTTAGCGATAAAAATACAGTGTCCTTCGGATGCGTGACAAAGCAATCACTTAAGTGACGAACAATCTTAATATGAGATACAAGTTCATCGCAAACCATGCAGTCCTCATCTTAAGCGATACACACACACTTGGACGTAACGATAGAAAGAGTTTCTTACAAATATTCGTATATAAAAAGCATACCTAAAGTTAGAAATATAAATAAAGATGCTACGTAGAAAAGAGCGAAGGCAAACCAACAGCAGAACAAGCGACTAAAAAGACTTCTATAAAACACATTAAAATCGTTGAAAATGTAAGTATTTATGATAGAAAGACGAAATCAAACTGAGAGGTTTTAGTCGAAAGCTAACTTACTGATAGGCCAACATTAATCTTAATGGCTGACTTCAGTTTGAGGTAGGCCATACCTAATGCCGTTCTCACCATATTTACCCTCAACGGATTTAGCTTAAATCACGTTGACAGCGCGTCAAGGCTTATTTATTGTTCTTTGACTCTACTTTACTGCGTCGAATGGATTTACCTATGTGCGTAAATGTATTTGCCAACCATAATGAATTCAACTTTTTTCGACACGTTAGTTTGTAAAAGCATTTTTTTTTATGATCGTAAAATGTGGATTATTTTTTTTTTTTTTACTCGAGGGGACTCTGGAATTCCACGGTGCTTTCTACACCATTCGTGTTATTGTTACCGTTATCATGTGACCTATAACCTCTTTATTTTTTCATAAACAGAGTCGTAATTATCAACCAGAAGAAATGTTTAGTTATGCGAAATGAGAAATCCGGCACTGCAAACCCATTTCTTCTGTATTCTTTATTTACTAAAAATCTGTTCAATTGCATTCATGAGTTATTTATTTCTGGCCTTTGAAACCCACACTAATGTGCGTATTTTTTTTCTAATAATAAATATTTTTCAGAACCGACAACCCTAAGAAGCAATGCTCCTACTCCTTCTGCACTCATCATTTTATTGTCACATATAAACTTTAAACACATGCGCTTACGCTTAGAGCATTCACATATATGCGCTTATGCATACCGTACTTTTTACAAGGTTGCAGATTTTAAAGTCACACATGAGAAGACGGTTCGCTTTATGACTCAATGGTTTTATGCAGATATTGTGTTTGAGCAAGGATTTAATGAAGAAAATATGCTCAGCAACAACAACTTAACTGATAAACTGATTTTCTTGATTTACGGAACTTACACTCATGACAGTTTCCTCAGCAAACATCAGGCACATTCTACTTAGTAAAGGCGCGATAAAGCACATATGTCCTTATGCTATATGGGAAGGATGGGGTATGTTATTACATTAATATTTTAAATGTTTTCGAATTTAAAAGTAAACTTTTTATATGAGAATTTAATGGTTTTTGTAGGGAAATGGATAAACTATTATCGGGAAAAAACTATGTAGAGAGTATTTTTATGAATCATGTAATAAACCCTACCAAATATTGAGAACCCTACGACGGAGGGATCGACTTTGGCAACGGGTGTTTTTTCACGAAAAACACCCGTCTAGCTGAATCCACTGTGAAAAATTTCTCCCACTCTTTGTCTGTGCCTAAATCAAAACGTGGATTCCATGAACAAAGCTTCTTTCTTAGAACTACACGCCTGTGGAAATCTGTTTCGTCTGCCTGCTTCCCACCTGACTACAACATGGATGTCTTCAAGTCCAACGTTAACAAATTCCTAATGAACCGCCCCTTAAGTAAACACTTCATCAAATCTCCACACTAACGTACTGTACTTGCAATAACCCTTATCCCTGAGTGGCTTCCGGGCCTTGATAAGTGGTGGCCACCATGTACAAAAAATATTTTTGTAACTCTTTTATTGCAAGTCAAATGTAAAGGTCAATTCCAGAACGGTTGCCCCACATTAAAATATATGGATAATACTTTATAAAGACATTAGGATGTCTTCAATTGTATATCCAAAACGCAAAGCTGAAATGTTTTACTATTCACACTAAAGAAAAAGCAACAGAATATCGCAAAGATGTTCCCATATATAAACGCAACAAACATTTTTTTAGGTCAGTTGCGTTTCTTTATGGGAACTTCTTAGCGCCGTTCTGTTGATTCAGTTGCCAAAGTCAATCCCTTCGTCGTATGGTTCTCTATATTTGGGAGGTTTTCTTTTTTAGGTCTGATTGTTTTTTTAACGCTTGTGAAATTGTGCGGTTCCTGGATTATGCAAACATGTAGAAATCTGAATGAATTGTAAGAAATTCGTTTGCTTACTAATCCGCATCCGTTTGCCTCATTAAAAAAAATCCAATATAACGACACTTCTTTTCTATGACTCGTTTTGTGCGAATGAAACTAATATAATACAACAATACCGAATTTGCATGCGTCAAATATTATTCTAAATTCCCAGAAATATAAGTCAATCGAATACCTTTTTTCAATGTATTAAGATATTGGGCCTAAACATAGCTGTTAAATAGTATGAACTTCACGACAATCGCGATAAATTAAGCTAGTGTGAATTACGACAATGTCAGATTATATGCATGATAATAAACTATATCTGTAAAACAGATACGTTCGCAGAAATTATTCACATAAAGCTGAGGCAATCTGTAGCAAGTTAAACGTCATAGATAAAATATAGTTATATGGCGAATGATGTCACATTTTCCAGCTGAGAGAAACAAAGTTTCAAATAGCGATAAGTAGAAACCGTCTAAAGTAGGCGTCACCAATAATTTAAGGCGATTGTTACTTCGGTGCCTTAATATGCGCATACCACTAAAGAAAGGAGGTAAAGTTGCGAATGAAATAAATAGATTAAATGAAATAAATCTCTATCCTGAGTCATTTCCCTCCAAATAAAAAAACTTGACGAGGATTCTCAGCGAACGTCCCGCTGTGTTCTCTTTCTTCATAAGAAGGTTACTTTTAAAGCAACCACTTGACGACAATGAATAAAAGTGACTGCTTCAGACCAGCACAATTAATCACCTTATATGCATGCAGACAAAGTTCTTGTTTTTTTAATGGATGAAAAATGATACATGGCGAAATACGATTTTTCTTTTTTCCACTTGCTTCAATCTTCATTCGTATGTGTTAGAGCTGATAAAAAATAGGAGAACGAAAAATGGCTGCCCTGGTGCTCTAGTGTAGAAACATTAAATCCACACTTATCAGTATTTTCTCTTTTTTTTCTCACCACTTATACTCCTCGGGGCAGTCACTTTATATTTAAATCAATTTTAGGCTGTGCATTCAAGGCAGCTGAATTTTTGACCTTGCCATTTAAAACTTCCTAGACTTGTTTAATCACATGTTAGATATTGGAACGTGTGCTAGGTGACGATTATTATGATTATTAGGCCAAAAATTTCTGTAAGAAAAAAATATGTTTTTGAATAATCCAAATATTTAGAATAAAACACACAAAGAATTCCAGATATACCCTAACAACAGTAGACGCTCATAGACGACACAAATGTGTTATACCAAACACACTCTTATGTGTGATACTACACAGTACACGAATTCATACACCGATATACAGAACACTCGTATATACACACGTTATAGAAATGAATGTGAAATGTATATGCTCTCATATAATCTAACCACTAGAATACCCACGTACATATATATATATATATATATATATATATATATATATATATATATATATATATATATATATATATATATATATATATACAGTGATGATCATATTTATTGGCAAGGTAAAATAAAAGTTAAATTTTGTCTAATAAATTCTAAAAAAGGGGGAGAGAGACAGATATTTAAATGTGTGTGTCTGAAAAGATTAAAGAATCCGACGATATGGTTTTACAATAGAAAGGGACGATCATAATAATCTCTCTCTCTCTCTCTCTCTCTCTCTCTCTATATATATATATATATATATATATATATATGCATATATATATATATATAATATATGTATATATAAATATATGAATATATATATATAATATATAATATATATATGTATATATATGTATATATATAATATATATATGTATATATAAATATATGAATATATATATATAATATATAATATATATATATGTATACATAAATATATGTATATATATATATATATGTATATAGATATGTATATATAAACATAAACACACACATATTTAAATATACAAGCACCCATGTTTGCCCAGTTTGGCAAACTTGAGTTCTTGTACCGGAAAAATATCCAGTAAATAAAATGTTGTTTAGTAAATCGTTATTTTTTTAAAATTTCGATACACCAAACATGGATATAAATATCACTAAAACATCCGCTGGGTCATAATCTTAACTTCGAACCGCCTGCGTGCTTGCCTGCCTTCCTGCCTGTCTACCTGCCTGCCTGCCTCTGTCTCTGTTTCTGTCTGTATGTCTGTATGTTTGTCTGTCTCTCTCTCACTCACTCACACGCTCACTCACACTCACTCAATCACTCACACACTCACTCACTCAAACACACACAGTAAATCGAACTTACTAAGGGAAATAATATGTTCCGGTGAATACCGGAAATGTTTCCGGTAAATAAAACGTTGTTTAGTAAATCGTTATTTTTTTTTGCCTTTCCATACACCAAACATTGATATAAATATCATTAAAACATCCGCCGGGTCTTAAGCTTCATTTCGGTTCCTAACTTGCTTGTGTGGATTTCCTGTAGGCTGAGACATACCGCGTCACACACACATACACGCACACAGTAAATCGAACTTACTAAGGGAGATAATAACTTCCGGTGAATACCGGAAAAGTATCCAGTAAATAAAACGTTGTTTAGTAAATCGTTATTCTTTTTTTTTGCATTTTTTGTATTTTTTTTTTTTTGTATTTCCATACACGAAACATGGTCATAAATATCAGTAAAAACTCCGCTGGCTCATTAGCTTCATAAATTGCCTGAGTGGATTGTTACACACACACACACACACACACACACACACACACACACACACACACACATACACACACACACACAGTAATGAAAATTTATAATAGTATATATATAAATATATATATATATATATATATATAAATATATATATATATATATATATGCATCAAGGGCAGAGGTTTGGGAAAATATATGGCATTGACGGGAGGGAAATTAAAAATTGCTGCTATGTTTTCAAATAATCTGAAATAACGGCGCGAGGAGACGTGATTCTAAATATTTCTCATAAGTCCGTGCTTTTAGAAATATAGTATGATTATTAACACCTCAAGTATCCAATAATCCTTCTACATTATGAAATGTACTTTATGTACGAAAACTAAAGATGGAAGATATCTCATATGAGAAATATTTGTATAAAAAGAACCTTTATTTTCAAAGCAATGAATATGTACTAATTTGCCTATATGTGTATATACACTGCCCAATAAGCCAGCTTAAGTTTTGCTTCTTCGGTTGTGTAACTTGTGTAACGGTTGTGTAACGGTTGTGTAACTTGTGGCCTTGCCAGGTCACTAATATTAGCTTTAATAATAATAATGTAATAATTAAAACGTAATAATTAGATAGTTGAAATAAGTATTACATTTTACTAAACTCTCGGGTGTGACTTAAAAATTAAATATCTCCTGAAGAATATTCAGATAAATAATCTGAGGTTAATTAGCTATTGCTAAGTCTATTAAACTCTTATAGATGGTGAAAATGTCATTAAAATCTGGGTTAGTGTAATAAATTCCTCATGAATAAGGGTTAGAATGTCGACCAATCTCCGAGGAAGACATTTCAACGTTTTATTGCTATCTAAATATACAGTCGTTTCTCTGTGTTATTTAAAAGCTCATATAAGGAATCGGACCTTGAAACAAGATATTGCCTCTTGCCGTCTATTAAAATTAAATTCCAGGATTAAATTATCCCGTTAATGCACGACAGAGCTGCGCATACATCGGACATGCAGAACAAAGAAGCGTTAATTTTAAATACAGATAAATTTACTCTAGACGGAAAAGGAAGGTAATTCCAAAATTAATACTCCGTTTCTTTATGTACATAAAAATACACTGCAATAAAATAAATATGTACTTGCGCTCTGCATACAAAATGTAGCTATGTAATAAATAAGATCTATTCAAAGAACACTATATAATGCACGTTTCTCGTTCATTAATAAGTTTTATGCTACTGTGGAAAAAATAAGGGAGGTTGCAATACCAAGAAGGGGCTGGAGGTCCGAGAAGGTTGGTTCTACCCTGAGGCGTTTTTGACTCTGCCAGTTTACATTGTGACGTGGAGTAGTGGTGGTGGCTGGCTCTTGATAATATATTGAACATGTCTTGGGCCAGGTGGTGGTCATTTGGTCGTGGTTATTTGGTGCACGCCACTTGATTCAAGAGAATTCTGAGGGCTGTTGACGCCGTCCATGTTCTGCGGTGTTCCCTGTCTGACAGTAGCTTTCTCATACTGCATTTCAAGTGTTACGTGACGAAGTAGGTTGCTAGCAGTCTTCGGTGACCCCTTTATCTGTTACCTGTTGTTTGCCGACGTATATGCACCTTCGAAGTCTAGGCGTGGTGTAAGGTATTGCTGCGGACGGCTGCCTCTGCGGAATGCGGGTGTTGTTGCTTCCTTTCGGAGCTAGTCCAACTTTCCACCAGAGAGTCAATGCATCGTAATTTTTCAACTAGAGGTTAAATGACTATCGAGTTGGGGTCGCGAAATAACAATAATTTCGCAATCTTTAAACTTGCCCCATCTCGGATCGTCCAACCCATTATAGTTAGAATTAAAATTTCAACACTGCATTTATTTGTATATTTTCTTTGCAATCTGGGTAATATTTTTAGTGCTCTCTTTTCTATCTTCTCATTATCTTGCTTTGACAACATTTTTCAACCCTTCGGCTCTAATGCCTACTATCTGATATAACTATTAATTAATTAATTTCATACCTTGCCCTTGGAAGTTTTACTTTTTAATGTGTATCGAGGGATAGATACGTCGGGTTCTACTTTTCTGGATTTTAGTTAATTTGATTTTTAAAACTATTTTTCTCATACTTTTTAATTTTTAGTTGAATGCATATTCTACAAATATGGATTACCTTAGATTTTAGAGGCTTATCAGATACAATAGATATCCATTAAAAATCTAAAAAAATGGAAATAAATTCAATGTGATTTTTTGATCACTTTATATTTTAGTTTGAACGTAGCTATTTATTTCTCTCTGAGGCTTTACAGATGAGTCCATGGAAAGAGCGTCGTCAGTATTTGTTAAGGCTGCATCTTGTATAAGGAAATCTATGATGTGATCCCTACGTGTAATATCTACTCTCACTTGTGACAATCATTTTGACCGACCCAGTTAAGCAATGGATCAAAAAGTGTTAATGGTTTTGCTCAAGTTCTTCACCACTATAAACACACCATTTGTGTTGATTTCGTAAAACATATTTGCTTGAATCTCATTCGTCGAGATTCTATGGGATATGCAACTTATATATATATATATATATATATATATATATATATATATATATATATGTGTGTGTGTGTATGTGTGTGTATTAAATGAAACACTGAAATGTAGTAGGTTTACAGATTTCATAATACTATAAGCTTAAATACCAAATGAACATGAGTATCAATATTTTAAGGCAATCCTAAGCAGATAAAAGAAGGTTATTATGCGCGTTATAGCAATAATATATATGGAAATCATTTATTAAATATTGAAGAACTACTACCAAAAGTCGTTCATGGTAAATAACTAATGGTCCCTGAAATACCATCAGGACAAGTGTGGATTCAAGAAAGCAAGTTCATACAGTGATTTCAGGTAATATATATATACACATATATATATATATATATACATACATACATATATATATATATATATATATATATATATATATATATATATATATATATATAAAAATGTAACTCTTGGTTCGTTCGCAATTAATTGTCTAAAAACCACTGGACGGATGGCTTCAACGTTTTGGTATAATATGTACTATATCCCTGTGTGTTTTTATATATTTCTTTTTAATTATAACATTATACTTAATTTTTCTATGATAAATAGGTGGGTTTCTTTGTACAGATAGGCCATTTTTTATTTAGGGACAATTATTTATTACCGCTTCCTGTCACGTGGCCAGTGTTTCTAATTTAGCGGTTTTCCTGCTTGATCTGGACATTTCGTTTGCAATCTAGCGGGGAATTCTAGAAAATCTGGAGATATTTCGCACCCACACATCCGCAAGCGCTTGAAAATACTTTAAAACAAAAATAAATCCATTCATGTAAGTAAAAAAATGTAGCATTTATTGCCTTTGGTAACAATTATTTATTGATTATTTGTTTTGTTTTTCACCTTTTTTTCGGCTAACCATTCTTAAATCTCGCTATAAAATCGATTTTTCCAAGCACAAAAGTTTAAAATACGAAGTTTAGAAGTATTTAGTCGAAAATTGTAAAAAAGCAAGAAACAACAGCAAAGAAAATGTTTTATTTTGTTTAAACAAAATACCTTTACTAAAGTTATTGATTTCAGTAGTAAATAAAAAACGCAAGAATTTATTCTTGCGTTTTTTAAAAGCATCGTAATTTGTAACAATAAAACATAATTTTTACAGTAACATTACGAAAAAAGCCCCTAAAGTCCGTATAAATGAATTCGATATAACTCGAAGTAAAATGAATATTCAGGAAATTAAAGATTCAATTAGATTCCTATTTAAGTCACCTAAGTTATTTAGGGTGAATAGAGTTTAGGGATTTATAGCCAAACCTAAATATTCTTTTTTGCTTAAAAATAGCATTAATACAGTAAGTTAGGTAAAATTTGCATAGAATGCTCTGATTTACGGTTGTTGTAAAAATGGAACGGACATTTGAATTTCGTTCCCTTTTAAATTCGGTACATTTTTACATTACGTCCAACTAATCGTTCACATACGACACATCAACTTTTATAGCTTTTGGTATGTTGGCAAGGTTAGGGGTGTCTATTCCGGAAGCCGTTCTTAACATGGGTAGATTCGTGAAAAATAGTGAATAATTCCACCCCGTTTTTCCAAGCTTATAACTCCTCGAAAAATGTAACTCAAGCCCTAATTTCTTTCAATTAAGGGAGCAAGGACCAAGCTTTCATTAAAACAAAACAGAAACAAACAAACAACGTGTTAAAAAAAGGTTTTAAACTATGGACTTTACAGGTAAATTTCTAAAAAAACACGACTTGTTTGTTTTAAACTAGAATATATTATTTATTGACCTTTTCTCCTCGATTTTTGATATATAACACTTTGGTGAGTAAATTATTTACTTTTTAATAGACATTTCAAAATGGGAGGCTTGAATTATTCGACCTCCTGTCTTTCCAAGTTTATAACTCCTCGAAAAATGTAATACAAACCCTAATTTTTTTTTATTAAAGGAGCAAGGACCAAGGTTTCATAAAAACAAAAACCAAAGAAAAAACAAACAACGTGGTTTAAAAAGACAGGTTTTAAACTTCGAACTTTACAGGTAAATTTATAAAAAACACTACTTTTTTGTTTTAAATTTAAATATATTACTTATTGACAATTATTATTATTATTCAATTTGTGATATATAAAACTTTGGTGAGTAAATTAATTATTTACTTTTTAATAGACACTTGAAAATTGGGGGGGCATGAACTAAAAAAGAAAACGTTTGTCTAAAATATTATATTCGGTTTATTGGTAAGGGCATAAAATTTCACATTGATCCCGAAAATATCGTAAAAATAGAATCAATAGAAAAATTTTGATAGATTTTTAAAGCTTAAAAATTGAAAAATATTTAGTTCGTAAAATTCAGTAGTTTTTTTTTTTTAATAAAAACAGTATTTCTATTACTTTTAAAACAGCTTTATTAGTTTATTTTGGAAGTATAATCCATAAAGAAAATAAACAACCCACTTTTAAAAGAGAAATTACGAGATTCTTATATTTTATTCGCAGTTTCATGATAAGGGTGTCAAAAATTCTGATACATCTACAGGATTGGAGTGTTTATTCGTTGTAAACGTACACTACAACCTATAGATGTCGACATTTCCAATGTGAATGGTAAGCTTGACTTATGTAAAAAATAACAAAAAGATATACCAAACTGATTTTTCGTTTAAAAATTGAATTATTTCCCTTTCGTTATTAACTTTTTTTTAAATAAATATTTTGTGTTTTATATACATAAAGTACAATTGTTGAATGTTACTGTTTTGATTATATTCGTTTGAGGGGACAAAATTAAAAAATTAAGAAAGATTAAACGAAGCGAAATTTAAGTTTCCATTCCATTTTTACAACAACCGTAAAACAGCACATACTCAGCAAGTTTTATCGTAATTTATAAGCATTATGTTGAAACACTAAATCAACATTTTATTTTTTTTTGCATAATTAATGATGAAAGTATTTTCTGTTTATTTTCTGAACATCTGTTAAAAAAATAATTTGTACATTCTCTTGAAAAAAGAATAAAATTTTTCTCTACTTTCACATAAATATTTACAGTGTTCCTGTAAAGCATTCATCTGTTCTTTTTATAATAAAAATTCCGTTTTCAAACAGAAACGTTTACTGACAAATTTCTTTAAAAAAAACAGTGCAAGTTTTCCTGAAAAAACAACTTTCACCTAACAATTTATGGTAAAAAATTAACCTTTTAGGGGGAGGAAAAATAACAACTTTTATGGATTAAAAAAATTTCAAAAAGTAATAAAAGTAAATAAACGAACAAAATGCAATTTTTTCTTGAGGAATGTGTTCCATTTTAACAAAATGAACCACAGCAAAGCGTGGTCGGTACAGCTAGTATATATATATATATATATATATATATATATATATATATATATATATATATATATATATATATATATATATATATTAGATGATATATTTATTATTACCTCTTTTTTACTCTGGCTAATCCGAACTGTTAAGTATTACAATAAGTAATTCCATTTTTTGTTTAATCATATTTGCGACAACTTCTTATCAGAAAATATATATTTCACTTAATATTTTTCCATAATTTATTTTAATTTATTTATATAAAGTGTTAATAAATGAATTAAATAGGTTAGTCATGTATTGTTAAACACTCTAACACATGAAACCCACACGCTGGGTACGAACGTCGCAAAGAACACACGTCAAGCAATAACTCGACTCTTTTTTTTGTAACAACAACAATTATGACCTCGTGATATCCTGTTACGGCTGTATATATATATATATATATATATATATATATATATATATATATATATATATATATTGTTATTTTAAAATGTTACACTTTAATACTTGATTATATTTTGTGTAAATGTTTTTACTAACCGAACAAGGTAAGTGGGTCGAGCTAATTTAGCCCAGTAAACTGGTTCCATTAAAGCACTAATTTCAGATGAGAACAAACTCTAAACTGGCGGTAAAGATACTTCTAACTACGGAATAACGGAACACATTACTACGAGACTGTTTCTCTGCAGACTTCATCATACTTGCCTTCAAATTCAATCTGATAAAATACTTTGATGAACCGTCGCAAATTCATTACAACCACTTGCTACTTTTTACCTAATTCCGATTGCTATTCGTTTTATTTCATTAAGTACTATCCTCGAATGCGTATTTTCCTCGATAAGTGATTATTTAACAAAAGTAACATCACATTTTTTTACAAAGAAATCGGCACTTATCAAAGCTCAGACGCCACTCGAGGATAGGGGTTAAATATATGTTTAGTTTGACTGAATCACTCTTTTATTTCCATTATTTCTAATATGTCATTTTCCGGTATCTGATCTGTATCTGTCAGTAAGAATCGAAGTTTGCCTGATTCGCGTCTCAAGGATAAGGCACGTAAAATAGTGACAGCATTCAGAATGCCACACAAAACTGACGCCGTCTTAATTTAATTGATCAAATATACGTATCATCTAATTAGTTCCTTTGCTCATTCACACTTGAATTACACGAGTTATACTGGTGGTCTTAAAACTCAGGTCTCTACATATCATACACACCAGATACGACATTTCTAGATCATGTGCTACTTCCTCATTCTCTCCTTCTCTTTCCCCCTCTCTCCCTCTCTCTCTCTATCACATACACTTTCTTTATTTCTTTCTCATCATATAGTTGTTGATTAGCCTTAATTGGTTGATCAGTGAAAGCAATTAAACGACATAGAATAACGTATATAAACTCTTGTACATCATTAAACAAATGATGACATTATAAACAAGACCGAGAGCAAATTCGACCGTTAAACATGTTTATTTTGGCGGCAATCATCATCCTAAAATGCATTGCGCATGCGTGTTATGTTGTCATAAATTCCAATAAAAATATATGCAATTTCAATTTTTCAGCCGCTCTTTTCCACCACCTGTTTATCTCTTCTTCTTTAGACGTACAATCTAATAAATACTTTTAAAATCTACAACAAACAAGCCCAATGATTATATGTTTCAATAGGCAAGCTCCTAATCTATAAAATTTAAACTTTGAAAAAAAGATATGGCTAAATGGCAATGCGTCTGTTACCAAAACGTACATCAATCTATAAATTAATCAAATGGCGTGTTTTTAAGCCTCTTAATCAAGGAGTATTTTTTTACATTCTTTTAAGCACCGAATAAAGTTGTGGGTGCGTGTGTCTAAAGAGAGGAATTGGCTGGGCGAATAAGAAAAATCGGTAAGGTAAAAAAGGAGAGTAGGAAAAACAGAAAGATAACGAATGGGGGAATAATAGAAGTTGCGTTATAATTGGAGGTGGGGTACTGCCGTATAACCTTACTATTAAAATATAAACGACGGAAAAAAACAAAAATAAAGGATATTGGGCTGACACTTTCTCTAATTTCGAGGTATGTTTCAATATGGAAGAATTTTGAATATAAAAAATCATTTGTCTAGACTGGTTCCTACTGAGAAATAAGTATAAAATAGTACATTCTTCTGCAATAATTCTGGCTTTAATATACCATTCTGAAGTGTTTTTTTCTGCCTCTGATGAATGCTTAGTCATATATATCTATTTATTTACTATAATAATTATAAAATGCCTACAGACAAGAGCGTTTCATCCTTTCTGAATCATCACTATAATCCCATATATACTATGACGTAAATGAAACATTGTCTATGTGTGTCTGCGTGTGAGTCCGTCCCTTGTGTACTGGGAAACAGCTGAGCCAATTTTTATCAAATTTCAAACTAAGATATTTTATGTGCCTGACAGAGTTCATAGATATGTTTTGCATCGGAATATCTTCGATAATAATCGATAATCCGCTGAAATATGAAACATGTTATTTTTACCAAAGTTAACATCTTTCACAGCCTAACATAACCAGTGCAGTTTAGAATATTTATTGCCACACAAACCGAAAAGCCCGACATATAACAACAGCAGTAGGTTCTTTGTTATAATAGGGGTGCGTTCGAAATAAATGTTTGTTTAACGCATAATTGGAACACAATACTTGACTTCTTCATTTTAAACTAAAATTCTGGCCATTATAACAGCACAAGCAATAAAGCCATACATATAAAATTAACCGCGGCGGTACTCGATGTTGCCCGGCTAGAGAGATCTTGTATCCTAAAGATAGTAAGCAACTAATCCCCAGAAAAAAAGTTTTAATCAAAATAGCAGAGAGTACGTGTGCGAGAGAAAAAGTGCCGAAGTGGGCAGGTAGCGCGAAAGAGAAATAAGATGTGAGAAAAAAGCTAACGTGCTTACTGGCACGGTCAGGAATACTTGTGGCGTCCCGTCATTCGAAATAACGGTTTGTAAACGTACGTTGAGATTGGTAGGCGTATGATTAGCAATAATGCTGACGCACAATACGGCCCAGTTGACCAGCACATAATTAATCTTTCAAACCAATTTTTAGATATATTTCATCCGAGCGATTGATCTTTGTAACGATACCAATTGTATCACAGTTCGATGCGTCTGTCTAAATTTTTTAGCAGACATAAAAACACGCACAGACACATTTTCCCTTTTATATAATAGACTAGCCTGGTAGTCAGCTGGAAGGCTCGAACTCGTACCGGGAAGGAAGGAAAAGACGTGAAAAAAACGTGACGTCTTTACCGTTGCGTCCCTCGCCAAACCGTAAAGCTAGTAATTCGAAAGAGAGGTGGAGTTTCGAAAATATCGGCGAAATAAATGGCTCTTCTCTATAGAAAAGTACTTAGTTGAGAGTGAAGGAATTAATGTGTCTAGACAGTTATTTGATATTTGTCGTCTGATGAGTCGAACTTTAAAATGATACCGAACTTTTGAAAATCAGTCATCTCTTTCGAAATTTTTAAGCATACATACATACATACATACATACATACATTTAAACAAAGAGCTGGTATTTATATCATAGAAGAGTATTCAAATCTAGATTACGTAGTAAAAAACAGTAATAAGCAAATTGAATCATTATAGAATGTGTTCTTGCACTCTGTTCAAGCTGTTCTTTAAATCAAGAACTTGATATCTATTATTGATATAGCCTGTAAGGAAAACAATTAATTTACTCTTATTTAAAACAATACATGTACTTCTGCATCGACAACTATAAGTCTATATTGACCATTAATTATTTTCAAGGCTAAGTTCAAACTACTCGTTACAGATTAATCATTGGAAATGAATAATTTCTAGAATCTCCAGATGTGTTTCAAGATTTCATTTAATGTTTCTTTAAATGGAAGCTTGTGCCTATTATTAGTTGAATTAAATGGTAACGCAATGCAGGCAACCATAATTAAAACCATGTATATATATATATATATATATATATATATATATATATATATATATATATATATATATATATATATATAACTACTTCATTTACTCACATAAAATTAATATATGAAAGTATAGATTTATGCGTAAACTTTAAGTATTTACTACAAAAGTGCTCAATACCTGGGTAGAGCTAGTTAGCAATTTATAAAATATATATGGCGATTAAGCTACACTGAGTATTCGGCGTTTTATCCACTATAGGATTCGTCAGGCTTAGGCGCATAAGCCTGACGAATCCTATAGTGGATGAAACGCCGAATATTCAGTGTAGTTTAATCGCCATATATATTTTATAAATTACTATATATATATATATATATACATATATATATATATATATATATATTTATATATATATATATATATAAATATATATATATATATCTGTTTGGTGGTAATAAATTCTTATAAAAAGATCTTAGACACATTTTTCAGAAAATATCATACACATCTTTTAGAGTTCGAACATATTCTTGGAGATTAACAATAATAATGATGATAATAATAAAATAATAATGATAATAATAATAACAATAATAACAAAACAGTCAGCACTGCTAGATATGAGAAATAGAAAACTGGAGGCAACGAAGTTGTGGAACTACTGAATCAAGAGGATCGTATTATCATAGTCAAACATGCCACCTACATAAAGTTAGGAGTTCTGAGAGCAAATATTATCAAATCACCAGAAATATAAGATACGATTAGAAATTAATACCTAAAATAACAATGAAACTTACAGAAACTAGACTATGTGGAAAAGGCTAAACATACTAAACTAACTCGGCAGTATTATTAGTAAGATATTTTGGGTCGTTCATAGACTTGACAAAAAAAACTGAGACATCTCCACTGGAAGACAAATAAATTTATGACAATACATAATAAATTACTACTAAAGAATGATGCTGGTTGATCTTTTACGAAAAGCAAAGACGGGAGACGAAGATTTGTTTGTATGGAATACTGTATAAATAGGTAAGAAAATAAAAATATACATACTTCAGAACACAGAACGGTTAATCATTGCAGCAAGAGAAAGTGCACAATGCATATAACAGAGAATATAATGAAATAAGAATAAATCGGAAAGAAAACAGATACATTGAAAAACGATAAAGATAACAAACATGAGACTCACGAAAATACTTGCGCATTGCTTCAAAAAGTCAATAATGAAAGAATAAAAGTCTCACAAGATAAAACGATTAGACCAACTATATTCAGGAAAAGCTCAACAAGACACACAAGAACAGCAGATTCAGGCTCTTAGAACAATAAAACGAAATAATAAACCATATAATAAATCGAGGCAGCGAACTAGACTAGAAATATATAAGAATAGATATGATCACGTGGGGAAATATGCAAGGAGTTTTATCTTGAACTCACAGACAATATGTGCAAGCACAAATCGCCAGCAATGCTTGCAAACGGAAATGGGAATATTCAATGGGCATTGACATCCAAACAGAAAACCCATCCAGCAAGAAGACCAGATGTTATAATAGTCAAAAAGAAAGAAAAGTCCCACCAGATAGTATTTTTCCAGTTGCAGCAAACATCAGTTAAAAAAAAAATCCCTTAATTCCCGTCTCAGCTTTGCTGACCTATTCCACAAATCCCAAAACACAATAATGAAAGGTTGTCAGAAAAAATACTCGATTAAACCCAGATCTCCAACTTCCAACTACCCCGTCTCCTTCTCCAACATCAAGGCTCTACGTTCCAACCTTCCAAAGGTTCAACCACTATGCCAGGAGACTAAAGCAGACCTTTTATCCCTAATCGAATCTGAAATTGGACCAACTATTTTCCTAGATGAGTTCGTAATTAACGGATACTCTAAATTGACTTCTAAATCCGACCCCCGAGATCGTTATGGGAATAGACTATGTGCCTACATTAAAGACGGCTTTTCATGTGGAAGGGCCATCTGCAGAGAAGATCCTAATTTACTCCAAATGTGCTTCTTGGTTTCACTTGCTCACACTACTGCTTTTATATTTGCACTCGATCGCCCTCACAACAGCGGGGTTACTATCTTTAAACGTATAACTGAGAAAACTGACCACGTCCTCTCTGCGGAAATTTCAGCAAATATTAACATCTGACTTCAATGTTCACGATGTGGAATGGTTTACTCACTAAAACAAGACGGATGATGAGGGAAGGTTCTGTCACGATTTATCCATTGCTTTTGAACTCACTCAGTTTGTGCACGAACCCATCCGTGTGACCCACTCTGAGGGCCAGTGTGCAAGTCTCCTAGACCTTTTTCTCAGAATTTGCCCTGAGCTATGCTCATCTTCCTTTCTGACTCCACTGGAGTCTTTCGACCACGCTTTTGTATCAGTTAAGACGAAAAAGAAATGTAATAGGTCTTCAGACATACCTCTCCATCGCACAGAATCTGTTTTGCGAGCCTATCATTGTTTTATCGTTATTTCCATGGCAGGTGCTCGTCTGAACTCCAATCTCTGGTTCCCCCTCGCCAATCTTTCACGAAAAACACCCGTCTAGCTGAATCCACTGTGAAAAATTTCTCCCACTCTATATCTGTGCCTAAATCAAAACGCGGATTCCACGAACAAAGCTTCTTTTTTAGAACTGTACGCCTGTGGGACTCTGTTCCGTCTGCCTGCTTCCCACCGGACTACGACTTGGATGTGTTCAAGTCCAACGTTAACAAATTCCTAATGAACCGCCCCCTTAAGTAAACACTTCATTAAATCTCCACACTAACGTAATGTACTTGCAATAACCCTTATCCCCGAGTGCCTTCCGGGCCTTGGTAAGTGGTGATCACTGTGTAAAAAAAAAGTCAAAACGTAGATTTAATGAACCCAGCTTCTTTATTTAAAACTGCACGTCTGTGGAACTCTCTTCCATTTTTCTGTTTCCCAGCTGACTACATCTTGGTTATCTTTAAGTACAGCATAAAGAGATTCTTGATGAACCGCCCCCTATAGGAATCCAACATTACTAACGATTACTTCGATATTATCCCATTGATTACTGTACACTCAATAACATTTATCCTCGAGTGACCTCCGGGCCTTGATAAGGTGTGACTCCTGTGTAAAAAAAATGGAGGAGGCAATCTAGCTAAAATAATTCATGTAACTGGTCAGAGAGCTGAAAGGGATATAAAAGATGGCTAATGTCAAGATACACCAATAATAGTAGGAAAACAAGGGACAATTCTAAAAAATGTTGAAAAAACACGGGAGAAATTCAAATGAGCTATGTGGCAGAAAAGATACAACGATGATAATAATTGAAACACTAAAGTTTACATTCCAAGAAAAACATTAAATGCAGAGATTTATACACATTGGTTACAAACTTGATATATAGAGACTGAAATAGAAGCAAACGAAAGGCAAAGACATACGGCATTGAAGCAAGAAAACTGAAGATGTACAATTACAAATTTAGGAGAGTGCAGGGGTTTGGTGGCTACTTCATATGGTCTGGAGGACCCTCAGAAGATATTTGTCTTGGAGTTCGCCTTTCCATCAAGATGGAAGTGGACTTCATCTGAGGTCCAAAGTAGATTAAGAAAACTTGGTGTCTCCTCGATCTTCTCGGGAATCTTGACTGTCATAGCCCCCCTCTGTTTCTTGTCTGAGGATGTAAGAGTCTGCAGCGTCTGTATTCTGTATGGGTAAGCCCTGATATCGTTCACCGGCACTCTCCTGCAAGTCTCACGGGACATACCGAAGGACTGATTTCGCTTACGCACAGAACGTTTCGGACTCTGCTAGAGAGATTCTCTCACTATTTCGACCAGCTCGGATGTTCGCTTCTTGGGACATACCGAGTGGTTTGGACGGTAATATCTGGCAGCGTTGAGGTTCTCCAGCGTCCCATACTTCTCGAAGTGATCCACCCAGTTCTGAATTCTGCTTTTGGATGAAACCTTTTCACATTCGAATTGACGCATGAAACTGTACTGTTTTTTTTAACGAGCCTGTGTTGTAGTAAAATTTTACACAGTGGATTCTTTTTCCCAGCTCCCACTGGGGTTTTGGTATACTCACGGTCATTGATCCTGCCATGTCCTGTAAAATAAGGGCAATCGGTGAAAAAATAATTGTGATAACACATAAGGTGTACAGGGGGTCAGTTTTTTTGGTCACCGTGTACAAATGCATTATGTTTACACGATAAGCCGCTACTTTTTTTTACATTAGACCGACATATTGGTCATATTTAATCGTTATAATATATGCTTACATTTTATCCTACGGGCGCAATCATCACAATAGCCCCATTATTAGAGTTACTATTTTCCCTCTATATCTAAACTCCCTTCACCGACGCAAGTCAACACGAGGTAAAAATGTACACATTTTGTCACATACTGTCCTGTCTCTCATCGTAATTGGATCATGAACTCATAAACAAACCTTTAAAGGTATTAAACATCTGTTTCTGTTGTCTAAAATTAAAATATAAAAAGGTTTACATATTGTTTTATTTGGGATTTTTTAAATATGTCTCTTTCTGAAATACCGTTTACATGTTTACATAACGTGACAGTGACTACATGAATTTAGTTAATTTAATATTGTAAAGACTTCGAGAGTACTTTGCAAACAAAAATACCATAACCTGAACCCATATCCTGCTGGCCAGATTAGAACGCACGGGCTGACCGACACGGCAACCACCATGTTTTGTTACTTCATAGTATTTGCGCTTTAATCCTAACAACGATTATCAAATTTATATTTCGAGCATTTTTTTAAATAAACCACCAATCACAATATGGTGTGACTATTCCGAAAGCCGTTCTTTACATAAAGAGGTGAAGGTGTGCATTGATGTTTGTATTAAGTGGATGTTCAGCTTTATTGGAGAGCATAAATGTTGTTGTAGCTCTTTTGTTAAAACTACAAAAAATATTTATATAAGCTAGCAGGGACGCTCGGTGTTGCCCGGTAAATACCATTAAATATGCTCGTATATATAGTTCATTATAAAATATATTTTAGTCATCGACATACAGACCTGTTTCGTTGTTTCACAACTCATCAGTACCGCTAGACTAACACCTCTCCCAAGCCGAGGATCGAACCTAGAACCGTCGTGATGACAGTCGGCAGTCCTACCCCCTGACTACGGAATCGGTGGCCGAAATTAAACTGTCCGAACGTCTATTTAAATAAACATCCGTCCGCCACTCGTAGAGGGCTCAAACGTTTGTTTGTAAACAAATCGCGAGCTTCGCATTATTTCAGCTAAATTAAGTAGCGAGTAAGATAATTTACGAGAGTGCTCTACCGAAGAGGGGAGCTTTATAAAATATATTTTAGTCATCGACATACAGACCTGTTTCGTTGTTTCACAACTCATCAGTGCCGCTAGACTAACACCTCTCCCAAGCCGAGGATCGAACCTAGAACCGTCGTGATGACAGTCGGCAGTCCTACCCCCTGACTACGGAATCGGTGGCCGAAATTAAACTGTCCGAACGTCTATTTAAATAAACATCCGTCCGCCACTCGTAGAGGGCTCAAACGTTTGTTTGTAAACAAATCGCGAGCTTCGCATTATTTCAGCTAAATTAGTAGCGAGTAAGATAATTTACGAGAGTGCTTTACCGAAGAGGGGGGCTTTATAAAATATATTTTAGTCATCGACATACAGACCTGTTTCGTTGTTTCACAACTAATCAGTGCCGCTAGACTAACACCTCTCCCAAGCCGAGGATCGAACCTAGAACCGTCGTGATGACAGTCGGCAGTCCTAGTTCATTATATATAGTTCATTCGATTCTTATCTATTATAATGTTGGTATTTAAAAAAATATTGGGATGCACAAGCTTGACTCGGAACCGATACTAAAACAATATATATATATATATATATATATATATATATATATATATATATGTAAATTTGTGTCCTTCAACCATATTCAAAACTGAAATCAAATCTTATAAAAAATTCTTGGTAAAATTATTTATAACAAGAAATGCAACGTCATAATAATTAAACGACTGTCACTCGAAAAGAAAAAAGATTTAATCGTGACATACAAAATAAAAACGTACTATCGTATATAGATTCTGACATCATATTTTGGATGCAGATCAAAGATTAAAAAAGAAAACATTAGGGCGACTGGCGATACCTCGATATAAAAATACGTACCTACTGCTTTTACCTCTTGCGGAATATGAAAACAGAAGTCATTATGAATTAATTATTCGTTGACTGAATGAGATAATTATGTATGAGAATGCAACATTACAGTATATTAAATCCAGCCTGGCAACGTTGTGTACTTCAGTTAGTTATAATAATAATAGCGCAATGCATTATCCACTGTAAGTGTACTAATTTTGTGTGATTTATAGTATGTATAAGGCACAAATCAGAGATAGTATTCAAAAACGAAAATCACAAAATCTTTTAAACAAGGAGGTACGAACAGAATCTGATCAATATAATTGACTGGACATCGTAATGATTAATGAAAAATTGAAGAAAACAAGACAAATACAGAAAATATTAAAGATACAATATAGAAGTAAAGAACAAGATAAAGTCAACATACTAGCAATTAATATAAATGTACTTCGAGTAGTCGACATAAAACCTGAAAGAAGATTTAGAGAGGTTGGAATCAAGGTAACGAATAAGGCTCTACAGCGGCCATCAATGGTGAAAACAAATGAAAATGTAAGGAGAATCCTTAAATTCTGAAACTTGCCTACATAAAATAAAAACACTAACCATCTAGAAATTGCAGCAAAAATAATGCAAATAATGTGAGTGAAGAATAGCGCATATAAGCCCGTATGAAAATATAAGCAGCAGCAAATAATGGATGTATTAACACAAGGAGCAGAGTTTGAACGCGTTTGTAAATTGGCAAGTGTCCTCGGGCTTGCGTCTGAAGAAAAAGAAAAAATAGACACCACGTGGTGGTAAAGAAAAAAATGGAAATCGAAGGAGATAGACGGTTAAAGTGAATGCGAGAATGAGTCGGCTGTCGCTAGCGTGCGGTTGAAAGACAGAGGAACGCATACAGGTTAGATTGATATATAACAGCGAGATATTTTTTTTAAGAGACACGGTGAGTAACGGTAATAAATGCTGTTGCTCCTAAAGACAAAAACGCCGACCAGGATTTTTATTAATTCATTTTCAGTTTTATTTTTATGATTGACCAATGTAAAGTGAAACGCCACAGAACTTAACAGAAAGATCACATTTCATACAAGAGAACTGAAACCCAAAGGAAATCTTATGAATTAACTTCACCGTGTTAATGCATCATCTCCAGGGGACGGAAATGGAAAGCATTGACGAGGCTTATTGGCGCCAAAATTTAAGTGAAGACTCATGGTCGTGACCAGTGAGAAATCAGAGATTAGCGGATGTTATAAGGAGAAATTAGTAGTAAAGCTTAGCGGAAGAGGTGGGAAGACTTGCTGTCGCGTGGACTCTAGAATGTACCAACAAATATTATCAATGAATAAGATCTGGTGAGGATGTGTGTAAGAACTCTGTGAGTACAAATATTGACGGCTTCCAAACATAAATTGAATAATTGAAATAAATTTCGCACCAGTAAACGAACTATGAGTGTGGAAGTAAACTTTTTACAACTATTTGCTAATACTCCACGCCCTCTTGATATATACTCGTGTACCGAAAGCACCAAAACAGTGTATGTCGTATAATCGTCTAAATGTTAAATATGCGTACTTGAAACGAAGGGTTCATCGTGATGTGTATTCCTGTCACTAATTATCTATTGTTGGTGATTGAACCTTAGCTGATGTTGTTCTTGTCTATTTATGATATATTCATATCTAAATTGCTCATATGCCGATGTGTGCGTGGTACATGAATTTTGAGCATACCTTTACTTCATGCGTCGTTGATCTTGTCCACCGAGAATTCATCTTGTTCTTGAGAGGAAGGATAGAACCTGTTCGGACGAAACACATTGACACTAAGTCGATGATTGGTTTGATATAGTTTTTATTCACTTTTCAGATGTGGATCGCAGAAGAATGGAAAGTGAATAGCTTTGCCTTCAGGGTTACTTCTAGGTCTCTATTTTCACACACTTCAGCTACCTCCCCAGTGAAGGGGTGGGGGGCAACATGTTAAACCGTTCGCTCTGCTTAACGTTCAAATTCCAACGCTCAATCCCCAGCTAACCTGACCACGTGACTCACACGTAGATCTGATCAGCTGACAAGTCCTTCCGGTAAACATGTCTATGATGTGAGTTTACCATATTTTGACAGATTTTATAAATAGTCTTCATATTCATATCCCGTCCATCTCTCCAGTTAGCTAGATAGATAGACCGATATGGATAGATACATAAATATATCTTATAGATAGATCGACACTTTATTGTTCTTGAGCTATTACATAACACTCTAACTATTATGCTTCTTCTAATATTAATAAAATTAATCATTATTATAATTGTAAACTAGTAGAAGCCTGGAATCAGTTCCAAAAGACAAAGAATACCCCTGTTGGGCCAAGGATGTGTCCCTCAGGGGTCCATCCTAGGCCCAACTCTCTTGCTGATATACATCAATGATTTCCCAAAACACATACTTAAACCATTCGTTGACATCTATGCTGATGACACGACCATCTATGGCAACACATCAAAGGCCGTAAATGACAAAGTTCTCTCAGATACTCTCTCCTCTGAACTTGAGCGCGTGGTACAGTGGAGGTGGAGGTAGCTGGTTACTTTTAATGCATCTAAAACCAAGCTCCCATCTTTACATCATCAACGCTCTGATCCCCATCTGGCATCAATTGATATGGGTGGCTCTCGTCTAGGGGAAGCTCCATGTTTTGATAAGCTGCTGGGCTTGACCTTTACCCCCGACCTTAAATAGAATACGTACATCAAATCAGTTGCAAAGATCGCTGGAAAAATGGTAGGAACCTTTTACCGCTCCAGAAGACATCTCACCAACTGATGCAATTCTCTATCTGTATAAAAGCCAAGTACGTCCAAGGATGGAGTATTGCAGTCACATCTGGTCAGGAGATGCTGAAAACAGCCTATCGTCCCTTGACAGAGTACAAAATAGGCTTCGTGGCTTAGTGGGTGATGTCCTTTTCTCTCCCCTGACACCTCTCTCCCACAGGAGAGACGTTGCGAGCCTGTCTTTGTGTCATCTTACTACCATGGCAGGTGCTTGCCTGAGCTCCAATTTATGGTGCCCCTCGCCAATCTTTAACGATAAACACCCGCCTAGCTGAAACCACTGTCAAAATTTTTCCCCACTCCTTATCTGTGCCAAAATCAAAACATAGATTCCATGAACAAAGCTTCTTTCTTTAAAGTGCACGCCTGTGGAACTCTGTTCTGGTTGCCTGTTTCCCACCTAACTACAACCTGGATGTATTCAAGTTCAATGTGAAAAAATTCCTGATGAACCGCCTGCTTAAGTAATACACTGTATCAGATCTCCAAAACTAACGTACTGTACACAAAATAACCCTAATCCCGAGTGGCTTCCGGCCCTTGATAAGTGGTGACTAACTTGTAAAAAAAAAAAAACTACACGTGTAATAATGGGGCACGGGTTGCACAATACTAACTCCACCTCTCGGAATCATAACTGCTTGAGTCCCGTGGCAAGGAAAAACTGAGGACTACTGAAAAGAATGCCGAAATAAGCTGAGGTCACATACATCACCTGCAATTCCCCAAATCCTCATCCATTTGTTATTGATCAGACTCAGCCTTGCTTACATTTACTGACCTAACGGAAAGTGTCAGCTTGATTATGGCCTTAAATGCTATTATATATAATCGCATCACCTCGGTCATAAAAAAACAAGATTTTTGATTTATTGCCAGTTGTTACTTACGAAAAGAACAAGCGTGGAAAACGGAAATAGAGAAGTTCATATATTATTTTAAGGCCGTATTTCAAGTTCACGTAATAGGATGTGCCTTTTCTTTTGTATGCGCGTGCATTTCTCAGTTTTCTAAAAGTATAGTTCAATACTTACCATTATGTAGCCACCTGGCAACAAATTTGCGGTTGTTTATAAAGGATGAAAGATGGATGTCAATATATAAAATACACATTTGATCGAACGGCTTGTTATGTAAACAACCCTGTGCCTTTTCAACATGTTATTCCCAAGCATAACTATGAAACAGGCTTTAATATATCAATAGATGATGCCTAAAAGACTGTAAACAGTTGAAGTAAAACAACCTTGTATTCGAATATTCGAATCACATTTTGGGAACTGAACACTATTGACTTTAGGAACAAATACAGTAGGAACCCGGAATACAGTAGCACTCAACTACATTTATTAAGGTTACGATGTTGAATACGATGTTTTTTCCAGTCCGTAGTTATTTTCCCTGCCTTACGGTGTTTTTTTACGTAGGCTCACATCACTTATCAAGGTCAAGAGGCAACTCGAGAATAAGGGTTAAAGAGTGTACAGTAGAAATTGGACAATATAGTAATCGTAAGTAATGGAAATTCGGTAAATTTGTTAACAAGTGGAACGGCTCATCAATATTTGTTTACGTTAGACTTGAATACCACCATATTGTTATCAGCTAGAAAACAGGAAAACAAAAGACAATTCCACAGGTGTGCTGTTCTAAGAAAGACGTTTTGTGAAGTAAACCTTCATGTCATACCCTATCAAAGGTCTTATATATATATATATATATATATATATATATATCAAGAGCAATTGCCCTAAAAAGGTTGCCTCTGTTGAGAGATTCGCTAATCCTATGAGATATAACTGTAAGCACACCTGCTGTAGATCTAGCAGAACGGAAACCATATTGTGCGTCACTAAGAAGGTTTTGTTTTGCTGAGATAGTCGATTACGTCTCAATTTAACACAGATTCCAGCAATTTACTCATGAGGTACAGGAGACTTATTGGCCTGTACTGAGAGGGGGATGAAGAATCGCCTGGATTCTTAAATACAACGCATACTGATGAGATTTTCCAGGGTGATTGCAAGCAATTTTCCTTAAGACAGCGTTTAAATAGTTTGGTAAGTATGGGCGCTTGTTCTCGTTGAAGTTTTTTGAGTACTATAATTGGAATACCGTCAGGGCCGGTTGCTTTACTGGAATCAAGGTTTTTAATTAGCTTGGCATCATCACGTACAGATATATGTATATCACATAGCGGGTTTCTGATACAGGAGGAAATATTGGTGGTTGGCGACCTTGGTCGCAAAGGGTAGAATTAGCTGCAAATTTCTTGGCAAAGAGTTTTGCTTTGTCTGATGCTTGCGAGATTACCTCAGGTTCATTGATGATAGTTGGGATAGAGCACACGGTTCTGTTCAAGATTCTGTTTGCCATTTGCCATAACTGGTGTAAACCAAGCCGCTGCTCAGCTACTTTGAACTTGACGGACTTAGTATACTACTTTCTTGCGTTCTTTATTACTTTCTTACAATGGCTGATGGCAGTCCTGAAAGCGGCTTTAGTTTCCATACATCCATTACGTTGGAAACAATGCAAAAAGTGATTTCTGTGTGCAATGTCAGCAGCACATTCTGGGGAGAACCATGGCTGACTGTTCGGTTTTTGCTGGAATTTTTCGAGGGTATGAAACTATCTATTCCTACAATTTACCATTCCGTCAGGTGTGATACTATAGAGGGCACATTCTTTTTAAACATGGAACGTAGAGGTAGATCCGATATAAATGTACGGAGCTATCCCAGTCAGCCATAGAGTATCGATATACTGTACGATGGAGAGGTACATCTGGGGAGTTACTACATTCCATTTTTATCTTAATTTATACAACAGAGTTGTTGGAAGATCCAAGAGGAGACAGAACAGAAACTGAGCATAGTTCAGGGCAAGTTGTGAGAACAATGTCTTAGAGACTTGCATACTGGCCGTCATTGTCGGGCACACGGGTGGGTTCCAGAACAATCTGAGTGAGGTCATCAGCAATAGAGAAATCATGACAGAACCCCCCCCTCATCATCGGTCTTTTTTTGAGGAGGTCAAGCATTCCACGTTGTGAACATTGAAGTCTTCACATACGTGAATGTTAGCTAAGGGATAAGCAGATAGGACTTGGTCAATTTTCTAAGATATGCTTTTAAAGATAGTAACTCCTCTGTTGTGGAGGCGATAGAGAGTAAATAAAAATGCAGTACTGTGACTACGGCAACCCGGGAGCACATATAGGGTATGTTAGGATATTCTCTGGAGATGCCCCTACCAAATGGTAAGCCATCTTCAATATGGGTAGATATTTCATGCCCATGGCGATCTCGGGGGTCAGATTTAGAAGTTAAGTTGGAGTATTCTTTTAATTACGAACTCATCTTGGGGCATAGCCTGTCAAATTCCAGTTCCGCTTTAAAATAAAAGGTCAGGTTTAGTCTCATGTAATTGGGGTTCAACCTGTGGAAGGTTAGACCGTAGAACCCTGATGTTGGAGAAGGATACATGGTAGTGGGCGTCTGCGTTGGAAGTTAAAGATCCGGGTGCAATCGTGTATTTTTTCTTGTAACTTGCCATGATGGAATTTTGGAATTTATAAACTGCGCCATCAGACTTGCTTAGAGAATGACAGAGAGAGGCAACTAAGAGAGAAAAAGAAACGAAGAATTTTTTTGTAGAACATGATAAGGTAAAGTCGTAACAATTACCAACTGATATGGCATCTAGAGGCCCCACAAGAGACTACTGCATGGTCCAGAATCCATTCACCAAATGGCAATACACAAGCCCTAGTACGTTGCATCTGCTGATAGGACAACCTCCTTAATTGTTAATCCAAGGTTCGGGTCCATGACTATCAGGCGGTTAACGTCAGCCCAGATAAAACGTTTACCTCCAGCACCCTTACTAGTGACATGGCTACAAGGATAGATATAGAAATAGAAAATTTCCGCAAACTCTGCCAACTGTTCGCGCAAAATACTACCAACCTAAAATACAGCTTTTTCTTCTCCCTTTGTCAGAAAAAATCGCTCATTAAAAATGAGGATTGAGGGACAAATAAATATAAGCGATATTAACGGGAACTGCCGATAACGCATGCACAATGCGTTTTTTACTCTCCTATTGCACTTAATAAAAGTCCAACTGGCGTGTTTAAGAGAAAGTATGGTGATAGGTTCACCTCTCACGCACTAAAATGAATATAATTTTTCTAATCTATTTTTGCAATCAGCTTGGGAGATGTAATAAACAACATTTATGGACGGGAAAACGCTAGCATTACATAAAACAATCAGAAAATATATATATACATTAAATACTGAAATACATATTTAAATAATATATTTAAACCTAAATATAAAAAGATTAATGCAGAAGTCACTTATCTCCAAAAAAACAAAGACTTCCGTCTCCAGAATGCAAACTTTTCAAAAGAGTTTTGGCTTTAAAAACATCGACGGCGATATTTATAGCGCTACGTATTACATTCATGTGTAATATATACTCGACTATATGTATTTTGTTACTAGTGTTTAATGTTGGATCCCGGGCTTATACTTTACTCTACTTTATTCTATTTGTGGTATGGACATTTAATCACATAAATATAATGCAGGATACGCTATCTAACTTTGAAAAGATTCGCTCTATTATTCACAATTGTTTGAGATATCATCTTATCAACAGTGTCGACACCTCAACGAATTAGCAACCACATTATTTAATCTGCTATTATTTTGCCTCGCTGCGTCAGGTATTGATTGATAGGCAGATAATATATTTGCTATCCAATATTGTATGGAAACCTGCAACGAGATTTTTATAGATGCACTCTAGACAAATATAAGGCCAAACATAGTGTGACGAAAATCGTGTTCACTCTCTCAGCGAAGGATTATCAGGAATGAACCATAAGTGTTATAAATTATTCGTACATATTTTTTTAATTTACAAGTGCAAAGTTTAACATTGATTCAATTATAGTAAGAAACAAACGTTACTTAATACGCTAGCAAGTGCTGAAATGAAAAAGACAAAAGCAAAAAAGAAACAAAAAGAGAAGACAAAAAAGGGAACTGTGAGTGTAAATTTTGCTTCTCCTTCTATCAGACTGAATATAATCAAACTTAATAATTAAGATTTTTTCCTCGTGGTAGCGTAATTTCTAGTAACGCGGTTATTCTCTTTCCAAGGTTTCACTCAGTTTATGTGTTTAGATATATGTCAAATCTCCATAATTTTGAATATATTCTTTTTGTCGAGTCTTTTCTATCTTTAATACACATATTTTATTACTATTCGGAAATGTTTATTCCCTTATTTTTTGCTGTTGTGTTCAATCCCTTTTTTTACTTTTTATTTAGTTCCTCAATTTCTTGCCACCTTTATCACACATGTGACAATATATATATATATATATATATATATATATATATATATATATATATATATATAGAGAGAGAGAGAGAGAGAGCCTTGATTTTAAAGGAAATAAGAAAAGCAAGTACCTTGGTAACGTCCGTTTTGTTAAAAAAAAAGGCGGCATTCCCTGTATATGATTATGCAAGAGCATGTCTGCCATGTTCGAAAATAATTTGCACAACATAACGGTTTTTTACATGTACATTTCTCATAGTCCATTTACACGGTTAATTGCTACTTTTGCAAAAGAATTGGTTTGATTTGAAACCCACAAACACGCTCGCACACCCACGCAATATCTATCAAATTTCAATGTTGACATTTAGCTGTCACAGAATGTTTCAAAGATACTTCTGTATTTCCTCATCAGAAAAATCCTGTGATATTAACATAAAAATAATGGGCAAAAAAGTGGTGATGTGGAGATGGGCGTTTCATTATGCAATAGATAGAATTGTTGAATTGATGTCGCGTTTTTGGTGGATGTAGTTTACTTTTTTTCTCTCGAAAATTCCCGCTCTGTTCGTAATCTATTTTACTTCCGCAAGCAATTCCCAGTGATAGTTATTCAATTATTTGTCATGTTTATATTGCTTTGTCTGGATTATTTACACATTAATCAAACGGTCCTGTACTGAAAAATACGAAGTCGTTTTAAATGTAAGTAACCCCCTCAGCCTATCTAAGATATTTAAAAGTAACAGTTTTATAATCTTCATGATTTTTCCAATTCTGAATATGTGCTTTTATTAAACTGTTGGATAAAACATTCAGACTAAAACTCTATGTTGGTGTCCATTGTTTAATACTAAGGTATTTTACTAAATTTTATGACATGCTATTATATAATACAATATTTACATATTAGTAGTTGTATTTAAAATATGTTGATGTGATTTTGCTGACATGCTATATATAAACGAGTGTTGTAACATTTTTGCAACCTTTGTATTTTATTGCGTTCATTTTGATTTGACTTTTGAAAACGAATGCGATTTAAACATTCAATTATTATAAAGAAAACACCATTTTAGTTGGTCGGTGGGTGCTTCCAGCTCATGTAACACTTTACCATAATACCTTTTATTTACAGGCTAAGGAACACGCTAGAATTAGTCTTAGTTTTGTGTCCTGCAGTTGATTTCATTGCAGTGGTTATTGGCACAGACTGAAGATCTGGTTGTCCCAAGTTCGCGTCCAACCCGTTCAACAAACATTACTTGAATTTAGAATGTTAGCAATCCTCATGTGGGCCCTATGTAAGTATATTATACCATTATAGAAGTAATTCTGATTAGAAAAATATCAGGAAATTCTATGTGAACAATAGTAATGTTTATGGTGATAAGTAGGACGATCTATATTTATTTTATTTCTATTGTATTTTCTTACTTTAATCAAGACCTTAAGGATGCAAACATCACCGCCATGCGATGGGTTAATTTCTATTGCGATTAGATATGATGATGATGACTTTAATCATTTGTCATGTGGTTCCGTTTTCAAAATCAAAACCTTGTATTCATCTTTTTATTAGTTTAGCAACGCTAGTAATATTTGTAATCGTTTTGGATAACAAAGTTGTTTTAATTACACATCACAATTAACTATATTACCCTGTTAGTACATATTGGGTTATGTAGCTTATTTGTTTTATTTAACAATCAGTTGCAATTGACTAGAACCACTTATGTATCATTAAGATTCATCTTTAATACATGTATCACAGAAAGTGACAGTTACCCTGCGAGACGAGGCGCCTTCAATGAGTTTCCATACATTTTTAACATGCGTTTTAAATTGTAGCAGACACTTGAAAATTAACTATGTTATTGCCATACCTCTTATAAGATAACTGACCATTTTTAGGGTTTCAACTTCAGCAAATATTGGAATACACCTTACGAAAGCTTGATTGTATCAGCTAGTGAATTTCAAAAATTCAATCTACAGGTAAAGACAATTTAGACCTACAATATGCAATAAAATTCTGTTAACAATTTGGGAAAATGCCGCAGAAATGTATAGGATACTTAAGACTGCTTTTGAACAATTTCGCATGAATCAAGCATTGTTTTTTCAGTGCCAAAAACTTCCATGGATATCAGGGATTCACTTGCAGAGGACGAGAGGGATAGGGGTAGTAATCAAAGAAGAATATGATGTTTGGTTGGCCAAATAATAATTTCATGGATAACACCGCCGTGCGTCTATAGAAACAGTACGTGGTCAGTTTAGTGTAAGAGTGGGAACTAGGCACACAGTTATTCGCGAAGAACTGAATATGCGAAAGATTTGCTCAAAATGTGTCTCAAGAGTGCAGTTCACGACTCAATCGTTGTCACAAACAATTCGACAAAGATGGGCCTCAAGATTGTTCCTCACTCTCCCTATAGTCTAAAACTTGCTCCCTGTGACTTTTGCTAATTCCCTAAGCTCAATGAAAACTTTAGAGGCTACCGTCATGAGACCAATTGAGAATATGAAAGAGACTGTGACGAGAGTTAGTGATGCTCCCAGAAAAAGGATTTCCATTTTCCATAGTGTATTCTGGGAGTTGTTGAAATGGTACAAGTACATTGCAGTTGAAGGATATATTTCGAAAGAGTTCCATGTGGGTATTGTCAATAAAAGTGTCCATACGAAACAAGTATGTGCACTTATTGACACTCCCCTAGATCAGTTGAAGTTGATTTTTAATTAAGGTTTGATTATTTTACACAAGGCATGATTTCGCCATGTTTTTCGAACTTATTCATAACTGCTACTAAATTGCACACGTAGCTTTAAATCAATTGCATTCATTTACTTTTTTATTATGATGGAAAAACAATTGTCTTTTAATATTTGAATAGTTCTCTTTTATTATTGAGGTTGAACTTAATTTTCAGCTGCATTTTTATTACAATTAGATAGACTTCGAATGCCCTATTTACATGTAAGGTAAGTAGATATCGATGAAGGATAGAACCATTCTTCCCGATTTATAAGTAACATGATTCACGGAATGTTAGGAGTACAAGAGAAAATAATAGAAAATAATAATAATAATAATAATCGCTTGCTTCTTCCCTCGTGTTATTTTGACGACATGATATAGGAAACATTTTAATTACTTACGTGATATTTTAATGATTGGCTAATAGAATGGTTGCTTATTCCTAGTCATTGCCCACATAATTATATATTTAAAAGAAAAATAATCTTCTCTCTTCACTATCTTTCTGTTTTTCACTGGCCATTCACCAGAAGATCATAATACTAATCCACTGTGTAGCTTCTTCATCCTACCAAACAATTGTGCACTAATATTCTGCAGTCTCGGAAGATTATTTCCGACCAATGTTATAACGCAATACTTGGTCAACCTGTTATACCTACAGCATCCAAAACCAGCCTGACATTCAGTCCTGACCTGAAATCGAATTCTTACGTCACATCCGTTGATAAGGTCGCTGGAAAAATTGTTGCGTCATTTAATTGTTTTTGAAGCAATACGAATCCTGATAGAATCTTCTGCCCATTTAAAATCAAATACGTTCTAAATAGTGCACTATTGCGACATGTGATTTCTAGCTTCTCAGATCACCAGGGCAGGGGTTTAAACCTTGTACCAACTTTCTATGCATGTCTCTACTCATTCATTATTTTTATAGCAATGCTCGTCTGAGCTTCAATATATGATCTACCTTTGAAAAATTCTTACAAAAACACTCATCTAATTAAATCAACTTTCAGCAATTTTTCATACTCTCTATTTGTTCCATACTCTAAAGGTGAATTCCATGAAGAAAACTTATTTTTGTTCCGCTAAGCCGCATATCAGATGACGTCAAGTTCAATGTAAACAAATCCTTGTTGGCAAGTACTCTTAAATAATTTAATTCTATATAATTTTACTATTAAGGATTACTAAGCTGTTGTCTTAATGACAACCGTGCACTCATTTAATCTTATCCTAAAGTGGCTTTCCTGTATTGATAAGTAATGACACTTAGGTGGCCGTCTCCAGGAACGGTAGGGCTCCCTATTGGGGGAGGTTGAGACTCCTGAAACACTGGAAAACGCCGGGCAGATACGCGTGTTCTATTTGTAAAATATTATTGTATGCCCGGGTAACAGCAGCCTATCCTACTGAATGGAAGAGTTAAGTTACAAATTTTATTATTTTTATGAAGCCGACATATAAATTTTATTGTTTGGTGAAAAACTGGCAACATATGTCACCTTGAGAATAGGTAACGGAAATTGAGGTTATGAGCTTAACCTGGGAAATCGCAGACTATAGGCACACACGCAGGGAATCGAGGATTCTCCTGAGATGACGTACTTACTGGTGATTGGTCTAGGTGGTAGCCAGACCTTCCCCTAACTTGACTACATAAGCGAGTCCCCATGCGCCGTTGATGCACAGTTGGGTAGGATTTGAGCGAATTTAATACTAATTGAAGAGTCGACACCAATCCTCTCTTGACCATTACTACCGCACAACTGAGATTAATTAAATCTGATTGGGACTCAGAAGTGTTTTATCAAAATCAACATCTGAACAATTGTAAATAAGTTATATTTTGTATATCTACCTTGAACTAACCAGTAGAATAGATATATATGAGCCTGCCTTTCTTTTGCGTGCATGGAAATTGATGCATTTCCAGTGTGACAGACCGACGAAGCAGCGACCTACCAACCCGAAAGTGACGTGATGCGACCAGGTCGCATGAGTCCTATGAGAAGAACAAGCACACGTCACATTGCGGTCCGTGACCGAGGTTTGACTCGTATGTGATTAAGGATATCCCTAGTAAGGGACCGCGGAGAGTTCACAACTCTCTTGTGAAAAATATATCCTATCGACGCCAATATGAGAACGACAAACGTAGATACATTTATTTCAAGAGCTTTTATAGAGTTTCGGTAAAGTTGTTGTATATATGGGAAATACGTGTCAAGATTTATTTGGGTGAGGATCAATTGACTCCCAAAGTTAATGCTATGATTGCATATGCGGTTTGGGGTTAGAATTTTACACTTTTTTAGATAAACAATTTTACAAGGCATGTGAACCTTAATTATTCAATGTCCAGTAACCTTAATTATTTCAGATGTCCAGTAATTTGACATCGGTTATCGATTAGGCCAATTATATCCAAGTACGAGACTTGATTGTCAAAGACAGGGTGAAGCGCATTTTCTAGCATATTTGAGCTTGTTTTTACAGCATATTTTCGAATAATGAACATAACAAATTTATGTATAACCTGTACACATTTAACTGCCTCACTTCTGTCATTAAACTGCAAGATAGAGGTATAAACCGTATCTGCGATTTGCATTTCCATATTTATAATCGGTTTAAAAATTCGTTCAGCAATAGGATTAATACGCATATGAAAATATGGATATTTAAATAAACATATGGATTTGACATTAAATAAAAACTGATTGACAAATATTCATACGGAAAAACTGAATGTAAAATAGAAATTATGCAGCTAAAGTTATGTGTAGGTAATTCCTTTATTATACTGGAATAAAAATCTTTTTTAAAAATGGTCTGAATAACTCATATCACTATAACAAGCAGGAAGACCAGACTTTACCTGGGATTTAATGATGATCAACGACTTTTTTAAATTCCTATATTTTTATTGTTATCAAAATCTGTAACATTACTATTTTTTCAATAAAATCGGTTGTCTTGCTCTAGTTTGGGACACATCGCGGTGCAACGAAAGGAAGCTGCACATGCTTCCCCGCAGTAACTTATCTCACAATACACTGTAGTTTACATTGCATTGTAGAAAACCAACTGTTGTTTTATAAAATTACTTTTATACATAATAGCTAGAATGAAAGTTGCAAATGCAAAAGTCAAATAATTTGAATTTGGTCCTTAACAAAAACATTTATCACAAACAAACTTTGTCATATTAAAGAACCTACGATTAGTTTTATATGCTTTGCTTTACTGATTCTACCGTAATAGTAACGTGTAAGTTTAAAGAAAAAACAAGTATACAGGGTGACCCCCCCCCAAAAAAAAACGGCCACCAACTCTAATTAGGCCCCGTTTCTTAGTGTTTTGTCCGAATGAAATGAAACTTTGTTCCTAATAAGTTTATTATATTCAAAACATCACATCAAAAACACAAGGGTCTTTGGGGTTTTTTCTCCGTTCTACAGCAGATGTTCTATATGGCATCCATTTAGCTTCTTTTCTTTTTGGGCCACCCTGTAATAGTACAACTGTGTTTTAAAGAGAAAGATCCATTGTAAATGCGTTTCTTGTAACAGAAAAGAACGTACTGTTGATTTTATATGTAGGACGTTTTCGGCGTGTGTTGTGATTGAATGTCTGCAATGAACTTGTGATATAAGGTTGTGTAAGGTGATACCCTTTGTCAAAATAGCATTTTCATTCTTTCATCGGATTATTTCGATTATTGATTATCGAAACTTATCGAAGACATCCCGATTGAAAAATATTTAAGAACTGTGTGGCACATAAGTTATCTTCGTCTGAAATTGCATAAACATCGGCCCAGTCATTTTCGAGTCCATAGGAAGCAAACTAACACACACTGACACACACAGGTTAAGCAAATTTTAAAAAGTAATAGAGATACATGTATGAATGTTTCTTATGACCATGGTTTTCATCTCATAAGATCAGGTGCAAAACAAACAGGCGTACTATTTCTCCACCTCGCCTACATATTTTATCTATTTTTTTACTAATATTGATATTTCTTGTTGATGTAACGACTGTGCATAACATACGTCATGCTAACTTGATTAAAACTTAACCAATAACAGGTAGCAAATATGAGTTCATTTATAAGTTTTACTAGCAAATATACCCGCCCTTCGCGTACAGAAAAACCCAGACCTTAACATTTGATCTTGACTTTTAAAAGTAGTGTGAACCATGACTAGGTCAGAAATTAATCATGCCAGGTTTCGTCATTTTAATTCCATTGGTGTAGGCTGTAGGAGAATATATACACACATATATATATATATATATATATATATACATATATATATATATACTAACAAAAAAAGTATATTCCAAAATTCATGATGTTTACCATCTTATAGCTTATTACTTTAATTACGTTGACTTTTACAATTCTTGACAGTATCTCTTCCAATTTTTGGATTTTAATTATGTCAAATCACACTTCATTTCGTTTTGACAGATTGATTGTTGTTATTTCTTTCGATGAGTTAAGGGCGTAAGAGATTCACTGATTGATATAATAATTCTATGATTGATTTTGGGCTACAACTAAGATACTGTCAAGAATTGTAAATATATATATATATATATATATATAAATAGGATATTACTTTGAGCTTAAAGCTTAACCTTAAAAAAAATTGTGCGCTCAATATATAGGTGAGAGACCATCATCATGCCAAGTTTGGTCAGGATCGGTCCTGTGGTGCAGGTTATAGGAAAGTTGTACACACAGATACAAACAAGCGCACACCCGAACGCTACTCTTTCGTATATACAGTTTGTCAGAAAACTTAATAGATTATCCGACACCGACTCATATTTAACTGACGTTTTAGTGTTTTAATTATATGGGTTTCCTGTTTTTGTGTCATTCGTCTGTAAGCCTTTGGCTTGTTTTAGATCGATCGTGTTACATATTGTGTACTTTTAAAAGCTAAAATGTAAAATAATTCTGAACAACTACTGATACAACGATCAATAGTAGGCCTGAGTTAAATTCAGCAAATAGGAAGTATATTAAATCAACAAATATATTTTTTAAACCTGGATAACACGAAAATTGTTTTCTCCATAAAAATGTAAATAACACACATTAAACCTGACTATTTTTTTAAAAATTATTTTATGATATTCGAAAACAAGTTTACAGTAAAGAACGTTCACTCTCCAATTCTTGTTCAGACTTGCAAGATTGGCCTTTTTAAGCCGCACTCCGAGGATTTATTCACCTTTGGAGCTTTTTGGGAGTCCAAACTTGTATTTTACAGTTTCCCAGTGCGAAACAAGCAAAATACTATCTAGAAAATTTGGGGTTAACAAATATTAAAAAATAGGTATTAACTACTCATTAAATTGTGCACTTTACGATCTAAACAATTTAATTAAAGTTGCTAGAAATTCTAGAAAAAATAATGTGGCATTTTATCCATCATTGCTATATTTCCTGTATAGACGGGGGCAACAAAAATGATTGTCGCAGATTTGTAATTGAAATGATTACATCTATGGCCTATGGCGAGCGTTTAATTCCGAGAAAGTTTAGATGGTAATGCTAAGGTTAAAAAGGGACAGACGCATTTAAATACATTTCAGGAAATTAAAAAAAAAAACAAGAAAAACACAACTAATATATTAATCGATGAGAAACTTATCGTTGTTCACAACGATAGCTGCCACCACCATATAGATATAAAACGTTTTTATCAGTTTGGGGAAGAACACCTAATTTTATGGTATATTGTACTTCGTAAGTTTTCTAATATTTTTGTGTTGAATCGGTATTCACAGGCAGTGTAACAGAAGGTAAAATGACAAATGGAACCTGATATATCGAATATCTTAAAGTAGTAAAAAATAAAATAGAAATGCAACGTTGAGGCGGAAGCGATATTATAAAACACATTTACGATAAATAAAGAATGAATTTAACTTCATCTCTAGCAATATTACTTTTTATTTGTTATTTTTATAGGGAATAATTACTAAGTAGTGTAGCCAATTTTTTTTAATATGGGAAAATTAAGAGAATTGCTAAAATAACGAATAAAAACCCTTAACTAAGCCAACAAGTTGCATAATTCCACCCTTGTATAGTAGAGATTCGTATATGTCAGAAAGTGGTTTACTTCAATAATTGATTCCTTCCAACTGCTAGAATTTGATATTCTCTCTTAAATTATTGCTTCACGGATTATACTAACATGATAAACGTCAAGTTTAGTGTTAATAAGAACAAAAAATAGTTACACGCCTGCCAAAAGTTACAAACATTCCATTTTCTACTCAGATTTGTTTCTCACATAATCCCTTTCTCATTCTCACGTGTTTCTTTTGGGGCATAATGCAAGTTGCCCCCAAAACGGGAATTTTTAAAGGACGTATTAGACATGAGCAAATTGCAAGACTACGACATAGTTACCTGAAGCAAGTGAGTAATTTGCCAATATTGAAACCATGGTTACAACAGGATGAGGCAAAAACATACATAATAGGGCTATCATTGAACGCTCTAAGAGACATGTCCGATAAGCGAATGATCTCAAGATCATTGTCTCAGGTTTACTATGTCAGCAGATTTATACGTTTGAAATTTTATTTTCTTGTGGGCTTTCTCAATAAAAAAGCTTCCACAACTCAACTAAGAACTCTAGGTAATTTATAACAGAGAAGTCACGATGTTGCAACAGAGCAATATCAACAGTATATTTCTAAGAAGAATTCGTACAGGAAGACGCAATCTACAGGGTATATTTTAAAAATTAACACTCTATAATTGTTTCTTAAATAGCATGTTTTAAAGTTTCAATAAATAAACTATTTTTCTTAAATTCACTCTTAGTTTTATTGGATTGCTAACAAGTCCCGTTTTTTTTTAGGGGGGGGGGCTTCTATATTAGAAAATAGTTTTATTTTTGATGTGATATTTTTTTATGATTGACTGATTGAACTACACTCATTTCTATATCAGCTTATTGTTTCCTGTTCTTACTCGCTTTCTCGCATTCATTATCTTCTTTCTGCTTTTCTCTGCCTCTTCCTCTTGAAAAAAAATACAAATCTCCTATTGCACTTCTTACTCCTACCAAACTTTGTGCACTAATGTTCTTCCGGTTGCTTACCTCCCTAAATAATATTACTGTAAATTTTATCGTAGACATTAGTCCCTACGCACAAGTAGAACTCTCCATGTTTTGAGGTAAAATAACAGTAAAACGATAGAAAATAAATGCGATGGAGAGGCGTTCTCTTTTCTTTACTTTTTTTTGTGGGATATGTATAATACTCGAAATTGCCGAGTAAAAAGCGAGGTACATTTTAGTATCTGTTAACTTTAAAAAACAAGGATAGAAAAAATAAAAGAAATCCGACGTAAAAGGTGTATGATTTTATTTAAAAAAAAAAGAAAAAAGAAATCCACGAGAAATTTAAAAATAGAAATTTTTAAAATAAATAAAGAAACTGTATGTACCAGTTAAATAAACTAAAAGCGAAAACAAAAAAGAAAAAAATGCGACATAAAAGCGAAAGTTATTCTATAATTTTTTATATAAAAAAGAAAAGATGGCAAATTCATTCTGAGATAGCGAAGTGCGCTATGATGAAACGAAACAAGTGTTTGTATTGATAACATTTAGCAAAAAAGATGAAGGAGAGGAAAAAAAGAAATGCAGGGGTAATTGTGACAATTTCTGAAAGGAAAATGAAAATAAATACGAGAAATATTACGATACAGCGTACACTTTCTAATGATCGAAGAAATGTGTCCATGAAATACTGTAGCAACAATTAAGAAAAAAGAAATGTGACACAAAAACCAGATTGATTCTATGATTAATTATAGAAAAGGTAAAAAATCCAAAATATGATTAGCAGGCGAGTAAGATTTGATTATTGGTAAACAAAAGTAACAAAACAAATGAGAAACAGACAGAAACGTTTGGTTAATATATCATTCATCTGTTAACTTTATAAAATTCTTTTCATATAAAGGTTTGTATTAAAGTTTAAAATGCAGAAGTCAGATATGATAGTTTAATTTGTTCCCAAAACGCAAACATTCGATGTAAACGCGCCCAACTCTTGTAGAAAACAACTGATTATTCAATTTTGATTCCACGCCTATCTGCTTGTACGGTGAGAAAATTTCTTAAAGGCAGGAGTGATGTTAGAGGATCTATAAATGCGTGTTTACTGCGGTCAAATATGGACTGCTTCTTTCTTCAACCCGAGTTCGTTGATTATCGCTTTTCTGATATTTATCGGAGGCATTCTGATGCAAAACTTCTCTAAGACACATCGATGGCATTCGGCATATTGTCGTTTTAATCGGAACAACCGTTTGGGTGTAATAGGAAACGCACTCTCACACACAAAGAGCTTTTTCATATTGGAATAGAGATTATCATAGTTTCCTGAGGAAATTCATCTCTGTGTTTGCGTCTCTCTCTCTCTCTCTCTCTCATTCTTTCTCTCTCTCTTACACACACTTCGTCTTCCTTACTCTAAAGACTGTTACTAAAAAAGAAAATGGCGTCTGGGTTTGTTTTTTTGTAAAACTTCGATCGTTAATATTTTTTGTAAGCGTATTTTTTTTTACTTCACATTTTTTGCTTGTTATTTTTCGTTTAACTATCGTATCTAACTATTTTTAACGTGCTAATAAATTTGGTAACGTTGTCATAGCGGAGAAGTTCATAGTTTAGCTTGTGTGAGGGTTAATTTTTTACCGATAACAACACTGTTTTCTAAATTTAGACTGCCATTAGATCTTGCTGACGTCAAGATCACTTGACCTGACTCAGTGGGTTTTAAATACAAGTTAACCCAAATTAAACGGCCCCGTGTATTCTTTATGTAGAAGAGTTGGCGCCCGTGTTTTTTTGAGGCAGTTATGAATCGATTTAACAATATGTAATGTTTAACATTAAAATATCACTTTTATGGGCCCCCTGCACAAAATAACTCAGTTGACGCATATCTGGTGGTCTTTTAGGGCTAACTTTTCGATATTTGTCGTCCGGAGGGTGGGGCATTAATATGATATCAAGTTTGTGAACTTTTGTTCCGTCGGTAAAAAGGTTTTAGCAGACACACAAACATACATACATACATCCATACATACATTTTCGCTTATATATATATATATATATATATATATATATATATATATATATATATATATATATATACAGGAAAGGGGGTACCCGGCGTTGCCCGGGTGTTTGTACGTGTGTGTATGGGGGGATAAGTAATAACCCTGAAACGATGTTAAAAAATCGGAAAAAACAAAATAAAAAAATGAAAAAACAGCGAAAAAACCGCTGTGTTTATAGGGGGAGGGGGGAAGTAAACTAAAAATTAAGCAAAGAAAAAAAAACTAAAGAACGTTGCCCGCGTGTCTAAAGATGTACAAGAAAAATATAGTTTTGGTCGTGAGGCTGGATTGAACTCGGGAGCCTTGACGCGGAGGTTAAACAAGCTACAACCACTTAACCGTGTGGGCCAAGAGTAAGAGGAATTGATTATAGTGTTAAAATAAGGCTTATAAAGCGAGCGAAAGAGGTTTGATTGACAGATAGCCACTAAATGAGGTCACCGCGGGAGCGTTACGAGATGACGTAGCAGTATTTTATTTTTTCTGTTTTACTTTACATTGGCGTTTTTTAAATTACGTTTTTTTTCCTGTCTAGACAACTCTCTTTATCTGTCTGTCTGTCTCTCTCTCTTTCTCTCTCTCTCTCTGTTTGCGTTTGTTTATGCGTGTGTGTGTGTCTCTCTCTCTCTCTCACTTCGTCTTTCTTACTCTAAAGACTGTTACTAAAAAGAAAATGGCGTATGGCTGTTTTTTTTTTCTAAAAACTTCGATCGTTAATATATTTGTAAGCGTATATTTTTTTACTTCACATTTTTGGCTTGTTATTTTTCGTTTAATTGTCGTATCTAACTATTTTTAATGTGCTAATAAATTTGGTTACGTTGTCCTTGCGTAGAAGTTCATAGTTTAGCCTGTGTGAGGGTTACATTTATTTTTTACCGATAACAACATTTTTAAATTTTAAATTCAGACTGCCATTAGAGCTTGCTGACGTCAAGATCACGTGACAGGACTAAGCGGGTTTTAAATACAAGTTGACCCAAAATAAACGCCCCCGTGTATTCTTTATGTAGAAGAGTTGGCGCACGTATTTTTTGGGCAATTATAAATCGATTTAAAAATATGTAATGTTTAACATTAAAATGTCACTTGTTGCCCCCCCCATGAACAAAAACGCTACGTTGACGCACTTCTGGTGGTCTTTTAGGGCTAATTTTTCGATATTAGTCGTCCAGAGGGTGGTGCTTTAATATGATATCAAGTTTTTGAATTTTTGTTCCGTCGGTCCAAAGTTTTAAGCAGACACACAAACATACATACATACATACATACCTTTTCGCTTTTACATATATAGATGTTTTTCAACTTATCCTGTTAATTTCTGTTATTGTTACCTCTTGACATAGATCCGTTTTCATAGAAATAAATATGAAATAAAAAAAAACGAAAAAACTTAGCTTGAATATAATTTTGAACTAAGTGTAAATTAAATGAATGGAACAGTTATAAACACTTGCTATCACGTGGGAAATAAAGATGTAGATGGTGATTACGTTCGGGAAATAAACGCTAAATCAGTTACATATATTCACATACGAAAAAAAAAGGGAAAATATGTTTTTAAAACTTTATGGTATTTTTCATTATTTAAGTTTTTAAAATTATATCATAACTTCTCATAATATATATATATATATACACCCCCCATATATATATATATATATATATATATATATATATATATATATATGTATATATATATATATACAGGGTGAGCCACCACCCCCAAAAAAAACATAGAAAGTATATCTAGAACATATGCTGTAAAACGGAGAAAAAAAAGGCCAAAGACCCTAGTGTTTTGATGTGATGTTTTGAATATAATAAACTAGTTATGAACAAAGTTTCATTTCGTTCGGTCAAAACACTAAGAAACGGGGCCTAATTAGAGTCGGTGCCCGTTTTTTTTGGGTCACCTTGTATAATTGACTTTTTTTAAAATTTTAAACTTACATTCAACTTACTATTACGGAGTGGGGGCCCGTTTGTTTTTGGTCACTCTGTATATGTTTCGCAGCATCATATCTCCTCACTGTTGCTAGACTCCATATGTTTATTCATAAATTGCTTTGCGTTAGACTAAACTAGTAGCAGTCGAGAACAATTACTAAGAGTGCTCGTTCTGAGAAAGTAAGGATTTTTCTAGTCATCCGCAAACAGAATGTTTTGTTATTTCACGGCTCTTTACAGTGCCTAAACCAGCACATATTCCTAAACAAGAATCAAACACTACTAAGATATTAACGGGATTAAGGATTTAATAAACATTTAGAAGGTCAATTGCTTTGATCATATTCTTACTAGAGGCTTCTGGGAACTTCACGCGGTTTATTTTTGTTTAGTTATTCAATTGCCGCTTATTTGATTTAGATGTTGCTGCCAACATATAATGCTAATAAAACAATTTGACATTTCGGAACATAAGAATTATTGACACTATTCTGTCACTTTTTTTTAAATATCATGTTTGTTCCTAACACCAATATATATATATATATATATATATATATATATATATATATATATATATATATATGTATGTATATAGCTTCACAGTTATATATTTAAATTTTACTACGAAAATATATAATTTTTCAAACAACAAAATATACAGCGTTCAAAACACTTTAGATGTTGTGTTCTTTGTTCACACAATTAATTTTTGCACTGAAAATTATATTTTGTCTAAATAAAATTTTATATGAAAACGGTAAATTTTAATTTGCTCTATCTAGTATATGGAGCAATCTTATTTAACTGGAATTGACACATATAAAATATTAAAATATTTAGATTGAAACCACAAGATTCCTTAATCTGTGATTTAATGTATCTCATTATTTGTATGAAATTTCTTAACGTCACTTGTGGCTCTAGAAAGATGACTTCACTGCGATCGAAGGCGGACTGTTTTTTTCTTTAATCCGATTTTTTTGATTATCTATTTTCTGATTTTTGTCGGAGGCATTCTGATGCAAAACCTCTCTAAGACACATCAATTACATTGCATATATATATATGGTACTCCTGCAGTATTTTACCCACCGATTTCACGATCTTAGCCGAGCGTTGACGAACGCCGAGAATTCGGAGCTACGGTGCAAGAACGCTAAAAGTATGTGAATAGCAACAACATTACAAGGAAAAGATATTACACACACACAACAAAATGGATAAAATTAATACAAAAAATTTGGATAAAATAAATCACAAACACTTACCGTAAGTTTTTTTTAAAGTAAAATAAATTTATTTTGTTGAATATTTTTTTTTTTTGGTTCATTTTGTTTTCCGATAGCTTTTTTTTTTGGGGGGGGGCGGGGTAAGCAACAGTAATAAATACTTCAATGTTTTTTTTGTTTGTTTGTTTTTTACAAAACGTTATTAAACAGTAACAACGATGTTTTTTTTTGTTTTTTTCAGTAGTGTTTGTAGGGGGGGGACAACAATTACTGTTTATCTTTAGTTCCGACTGGAAGATTTTCTACTGACTGTAGATGCAAAGTAGGGAGCAAAGGGTTTTCAGAGGATGTGGAAAGAAGCTCCTTCCCAACCGGATAGCCTTCCGCGATTTGATTTATTATGGAGACAAAAGGGTTGTGTCCAAATTTTTGTCTCCACATAAATTCGCATAAATATGTTTCCAACAGCTCCCGTTTTTTTTGTTTTTTTTATCGTTAAATTAAATAGCTGAAATGAAAGGCTGTGTATTTTTACTTTGAACAATAAAATAACTGAAATGAAACGCTCTGTGTGTAATTTCAATGAAAATTATTCGTCTGCTGCGCGTTCGTTTGAAGCGCCCTGATTGGCTGATAGAGTATCGTACCGCTCGCCATGTTCCGGCGTTTTGCGACGGATGTCGATCAACGCTCGGCTAAGATCATAAAATCGGTGGGTAAAATACTGCACGAGTACCATATATATATATATATATATATATATATGATTAGTTTTTTTTTTTGGAAAAAGAATTCCAGCAGAGTGCTCAATTAAAAGGAAAATCCAAAATATAAGAGCGTATTTATATTTTGTGTACAGAAAGTTGTTAGTTGAGACACATCATTGGTACCGTCGGTTTCAAGCCCGATAATACGGCCCGTTTAAGGTATCCTTATCAAGCTCTCTTCAGCTAATATTCGTCTATTTTATAACGGGAAGTGTGAAGTATATATACCTCGCGAGTTCACGTTTTGATCTCGTTTTGTTACCCCCCAGTTCTTTATCGGATGATGTAATACTTAATTTATACTTGGAATTATTTAAATTTAAGATCTAATTTCGGAAAAAAATTCCCTTATATAAATCGATTTTAATTTGAACCCAAATTAATTTTAAAATCTCTTTTCTTATGTATAAAAAACCTTAAAATATATATTGGTATCGGTTAAAAACTTAAAAATTCGTTTAATTATATCGAATTACGTTTAAATATTTCCAAAAATACGTTTAAAGTTTGAAAAAATATATTTTTAATTATATCGAATCACGTTTAAAAATTTCGAAATGCGTTTAAAAATATTTTTTATAAACCAAATCTTTCAAGGTTTAAGGAAGTGAGTATTTATCTATCCTAAGTTATTTCCCTAGTATATTAACATTATTATATTTTTATAGTTTTAAATTCGAAATAGATTGTAAATTACATTTATAAAGTATAATTTTAATTTTTTTTATAAAATACATTAATTTAAAATCTATAATATAATTACGATTAAAATCCAAGTTTACCGACTAATCATTTTTGTATTTACAATTTATTTTCCTATTACACACACACGCACACACACACACATACATATATATATATATATATATATATATATATATATATATATATATATATATATATATATATATAATCAACATTTAAGTGTTGTTCTTTTCATTGATCCAATTTAATAGCTGTCCATTGGAGGGTAATTTTAAAGCCGAATCCCTTGTTTAAGAGGCCACAATAACGGACCAATCCATTAATATACCGGAAATATATATAGGTATGGCAAAAGGCCAATTTAAACAAAGATACTACGCGCATATGAGCTCCTTTAGAGCTAAAACAAGGATGAATACAGCATTAGCTACCCGGGTGTGGGAAATTAAAGAAAAAAATACACCCTTTTTCCATAAAATGGCGAAAAATAGAGCCCAAACCAGCATACGCCCCGGAATTAAGTCAATGCTCACTCTGTTATGCAGAAAAAATACTACATCCTCCTGGCAATTCATGATCCAAAAATAAAATGTTTAAATGTGAGGAGTGACGCTTTGAAAAATTGCATATACTGAAGGAAGGGGATCCTAATAAATTGGATCAATGAAAAGAACAACACTTAGATGTTGATTATATATATATATATATATATATATATATATATATATATATATATATATATATGTGTGTGTGTGTGTGTGTGTGTGTGTGTGTGTGTGTGTGTAATAGGAAAATAAATTGTAAATACAAAAATGATTAGTCGGTAAACTTGGATTTTAATCGTAATTATATTATAGATTTTAAATTAATGTATTTTATAAAAAAAATTAAAATTATACTTTATAAATGTAATTTAGAATCTATTTCGAATTTAAAACTATAGAAAAATATAATAATGTTTATATTCTAGGCAAATCACTTAGGATAGATAAATACTCACTTCCTCAAACCTTGAAATATTTGGATTTCTAAAAAATATTTTTAAACGTATTTCGAAATTTTTAAACGTGATTCGATATAATTAAAAATATTTTTTTTAAACTTTAAACGTATTTTTGGAAATTTTTAAACGTAATTCGATATAATTAAACGGATTTTTAAGTTTTTAACCGATACCAATATATATTTTAAGGTTTTTTATACATAAGAAAAGAGATTTTAAAATTAATTTGGGTTCAAATTAAAATCCATTTATATAAGGGATTTTTTTTCGAAATTATATCTTAAATTTAAATAATTCCAAGGTTAAAATTAGGTATTACATCATACGATAAAAAGGGGGGGGATTTAACAAAACGAGATTTAAACGTGAACTTGCGAATTATATATACTTCACACTTCCGGTTATAAAATAGACGAATATTGGCTGAAGAGAGCTTGATAAGAATACCTTAAACGGGCTTTATTATCGGGCTTGAAACCGACGGTACCAATGATGTGTCTCAACTAACAACTTTCTGTACACAATATATATATATATATATATATATACATATATATATATATATATATATATATATATATATATATATATATAATATAAAACCTAATGGCTATGGGTGTGTGTGTGTGTGTGTGTTGGTCTGGTCACGAATAGGCTCCTATATGGTTGACTATTTAAAAAAATGCTGATTACATATAATGACAGAAGATGTATCGAGACACAGGAATGGGTATGTTTGATCTGGAATAACCGTGGTTCATTAAAATTGTGGGGTCTGCGTTCGTGCCTGGTCGACAAAATATGGAAATAAAAAAAATTAAAATGAAAAAAAAACGTTTACAAGTGTTCTTGATATAGATGTATATAATACAACTTCGATAAGTATGTTTTAACTTAAATAGGGATGGTATGATAAAATTGTTGGGCCTGTGCTCGCGCCTGGCCTCCATAACATGGATATAGGCAAAAAGTTTAATAAAGACTTTTCATATCTATCTGCGTAAGTATACTTTTATAATTATGTTTCAGTTTGACGAAATATGGTATAATACAATTATGGGGTGTTCGTTCGCGCCTGACCTCCATAGAATAGAAATATTTCCCACAGTTTATCAAGGTTTTTTAATATAGATCCACAGAATATTGTGATAAGTGTTTCATTGTGAAAAGGTATGGTATAATAAATTATGGGGTTTAACTAGTTTATTTTTACTTTCATCATATTTTGCTTCGATTTTGATACCCCCAAATTCGAAGCTACCTCTTTACAACCCTTCCTTTTCATAACCTATCATACTTTCCTAAATCAGAGTCCGTTTCTGTAGGCTGTTTTTGAATCCAGATAACGACGGGTTCTTTTGCAAATATATATATATATATATATATATATATATATATATATATATATATATATATAAAGGTAATCAAGAAAAAATAATAATTAGAAAATACATTAAAGCGAGATTTATCGGGGTATAAAGAAGCTCAACTTTAACGTGAAAAAAAGAAAAGGGTCAAATATGGGATGTGGGGATAGAGGAAGGAGAATATTATAAATACGGATATATATATATATATATATATATGTATATATATATATATATATATATATATATATATATATATATATATATAATACACAAGTTTAGCAGACGAGCAGACGAAGACGCTCCGATGCTCCTCGGAGTTTTATAATTATACTAGCAAGCCGTAAGATACGCTTTAATATATTTTAATTCAAGAAGTTTACGTATTTATTATAAAAGTGCCCATTTTCAATCGATTATTTTATTGAATATAATCGTGAAATCTAAACTATATATATATATATCAAACTCCACTCCGTCTTTCATACAGAGATCAATATAATTTCCCCCAAACTACCTCAATAATTTATTTCGCTCCTAATGAAGCAATCACAAGATGCTGATTTCCCACTATATTACCTACTGTTTTCTCTACTCTTTTGATGAGAAGTATTAGGCTTTCAAATACCAGAGTATAAAGACTACCTTTTTACTACAATACCCTAATTGATGTATACACCTATTAAAGAAAAGAGTATATATATATTTCTCGTCATCGACATACAGTCCTCTTTCGTCGTATCACAACTCAACAGTGCCGCTAGATTAGCATCTGTCCCAAGCCAAGGATTGAACCTGGAACCGCCGTGTTGACAGTTGGCAGTTCCCCCCACTCGACCACGGAAGCGACGCCCGCAAATAACCCATCGGAATGTCTATTTAAATAGACATCCGCCATATATATATGAAATTTTCATATTTTTAGTGTCTTTCTTTACTTATTTCTCTCTCTCTCTCTCTCTCTCTCTCTCTCTCTATATATATATATATATATATATATATATATATATATATATATATATATATATATATATATATATATATATACTAGACTACCCGTGACTCGTTGGGTCAGTATTTTATATTAACTATGGAATTCATGTATAAGCGTGACACTTGTGACCTAAAGAAAATAGTGTTTGTTTTTTTCACATAACAGAAACATTTTTATGAAAGTATATTAAAATGAAAAAAGAATATAGATAGATTTCTTTGAGTCGTTCAGTTTATTATAATTGATTTTTTTTTAAATTACAGTTACTAAATTATAAGTGTTGGCCATACTTATAGGTAAATGTGCACTGAACAGGTACCATAATACTTATTGTTAAATTCAAATTTTGATATATCTGCTTTTCTTTTTACATCGTTCATTTCTGTATTACATTTAAGTTATTGTAAACCCCACTCTTCCCATGTTAAATAATAATTTCGAAATAATAACGTTAATATTACAGCGTCCCAATTGTTCTTTTGTTTTATTTCGCGTTTAAATTATCCAAATAAACAATTGCTCATACTGTTTGCTTTTTTTTACATCGTTTATTTGTGTATTACGTTTGAGTTAATGTAAACCCCACTCTTCCCATGTTAAATAATAATTTCGAAAACTAATTTTAATATTTTAGTGCACAGGTCATGCGCGCAAGCGAGACCGGATGTCGTAAACCGAAAACGGTCAAATCGAAAACAGATAATACCCGTCTTCACCTTAATTCCGTAGCCTCTGAGCCGCGGTCGACGCATATGTATGCAATCAAAAAGTAACTCTTTACAAAAGCGAAACTTTGAAGCTCATTATTATTAAAAAAACGCAAGCAATAATATTACATGAAAGATGGGGGAAAATGATATAGTACTTTGTTGTATCATGAAAACAATGAACACCAATTAAGGAAAACATAAGAAATAACGTTTTAGGTCATGACATTAAAAAAGTAAACGCTTCTCCTCAGGGGAGGAAGGGGGCGAAATGTAAATATAGAAAATATGGGATAATGTCATTTACATATGAAATAAGAATGGAGGAGTATGATAATATCGTAAACCCAAATTAAAAGAAGGCACCACAGAAAAAATTAACCTGGACGGGTAGTATAAAATGTACTAGTTACAAAAAAAACCTATTTATTGCTATTTAACACATTACGATGTGCCCTCGATAAGTTTAAAAACGAATTTTGTATAGGCATTTAAAATTTCCGTAGACTCTTGAAAATTCAGTATGTTATTATTACACATCTTTTGAGATGACTTTACAATTTTTATGATTTCAGATTCAAATCAACAGCTACAACAGGAATTGGAATACACCCTACTAAAACCTAATTTTCAAAGCTGGTGTATTTCAAAAATGCAGTCTGGACGTGAGGACACTTTAGAAGAATAGTTTGCAATAAAATTCTGTTTTACACCTAGAAAACCATAAATAAATGATTAATTGCTAAAACCACATGACACAAACCAGCATGTAAAACATGAATGTTGGTTATGATGCTGGTTATGATGGTGAAAAGGATGGAGATGATGGCAATGATGATGTGGATGCCAATGGCTATGGTAATGAACATAATGGCCATAATGTTTTCTGAATATATATGCATGTGTGGGTGTGTTCTCGGTTTCTTACGTTGTTGTGTAATTTAGTATGATGATGATGATGATGATGATGATGATGATGATGATAATGATGACGACGACGACGACGACGACGACGATGATGATGATGATGATGATTGTCGCATGTAAAAGCAATAGGAATTATTTGAGTCATATTTACTATCCGCTGTTCTTCAGGTGGGCGTACTGTTACATTTTTGTATCAGCATAGATTAGCATGCAATAGCATAGAATTGATAGAACAACCCTGCCGGTAATCTAGTTAGTATTCCGTCAATGTAACATATAATTAAGGAAAATGGCAAGAGAGTTGAACTATATGAAAATGCTACGATTATCCTCTTTCATACTCCTCTTTATTTGGTGTAATATTTCTCTATTTACCTCAAATGCACCTTCTTCTCTTTTCCCACATTGCCCTTGCCGCCCCCTTTTATTTCTTTTCTTATTTCTATCTGCTTCGTCTTTATTTTCCTTATCTTCTCCATTGCACCTTTTTGTCCTCTTTACATCCGTTTAACACCTTACACCCTGTTCTTTGTTTTTCCCCCCTTTTCATCCTTTTTTTATTGGACATCCAACGACTCAAATATTGGCATTTTAAATTGGTTGTTTATTTAAATCATCATCATCATACTCATCATCATCATCATCATCATCATCATCCCCATCGTCATCGTCATCGTCGTCTTCGTCGTCGTCGTCGTCCTTGTCTTCATCTACTTCATCATTATCACTTTCCATTTCTTCCCACTCCTCTTTTTTTACGATTCTCATTTAAGGCCCTATTCCATTTCTTCTCACACATTCTACGTTCTTTGAATCACCGCCTAACAAACATCCTCCAATTTCGTTTTATTTTCTCTTTCTTTTAAGCGCTTCATGAGATTTCCTCAGATCTTTAGCAATTCTTTCCCAATCGTTTCCGATTTGTTTTATTTTCGTCTGATGATTTCGAATTCTAGTCACACACCGATCGCAGCGGTCTATTGTTTATTCTCTCTAATCGAATGTCGGAATCTTCTTTCGTGTCGATTCAAGTATTTTTTCTTTTCTTATAGATTTTTCCCCGTTAACTGCCGCTTGAGAACGCATCAAAAATCATGTAAATGGCGGACACAAGCAACGGGATGAGTGTAAACAAAAGCAAAGAAATAAACAGCTAAAACTGAACAAGGATAGACTATATCAATAAATACGACGTGCGTTTGAAATGTGACTGGGGTTGTGTAACAAATAAGTTATTTCAATTCAAAGCAGCAGGATTAAATACTCCCTTATAATCGTATCCACTTTCCACTTCTTCTCTAACTTGATTCTACGGGTTGGAAAACCATTTTCTCTGAGGGGAATTTACAAGTTTCATACTATCTGCAAAATAGTGCGCACTAACATTCAATCACATACCGCGTGTGTCCCACATTAATTGTCCTGCTTGGTTCTTCTTTAAGGCATTCGGCATCGATTGCCGTTGCACAGCAGTAAAGGTTCTAACCTCGACAAACAGTCCGCCAGAGACCGAATCATTTCAGTAGTCTTTAACCTGCGGCATCCGTTCTGAGTAGCCATAGGTGGGCTAACTCTCCTCCTTTTGTTTCCTTTCTTTCAAGTAGAGCATATTTATCGCTTATTGGCAAGGCGCCCTTAACGAAGAAATGCCGACGGGGCTACTCGGGCATTTGTGGCTGGGCAATAATTCTTCTGTTTTAGAAGCGCTGGCTTTGTATTCTAGGTATATTACCTCTCCGCCAGGAGATGCGCAAATATCTCTATATGTTTTCACACATACACAGTAGTTATTTGTGACTGAGGCAATCATTAGATCTGAGTCTTAGAAGTAAGTTCTTGCTGGAATTATATCTCCATATGCAGCACATCGACAAATGTTTGTTAATTCATAAACAACGATTTATTCAAAAGAAACACATAGCTTTCGTGCGTAAGAAGTGCAAGGAGACAGAGAAGTAGGTTTAATTAGGGATAAGATGCTCACAGGTTTCTATTGGATTCAATAGCTGTCGTGTGCTGTCTCCCAATCCAGATTCAAAACAACCCCATCCTTATTTTATCAATACCGTGGATCAATCCTTTACTCACGTCTGTTAACTCTCTTCTAAATAAGATATTTCAACATTTCCTTTCTAATGTACCTAAAGCCAGTGTTCGTATGCCCTTATATATAACGTAGCTCTTTCTTTCCTCTCATGAGCACCCTCACCTTCGGAATACCTAAGTATTAAAGGCATTCATGATATACCACCCCTAATCCATATCTTTTCCTAATTTAGCTGAAAAATAAATTCATATACATCAGTATACATTATGTTATCGATAATTTCCTTCACACACACACACAGACAAACAGACACACACATACCCCCCATATATATATATATATATATATATATATATATATATATATATATATATATATATATATATATATATAAAGATTTTTTGTGGTACAAAAGTTTATAATAGCTTTAAACAAGATATCCGGAGTAATGCTGAGTTGGGAAACAAATAATTGTTTAAGAGGAAAGTACGAATTCCACCCAGCTCTGCAATTCATCATGGAGGAGGAACAGAATGACTTCCTTCCCTTCTTGGATATATTAGTAGAAAGGACAGGTAACAATTTCTCTACCACAATATATAAGAAACCGACTTTCACAGGCCTGTATATTCGTTGGGACTCATTTGCCCCTATGAGTAAGGAAAATCAGCTTGATTAAAACTTTTGTTCACCGTGCGCGTATGATTCGCAAGGCCAGCTAATTAGAAGCTGAACTGAAAAAGATAACAGATATACTTATTAAAATGGTTTTCGCGAGGGTGTTATTGCCAAGTTTATTCATAAAAACTATTCTATCTTGCGCAATAAAATACTGACATTTTCTTTGGGCCACCCTAAATGTGCGGTATATTTAAAGCTTCCTTTCATTGACGCTATCAGTAAAGGTTTTTTTCTGATAGGATCAGATCTGTGGTGTCCCGCTGTTACTATGCGGTGCAACCCCATGTGGTAGTTGGTATCAAGAAGGATTTCCCGGCTTTTCAGAAAGATATTCTACCCACACTGGACAAAAGTTTAGTAATTTATGTTTCAAATGTCAGTGCAGTGTTGAAATTGTAGGTCGAACTCTTCAGCGCCTAGGGGGCCAGACTGGCTGAGGATATACCTGCACGATTTCGAAAGTTGTGTATGTACAATAATAACGTATCAATGAGCACATCCGGGCGTTTAAGGTATACGCTCAGAGGTCTACTTCGCTCATCCGGGCCCTCATGGATTCATGTGCCGCCGATCAGGCAACATTTGCTCGACAATAAATCGTGTGCAGATGCCTATTCCAATGGTCTCTTTCGTATTGTGCACTGAATATTTTAAGGACTTTGTGTTTTATGATGCGTAAACCTTCGCTCTGTAGGCAGAAAGAACTCTCACATGAGTTGGAAATGTTTAATTTGTTTTTATACACACATTACTGTGAATGTGTATATGGATTTTCTGCCTACATTTTATCGATATTTGTTCGGGTTTGTGGTGTTATTTTTTTTTCTTTTAAACACTTAATATCGGTGACAATTATTATTTTTTGTTTATTCTTCCATTTCCCCACCCCACGTTTGTAACAAAACAATTAAATTTTTTTTTTTACGTTTTTGAAGAGACTCAAGTTATATATATATATATATATATATATATATATATATATATATATATATATGTTTATATGTATATGTATATATATACATACATATATATATATATACATATTTTTTCATAAGTTTCGTTTTCGCTTTCGATTCAAGCTGATGCACAAAAATCATATGGGTATACATATATATATATATATACATATATACATATATATATATGTATATATATTCACTTTTGAAATTACAGCTTTATAATATATAAGAATCCCTAGGAAATTCACTTAAAAATAATATATACGAAATCTGCATGAATTAAAATATCATATTTATGCATATTTTACAAACGGGCAAGTTTGAACGAAAGAGCTAAAATAATAGCAGGGTGTCTTTATTAAATATGTACATCCACAGAATGCCAAAATCAATACATATGAAAGAGTTCTCTGTGTAATCTCCACAGGCCCAGTTAGTTATTTATGAATTTGTCATGAACATTATGGTTTATCAGAATACTCTCACGAGTTTGTTTCTACTTTTGAGAAAGATAACTTTACATTTAGCGTACGTTTTTACGGGAATCGTGGGGGAATAACAAGTCACTAGTTAAAGATTTAGAAATTTATATAATAATGGGAATTTAATATTAGAAAACTTAATTATGAGTATATGAGTGGGTCTCGGTAACAATAACAATCATTAATATTAATATAATCAACGGTAAAAATATATCTAGTTGCATAATAATATGGGTATCTTTTTTCTCTACTATTATATAAACAGGAACTTTGTATGGGTGGCTGTGTCTTTGTAATAGTGCCTGTTTAAACGTGAACATTCCTATTCAAAGTAAAAATATGCTTTCTTTTGAATCTCTTCATAACACGAACACAGAACGCAACATCTCTCTTAAAAAGACTCTCTAAGACTCACTTTAGTTAAGACTTCCTAAACACGAACAATAACAACAACAACAATAATAATGATAATCATAATAATAATGAACATATATAACAAATACAATTTTTTAAAGGGCCCTTTTTTCGTTATGTTTTCGAGGTATTGTTCGTGTTTGTGGTTCCTCTTTTTTTTCTTTTATTTTATTCTTGTAGAATAAAAATTGATCACGGTACCAAATCGTATATATGTTTTATACTGGTGGTATGGCGGTGACGTCTATTTTATTAGCACTAAGCCTGTATTTTAACTATCCGAGATTTTTGAATATCTCGATAGATATAGAGATAGTTCGTTTGATATTCCTGCCTATATGTTTGTTGTAAGTCGTCTAGTGAATGGAATGACCGCTGCTCATTTATCAATGAATAACGAGACGCTTTGTTATAAAACAAAAGTAATAATAAAAATAGACCCCTACTACCATGTCTCCTTCTCCAACATCAGGGGTCTACGTTCTAACCTTCCAGAGGTTGAAACCCAATTACAGGAGACTAAACCAGACCTTTTATTTTTAAGTGAAACTGGTATTGGACAGACTATTTCCCTAGAAGAGTTCGCAATTAAAGGATACTCTAACTTATCTTCTACATCTGACCCCCAAGATCGCCATGGGCATGGAATTTGCGCCTATATTAGGGATTACTTTCCATGTGGTAGGGACATCTCCCGGGAAGATCCTAACTTACCCTATATGTGCTTCCGGGTTGCTTTAGCTCACACTACGGCATTTATATTTACTCTCTATCGCCCCCATAACAGCGGAGTTACTATCTTTCAAAGCATATCTAAGAAAATTGACCAAGTCTTATCTGCTTATCCTTCAGCTAACATTCACGTATGTGGTGACTTCAATGTTCACAACGTCGAATGGTTGACCCACTCTAACTAGACCAATGATGAGGGAAGGTTCTGTCATGATTTCTCCATTACCTATGACCTCACTCAGATTGTTCAGGAACCCACCCGTGTGCCCGACAATGATGGCCAGTATGCGAGCCTACTAGAGCTTTTTCTCACAACTTGCCCTGAACTATGTTCAGTTTCTGTTCTGTCGCCTCTTGGCTCTTCCGACCACTCTGTTGTATCAATTAAGATAAAAATGAAATGTAATAAGTCCCCAGACGTACCTCTCTATCGTACAGTATATCGATACACTAAGGCTGACTGGGATAGCTTCCGTACATTTATATCTGATCTACCTCTGCATTCCATGTTTAAAAAGGATGTGTCCTCTATAGTAATAGACCTGACGGAATGGTTAATTGTAGGTATTGACCGTTTCATACCCTCGAAAAAGTTTCAGCAAAAACCTAACAGCCAGCCATGGTTCTCTCCAGAATGTGCTGCTGCCATTGCGCACAGAAATCACTTTTTCCACTGTTTCCAACGTAATAGATGTATGAAAACTAAAGCCGCTTTCAGGACTGCCAGCAACCATTGTAAGAAAGTAATAAAGAATGCAAGAGAGTTGTATGCTACATCTGTTAAGTCCAAAGTAGCTGAGCAGTGGCTTGGTTCCCACCAGTTTTGGCAAATAGCAAACAGAATCATGAACAGAAGCGTGTGCTCCATCCCAACTATTATCAATGGACCTGAGGTAATCTCGTCAGCATCAGACAAAGCCAAACTCTTTGTCAAGAACTTCGCAGCTAATTCTACCCTATTCGATCAAGGCTGCCAACCCCCAATATTTCCTCCTGTATCAGAAAACACGCTATGTGATATACGTATATCTGTACGTGATGTTGCCAAGCTAATCAAAAACCTTGATTCCAGTAAAGCAACTGGCCCTGACGGTATTCCAATTATAGTACTCAAAAAACTTTAACCTGAACTAGCGCCCATACTTACAAAACTGTTTAAACGTTGTCTTAAGGAGAATAGTTTCCCATCTCCCTGGAAAATTTCATCAGTATTCCCTGTATTTAAGAATTCAGGTGATCGCTCATCACCCTCTCAGTACAGGCCAATAAGTCTCCTGTGCGTCATGAGTAAGTTGCTGGAATCTGTGTTAAATACAGAAGTAATCAACCATCTCAACAAAAATAACCTTCTTAGTGACGTACAATATGGTTTCCGTCCTGCTAGATCTACAGCAGATGTGCTTACAGTTATATCTCATAGGATTAGCAAATCTCTCGACGGAGGCAACCTTTCTAGGGCAATTGCTCTTGACATATCTAAGGCCTTTGATAGGGTATGGAATAAAGGTTTACTTCATAAGATCTCTAGCTATGGTATTGCTGGAAATGTCTTCTCAATTATTAAATCCTTTCTTTCTGATAGGTTCATAAGAGTAGTAGTTGAGGGGCAAAAATCAGAAGCTCACAGTATTAATGCTGGTGTCCCTCAGGGGTCCATCCTGTGCCCAACTCTTTTCCTGATCTACATTAATGATCTTCCAAATCACATATTTACATCATTTGTAGACATCTATGCTGACGACACTACCATTTATGGTAGCACATCTAAGACAGTAAACGACTAAGTTCCCTCCAATTCTCTCTCCTCTGATCTTGAGCACGTAGTACAATGGGGTAAAGAATGGCTGGTTACTTTTAATGCATCTAAAACCAAGCTTCTCTCTTTATATCATCAACATTCTGATCCACATGTGACATCAATTGAAATGAATGGCTCTCGTCTTCAGGAGGCCTCAAGTTTTGACAAACTTCTTGGCTTGACCATTACTCCTGATCTTAAATGGAACACGTACATCAAATCTGTTGCCAAGGCCGCTGGAAAAATGGTGGGATCTTTCTATCGATCCGGTAGATATCTCACTGCTGATGCTATTCTCTATCTATATAAGAGCCAGGTACGTCCAAGGATGGAATACTGTTACCACATCTGGGCAGGAGCTGCTAGAAAGGACTTGACCTGCCTTGATAGAGTTCAAAATAGACTTCGTAGCCTCGTAGGAGATGTCCTTTTCTCTTCCTTGCAACCTTTATCTCACAGAAGAGATGTTGCGAGTTTGTCTGATGTATCGTTATTTTCATGGAAAGTGTTCGAATGAGCTTCAATCTATGGTCCCCCCTCGTACAAACTTTCACAAGAAACACTCGTCTAGCTGTAAACACTATCAATAATTCCCCCACTCTTTATCTGTGCCTAAACCTAAACGTAGATTCCATGAACAAAGCTTTTTTCTTAGAACTGCACGCCTGTGGAATTGTCTTCTGTTTTCCTGCTTTCCGGTTGACTACAATATGGTTGTCTTCAAGTCTAACGTAAATAAGTTCTTGATGAGCCGTTCCATATAAGTTATCAACTTTACCAAATTTCCATTACTAATGATTACTATAATGTCCAATTTCTACTGTACACTCTTTAACCTTTATCCTTGAGTGGCCTCTGGGCCTTGATAATGTGGTGATTCCTATGTAAAAAAAAACAACTTTGTTTATTTAATAAACATTCATATACACATAATCGGCGGTAGAGGTGGAGGTGGAGATTGTGTGATTGCATAGATCTGTGGCTTGATAATTATTCAGTTCTTTATTGTTTTTGTAGCGATTCTGGACAAAGACTGTTTACAACATCAAACTATATTTGTAACCGCAGTTGTTTATACTTTGTCGTGAAGAGATTGGTGAGTTAAAAAAATTACAGCAAATGAAAATACATTGCTTACGAGTTATATACGATTCGTACGTTTCTTTTTTCCAATTTCGACGTTTAATTTAGAAAATGAATTTGCGTAATATTCGACGTTAATTCTACGTCATCTTTGTGTTTTTTAACAAGAAAATATTTTGCTTGTTTCTGTCACATTTAGTTCTAAATGATTTCTCCACAATCAATTACACATAATGTCTATATAGAGCTATCACCTTTTTCCACATCTATGACTTTAGACGTGGTGAGACAATATGAAATATAAAAGGTAGTAATTCCTGGGAATACAAGTACATGACGAAAGCATTCGTATCATCTCGCGGTTAATCAGATTAAGAAGGCCAGGAGGTTAGTAGGCCGAAAGGTAATGAAAACAACAGCAACTATGAAGATAGCGATAACAGTCTGGATAAAATGAATACATAAGTTTTGTGAGATTCTACTCGATATAGATATCAATCTGGAGAGTTATAACACTATCGTTTTCTGGGGAGAGGTACTTTGTTGAGGAACGTCCTGGGAACGCGCTAGTCTCACCGGGGGGATAAACGATAGGCACATGGAAACATCAACACAACAGGTGGATACGTCGTCGGCTATAACCGGCTGGCATGGGCCGCTTCTCTATTCTTCATTGCGTCGTCACAGGCAGAATTTTCAGCGTCAGCAGGGACCGCATACTGAAAATTAACGCTAGTACAAAAATAGCGAAGAATTGCATTTTTATAAAAAATATATATTTTATTTTACGATTAACACTGGCGGAGCATATTTTTTTATACGTACCATTTGAAACCAGACACATGCAATTAAACTGCTACATCGCATCCGTCGACCCCAAAATCTAAGCTTCAACTATTTTAAAACAATAGAATTATATTTAATAACCTCTCTCTTCATTGAAAGGGAGAAAAAGGTAGTGAAAGATAGAATTAGAGAATGAGAAAGACAGAGAGAAAAAGAAACATTCATACATAACGTTTAAACATTATTTTGTTTTTGTATGCCATCATGAGGTCTTTTAGGGGTTGACCTTTAAAATTCTAGGTCTTATATTGTTTCGACTTGGTTGTTTTTTAAACAAACTGCCATTCTTGGCTCGAGTCATACTAGATTGATATATTCTAACATTTAAAAAAAAATACAAAGCACCTGTTTAATAACTCTGCACCTCACAAGTATAGCCAAGGTTCTTTATTGATAAAGTCACCAGTTCCCCCAAAAGGGGCGCACTCCATTGTGACACACAATAGAAAAAGCTGAACTTAAAGAAATTGGAACGTCAAAATCTTCCGTTAGATAAGCATTTCGCTGATTGTTCGCTCTTGTTAATTTGTCTGTTTATAAGACGGTTGTCTCTAATCAAATTTTTGTGTTCGGTATGTGGGAGGGGAGTTTGTCAAATGTGATTATTTTTCGAAAAAAATATCTCGAAAATTGATAATCATTTTCGATATTAAATTGTTAAAAAAAACAACACTTTTTGTTTTTAATTTCAGAGAAAAGAATTGTGACGAGAAACAAAATATGTCGTTATAAAGTTCATAACAATCGATCAAATAAACCAAAATTTATCATCTCTTTTGCCAATCGATTTGATTGCTTTGACTCGTCATTAGACTACAATATTATCAGTGCATCAATTTTGTAAATATATATGTCTGACTCTTAAATAGATTCGGTGAGAAATTATTATTTTGAGATTAATTGACAAGAGAAACTCATATTTCCTTCATACATAATATGTTATTATATACAGATCTGACCTGTTTATGACATCCCAATTTATATCACAACTCCTGCATTTATAAATTAATTGAAAATATCTCATTACGTTCAAAATTAGTATAAAATAACATCATATTTTATAAGCACACATGCTTAAATTCACGTCGTGTAGTCAAATATATTTATAATATCTCCCTCTCTCCATCTGCCTCTCTCACTATATATATATATATATATATATATATATATATATATATATATATATATATATATATATATATATATATATATATACATCAAAGGGACGTTCAAAGAGTAATGCATCCTATTTTTCTTTTGGCTCGAGAAGTCAGAAAGGATTGCCAATTGCATTGTCATGATGACTGAACTTTTGCATTCATGACCTCAGAGTCTAGGCCTCCGTAACAGACATTGATTGTCTGAGAGTCTACGAAAAAAAACCCTGTGTCATGGTATTGCAGTTGAATTGGAGATGCGCTTTCAATTCCCACATTCAAAGGACATCAGGCCGATCAAATTAAAGCACATTGAGAATGGTTGTGACTGTGGAGCACAAATAGTAGCTTGATTAAATGTTACGACATCTGCCTTCGTAGTTCTTACTTAAAAATAATGTGCCTAATATTTTGAACGATAAATAAATATATATATATATATATATATATACACATATATACATGTATATATATATATATATATATATATATATATATATATAAACATACACGACGTCAATAATTTCATTGATTTATTTCATACCTGATGAATCCCACGCTAGACGTCGCATCCCTATTATGTTACCTAGCATCTTCTCTACTCTTCTGATGAGGCTTCGAAATACTTTCGTATAAAGAGTCTCCGCTACCTCCAAGTAAATATTTGTATACCTTTATTAAATGAATGAACCGTTTTCTATTCACCAATGTATGCTATTGAGTCCAAAATTAAGGGACACAATTTTAAAACCTAATATCTGTGAAAAGTTGACATCTTGACAACTGATAATCGTTATCATCCATAATAACATACTAAAATTTGAATCATTCGCACATGATAGAAATAGAATTATACAATTATTTATTTATTTTCAAAATACGAACGCCCAAAAGTAAGGGACAAAATTCAGAAAAATAATGTAAGCAGACAAAAGCAATAAAAATACAAGTACAATAAATAATTCGTAAATGACAGCAGTGCATTTTTTATTACATTTTCACCCCAAACAAGGCACATTGCCACTTTGGTGTAGGGGGCTACTATCAGGGGAAACATCCACTGGGGTACTATGTAGGGATTTGGGCAGCAAGATGTTGGTTCACGTTGCACTTGAACTTATGCATGTCAGTACAGTTGGGGAAGCAGTGACCTGGAATGGAATTCCAAAGTCTAGCAGTTCTGGAGAAGAAACTACTGGAGTAGAAAGATCTTTTACATCTAGGGATCTCTACAGTGTGGGGATGGGATTTTGCAGCTTGTCGGGTCTGTCGAGGGTGTTCACGTCGTGGGGGCACAAGTGCGTGCAGTTCATCAGAGCATTCACCATTAAAATACTTGTAGAACAGGCAGAGGGATGCAACATTTCGACGATGGGACAGAGGCTGAAGCTTAGATGCCAGTTTAGGGCCTATCAGATTTGCGACTTTCTTTTGAACCCTGCCAAGGAGCGAGAGATTAGTAGCCGATGTACCAGCCCAAATATGACAGCAATACTCCATACATGGGCGAATGGTGGCCTTATAGAGGTACAGGATACTTTCGGGTGTTAAGAGTTTTCTAGCACGGTAGAGAGAGCCCACCTTCCTCGCATTTTCGACTACAAGAATTAATCCGTTCTTGACAATTCTCGATACTAATTTTAGACTATTCTTCTTGGAGCTTCACACACAAATCCTCCGAGTTAGTGGGATTTTTCCATAACTTTCACGCCGAAGCTCTTCCAAAGTGTTTCTATTGGATTTAAGTCAGGACTTTGCGATGGCCAATCCATAATTTCAAAATTTTGCTCACTAAGTTAAATCATTGCAAACTTTTGCCTTGTGACATAGGGCAGTAACTTACATAAAGATATCCGTATTGAAACCTGAATTCTGTCTAATTTTAACAACATGATCTTAAACAATGTTTTCACGGATCTGCGCGTTTACACGAGTTTGTAAACGGACAAGAGGCGTTGTACCTTGGCTGAAAAAATTCCAACTACCAAAACGCTTCCGCCCCCAAACTTGACAGTTTTATTCGTACACGTTGCACTTATACTTTCACCAATGCATCTCTTTATAATGTTCTTTGCATCATTTCCAAAATAATTCAACTTGCCTACATCATTGAAATAATACTTTTGTCCAATTTTTCAATGCCCAAATTACATTACTGTTTGCAAACACTAATCTCTTTTTATTTTTCGAGTTAACAAGTGGTTTCTTCCCTGTGGTTCGATTAAATAGCCAAATTTCTTGCAGTCGTCTCGAAACATTATGTCCTGAAAATTTACCTCAACGTGACATATCTCAAAAAAATAAATAGACCTAGAACCCCATCTTCCAACGATGACCCCTTGTACCATGTCTTCTTCTCCAACATCAGGGGTCTCCGTTCCAACCTTTCAGAGGTTGAAACCGGATTACAGGAGACGAACCCGGAAATATTATTTATAAGCGAAACTGGCATGGGGCCGACAACTTCCGTAGATGATTTCATAATTAAAGGATACTCTAACTTAACATCTAAATTTGACCCTCAAGATCGCCATGCGTATGGTATATGTGCCTACATTAAAGATGGTTTTCCGTGTGGTAGGGATATTTCGAGAGAAGACCCTAATTTACCTTATCTGTGCTTCCAGGTTGCACTTCATTACACCACCACATTTATATTTGCCCTCTATCGCCCTCAGAACAGCGGAGTTACTATCTTTAAGAGCATATCGGAGAAAATTGACCACAACCTGTCTGCTCATCCCTCGGCTAACAGTCACATTTGCGGTGACTTCAATGTCCATAATGTAGAATGGCTGACACACTCAAATAAGACAGATGATGAGAGGAGGTTCTGTCATGATTTTGCCATTGCCTATGAACTCACTCAGATTGTTCACGAACCCACCGGTGTGCACGATACTAGTGGTCAGTATGTAAGCTTTCTAGACTTTTTTTCTCACAACTTCCCCTGAGCTATGTTCATGTTCTGTTCTATCTCCTCTGCGATCCTCCAACCACTCCGTAGTATCAGTTGATAAAAATGAAATGCAATAAGTCTTCAGACGTACCTCTCAACTGTACTGTATATAGATACTCTATGACTGGCTGGGATAGCTTCCGAACATTTATATCTGATCCACCTCTCCATTCCATGTTTAAAAAGGATGTGTCCTCTATAGTATCCGGTCTGACTGAATTGTTAATTGTAGGCATATATCGATTAATACTATCCAAAATATTCCAACAAAAACCTAACAGCCTGCCATCGCGCACAGAAATCACCTTTTCCATAGTTAACAACGTAATAGATGTACCGAGAATAAATGTGCTTTCTGGACTGCCAGCAACCACTGTAAAAGAGTAATAAAAGAAGAGTAAGATGCGAGAGAGCTATATGCTCAGTCCGTCAAATCGAAGGTAGCTGGGCAGTGTCTTGGTTCTCACCAGTTCGGCAAATAGCAAACAGGATCCTGAATAGAAGCGTGCGTTCTATCCCAAACATTATCAATGGACCTGAGGTCATCTCGCCAGCATCAGACAAGGCAAAATTATTTGCCAAGAACTTTGCAGCTAATTCTACTCTTTGCGACGAAGGCCATCAACTCCCCATATGTTCTCCTATAACAGGCAAAACGCTATGCAACATACAAATATCTGTGCGTGAATCGCCAAGCTAATCACGAACCTTGATTCCAGTAAAGAACTGGCCCTGACAGCATTCCAATTATGGTGCTGAAAAAGCTCCAACCAAAACTCTCCCCGTACTTACAAAACTGTTTAAGCGTTTCCTTAAGGAAAAGTGCTTTCCAAAATCCTAGAAAAAATCATCAGTATGCTCTGCATTTAAGAATTCAGGTGATAAGTCATCTCCATCTCAGTACAGACCAATAAATCTCCTGTGCGTCATGAGTAAGCTGTGGAATCCATATTAGATAGAGAAGTAGTCAACAACCTCGGCAGAAATAACCTTCTTAGTGGCATGCAATATGGTTTCCGTTTTGCTAGATCTACAGCAGATGTGCTAACGGTTATATATCATAGGATTAGTGAATCTCTCGAAAAAGGCTTTCTTTCTAGGGCAATTGCTCTTGACATCTCAAAGGCCTTCGATAAGGTATGGCTTCACAAGTTTTCCAGCTACAGTATAACTGGAAAAGTTTTCCTAAGTGTAAACTCATTTCTCTCTGATAGGCTCATTAGAGTACTGGTTGATGGGCAGAAATCTGAGGCCCATAATTTTAATGCTGGAGTCCCTCAGGGGTCCATCCTGAGCCCAACTCTCTTCCTGATCTACATAAATGATCTCCCTAAACACATACTTAAATCATTGGTTGGTATCTATGCTGATGACATGACCATATATGGCAACACATGTTAGGCTGAAAATGACAAAATTCTCTTTGATACTCTCTCCTCTGATCTTTAGCACGTGGTTTAGTGGGGGAAAAGTGTATTGTTACTTTTAATGCATCTAAAAGCAAGCTCCTATCTTTACACGATCAACGCTCTGATCCCAATCTGGCATCACTGAAAATAGATGGCTCTCGTCTTGAAGAGGCTCCATGTTTTGACAAGCTGCTGGGTTTGACCTTTACTCCTGATCTGAAATGGAGCACGTACTTCAGGTATGTTGCCAAGGTCGCTGGGAGGATGGTGGGATCCTTCTAACGCTCCAGAAGATATCTCACTACTGATGCAATTCTCTATCTATATAAAAGCCAGGTACGTCCAAAGATGGAGTACTGCTGCCACATCTGGGCAAAAGCTGCTAAAAACAGCCTATCCTGCCTTGACAGAGTATTAAAGGCTTAGTCGAGGGTGCCCTTTTGTCTTCCCTGACACCTCTCTCTCTCTCAGGAGAGACGTTGCGAGCCTGTCTTTGTTTCATCTTACTACCATGGCATGTGCTTGTCTGAGCTCACATCTCTATTGCCCCTCGCCAATCCCTCACGAAAGACACCCGTCTGGCTGAAACCACTGTCATTAATTTCTCCCATTCTTTATCTGTGCCTTAATCCAAGCATAGATTCCATGAGCAGAGCTTCTTTCTTAGAAGTGCACGATGTGAAACTCTCTTCTGACCTGACTAAAGCTTGGATGTCTTCAAGTCCAATATAAACAAATTCTTGACAAGCCGCCCGCTTAAGTAAGACACTTTGTCGAATCTCAAATTCTGACGATTTCTACGATACTATCCCATTTATTACTGCACACACAATAACCCTTATCTCCGAGTGGCTTCCGGGTCTTGATAAGATGTGACCTCGATGTAAAAAATGAGGCACTATTCATAACACTTATAGTTTCTGTACAAGACCGTTCTTTAATGACATACGCTACATTATTCGATCTTTGCGGGGTCTGTCGGTGTTGCCAGTGTTATTGTAGTGTTTAACAACCCTGCCTACAACCTCTTGGAACGTTTCACTTTATCTGAAATGTCTCTAATGGTGTGCGTTTCCTTTTTTTTCATCTAGCAATTAACGATATAGATGTACCATTTTCAATGATTGCTTTTAAAGTGCAACAGAATGTCCATTACCTAAAATAATTCCAAGGTAATTTTTTGAGTTAATTTAAATTAAATTTTTATACCTTACTTTGTAAAATTTATAAAAGTGCACCTTGAAGATAAATACATTTCAAATTGAATCTGTTACCTTTATTTTTAAATCCTATAGTAAAAACATTTTGTTTAACAATTTTCATGACTTGGATGAAATGCTTTCTGACTTGTATATATATATATATATATATATATATATATATATATATATATATATATATATATATTATATACATATATATATATATACATATATATACATATATATACATACATATACATATATATATATATATCTGTTCTTCCTTTTTTTGTGAAACCAAAGACCAACAGTTTATATCTTTAAAATATAAATTTATTTCAGTTGTCTGAAATGGTCTTCCCAGGGTCTAGATTTCTTGTCTACATGTTTATTTTCCCAAACCTCGCTTACTGGCCGTCTGTTAACTCATGTGTCAAGCTTAAACTCCCTTCAACTAACTAAACTTCCCGACCTCAGTTCAGTTACGTCATCATTCAAATAGCACAGGTATCCCTTACGTGTGACCTTTCCAAGTCTGCCTACACAAGGTTATTTTGTTTATATTTAACCTAGCTAATTTATATAAACATCTCCAGCTTTAACCCATTGCTACATTTTATTCTATAAACAATAAATAACTCCCACTATAAACGATTTACAGAATATCATTGAATAGATAGATAAATATAAAGATAGAAATATATATCGATAGTAACTAATTAACTTTTAACAATATTAATTATTCAACGTAACCTTCACATACAAAGTAAATATGAAATGTTAACGAACTAGTATTATAACATTCTTAATTCAATGTATTGTTGTTTCTCATTGAACTAGTAATCCCTGTCACAATAACATAGTAATAACAGCTCAACATAAATCTCAGTATGGCTAATCTACAGGGATATTTATGAAAAACTGTAAACTTTATTCGCATGATGCTACTTTAAATAAGAGCACGAAGCTTGATACTCTACTAGATTCAATGAATTAATGCTTCGGGCTCTAGTAAGATGAAGGGATCAGAAGAAAGATATACCATAAAAGATTAAAATGGTCGATAGAGGAGAGGAAAAGTATTTTCATCTTATTTACTCAGTGCTCGAAATGGGAAGACAAGCTTTAAAGAAATGCATGATCATCTATGTATATTATAATAAGATAAGTTATTACAGTCGGGAAAAGGTCACCTTGACAAAATGTGCCTAAATATATATTTATTATTTTCTATATATTTCTTTATAAACTCACCGCCTGTGTGTAGTGTTGTGCGTGTGTGTGTGATGTATGCATGTTCTTATGAGAAAATTAGAAAATCGGCTTAAAATTTGAATTTATCGGGAAAGAAAATAGAATCTTCACATCTGTAATTGCACCGTAATCTACTTAGATAGGCGTTACTCACTGAAAAATAAAATACACCATATTTGCATGAAACCTTAATCATATGTAAAAAAAAAAAAAAATAATCATACCGGAAAGCTAGGAAAGTGGTCGCAAATCCCAAAGTGTGTTTGAAAGCACGTGTATTATAGGGTAGGGACGTTCTTTAAAACTTTAAATATAAGTACCGTGATGAAATTAATATTATATGCTTAAAATGCGCCAGATGGCAATGTAAATTTTATAGATATACTAGCATAGGTGCCCGGCATTGCCCGGCGTTGCCCGGGTGCTGGTATGCAGAGCAAAAAAAAGAAAAAAAAGGTCAATTTTCTAAAACTGTGACCCCTAATGTGACCCAGTGACATTTATTGTTTAGAGCTCAAATAAAGTCATTAAGTTAGACCCATGTTCTAGGAACCTATCTGTAAATTTTCCATTGTTTAGACCCAACAATTATCGGAGGAATTTGGTAGAGTTTTCAAAGGTAAAATAATTGAATTTTTATACCTTAACAGCGAAATTTCTGGCGGAAAACAGATCACGTAGATTTTCGCGAATCTCAGTAGCCTGTATATCCAATTTCGAGTCTGTAGACTGAAGATTAACAGAGTTATTGCGAATGAAAATGTACAGACACACACACAGACACACAGACACACACACGTTCACTTTTACAGATATATAGATATATCTATAAAAGTGAATGTGTGGGTCTGTCTGCATGTGAGTCTGTCTTGCTGTGTACATTTCTCTACGACACATCTCTGTCCATTTCCAGTCTACATACTCGAACTTTATATACAGGGTACTGAGATTTGGGAAAATCTTTGTAATCATTTTCGGCCAGAAATTATGCTATTAAGGGGTCAAAATCTGACGATTTGTACCTTTGAGAACCCTACCTAACTCCCCCGACAATTTTGGGTCTAAACACTTGATATTTTGGATATAGGTCCTTTGGATATGGATCTAAATTTATACTTTGATTTTAGCCCAAAATATTTAATGTAAAGGAGTTATGATAGGGGTCGATTTCTTGTAAAAATGTACCGCTAAAAATTTTCTGGCCTAAACATTCTAAATTCCAAATGACATTTTCTGTTCTAAACATTCTAAATTTTACATAAAGGTTATTCAGAGATAGGGCGAGCTCTTTGATCGGTTTGTGTCGAAAATTTGAGCCACCAATATATGAATGTATGTATGTTTTCATCCGCTTAAAACTTTCGACAGCGGTGACGGATTTTCACAAGATCAGTATCGTTTTTAGCCCGACCTTTCAGACGACAAATATCGAAAAATCGACTAAAAATATTCATTTCTTTACCCTCAACCGGGCATTTTTCTACCGGGTGGGGTCGCTTTTTTCGCCGATATTTTCGAAAGTCATCACCTTATTTCGATTGTCTAGCCTTAATTTTAACCTATGTCACTTCCGGTTTAGCGGTGGTTGTAACAGCGAAGACGTCCCGTTTTTTTCCTTATTCTTTTCCTCCTTCGCGTTACGGGCCAGAGCCTGCCTTCTTACTACGACTTTTTTTTGTTTCTCAACGTAAAGCTCCAAAAACACGGGCAACGCGTTGCTGAAATCCTAGTATATATATATATATATATATATATATATATATATATATATATATATATATATATATATATATATATATATATATATAAATTACATAGAAATATGCGGGTATGACATGGTTGTATGCTAAGTCTTAGCTAAGAAAAGTGTAAGGTACTAATTGTGTAAACATAAAAAAAGTAAAAAGAAATGTAAATTCATAACTTAAAATATTTCAGTATTAATATTATGTATTAATTCTTAATGCTGCAAAATTTAAATTTATAAATGTATTAGATTTTTATTAAAATATCTTTCCTTTGTCTTTTACAGTTTTAACACCTATTGCCTTTACTTTTCAAAGATTAATCTTTACATATTACTTTTAATGGTCGCATTTTACTATGTAATCCATGATTTTTCCGAATTTTACTTTGAAATAATATGTGTGTATGTTAAATATAATACGTAATGTCAATACATAAAAGAATCGTTTATACAATTCTAAAATTGACTAAATAAAAAGCAAATAAGTGTAACAGTAAATAAAGAGAAAAAAGGAACAAAAAAGAGAATTAGAATTAACGGGCAATTTTGTAAGCCAAATATTATCAGCTCTATCGCGGCAAAGATCATAACTCTCTCTCTCTCTCTCTCTCTCTCTCTCTCTCTCTCTCTCTCTCTCTAACCCAAATAAGCTAAAATGCGAGCGAAACTCCCGCTATGATTTTTGGAGGTGATGAAATAGTTACTATAGTAACCAACAACTATTCTGAGGAAACGGTCTCTCACGTTCCTTACTAATTCTGATGACGTTTGAACACTAGAAATTTCATCATTTATTGTTATGAACTAAAAGCAATTGAAAATTAAAATTTATAAATATAGCTGAGAAGGTGGCCTATGAACTGTAAAAATTGTTAGAAATTTATTTGCAAATTTAGTGAGTGGTAAAGTTTTAAACAGTTCTAAATGAGTAAAACTAACACTTAACCATATATTAAAACATTACCTAATTTGAATTTTATATTTATATATATATATATATATATATATATATATATATATATGTGTGTGTGTGTGTGTGTGTGTGTGTGTGTATGAAGTTTAACATGAAAGTGTACCTATATAAAATGAATTCAAATGTACAGTTTGTATATGGGCAGATTGGAAGTAATTCGACATCCTTACAGGCCTCTTATAGAGCAAATCCATTTTCTCGAAAGGTTACAAAATTAATATATTCATGAGTGTTAAGTTAAGAGTATTTACATGTATGTGAAAATCTCAGTGGATACGATATCTATTTGACAACAGCAAGACTTAGTTTTAAATGAAATCTTTTCATTAGGTCCTCCATTTCGCTCTTTACACTTTATGTTTATCATATTATTTTTTACCAATATGGTAAACTAAATAGTTTAATGTCAGAATAGATTCAGAACAGACCTATCAGTTTAATATATTTTTTGTGATGATATAAAAATGGTTTACCAGAAATAGATTATAGGTTTCAGATGAGGAAGAGTAAAAAAAAAATAATCTTCAATCTAATAGGGCCCACTTAATCAACTGAGCTCCCTCGACACAATGTTGCAAGTATGTGTCCGTTTTCAAAGTATTTTCATGACATATGCTTTGATGAACGCATTGTACTGTGCCTCCTCGACGTACATATCCTCAACACATCCGTTTAGCAAGAAAACCACACCCTTTCACTGTTGAGCTCACTAGATGTCTGCAAAAATTTCTACTTTAATAGTTTCCTATCTCAAACAGTTAGAATGTCCTTTCTGTTACGTGCTTTTCAGACGGTACTGAGATGCAGAAGTTTAAATGTAACGTAAACGAGCGTTTTATTAATCCTTCATAGACATGGTCCAAAATAGTAATCATTTACATCCAAATGGAAATATGCGTTGCTAGGCTGAACTTGAGTAAAAAGAAAATCAAACATTTGTTGTGGAATGTTTTATTAATAATCTCTGATGAAATCTTAGAGCAACAAAGTATATTTCATCAAATTCCATATGACAGCACGTTTATATAATTTTTTTACAGTCGCAAAATTGAGGTAGAATATAAATAACATATCTGGACAATGCACATAAAAAATGAATGAAATACTACCGACAAAATGTAATTCTAAAAAATAATTAAGAAGTTGATATAAATATTTAAAAACTACAAGTAAACAATGGCCGTTTCTGCACTCAAAACTTGCGTTGATGATACAGTCTGGCGTCATTGAAATTAATACACAAAGGACTACGTCTTGTTTTCTTTGAAACATTTCTTGGGTAAGTTCATCCAGTGTTTTGTATTCTTAGGTTAAATAGAAAAAAAATAACCGAGGTTATATTAATAGTAAAACTTCCCATGCTAATATTTCACATGTGTAAGCATGTGAATACTTTATATATATATATATATATATATATATATATATATATATATATATATATATATATATATATATATATATAAAATATATATGGCGAATAAGCTACACTGAATATTCGCCGTTTCATCCACTCTAGATCTCCTCAGCCTTATGCTCAATTTCTGTGGTTGTTTATCGTTTTTGTACTGTTCATAAATTCATGTGCATATGTATATATCATAAAGAGTGAATATGTAAGTAATGCCTTTCGGTATAATAGTCTTCCTTAACTCCCATAGAGAAAAGACAGATATTTTCACTTATATATATATATATATATATATATATATATATATACAAATATATATATATACATATATATATATATATATATATATAGAGAGAGAGAGAGATAGAGAGAGAGAGAGATTTATAGATAGATTTGGTGCAATATATAGTAACGATTTAAAAAGTATTAAAGAAAAGACTTACGCGCCACCACCGAGAATCGAAACCAAAACGTTTAGCTCACGATATATGTATGTACGCGTGTATATATATATATATATGTATATATATATATATATATATATATATATATATATATATATATATATATATATATTTATAAGGGATATTTATTTTAGGACTATTCCACGAAATTACACACACACACACACACACACATACACACACATATACATATATATATATACAGACATATATATATGTGTGTGCAACGTGTTTTATATGCATGTGTATATATATATATATATATATATATATATATATATATATATATATATATATACACATACATATAAAACACGTTGCACACACATATATAGCGTTTCCCAGATGATGCAACCTTGATTTCTGAAGTCACGTCGTGGTTGGAGGACCAACCTGTGGTGTTCTTCAAAAACGGTACCCAGCGCTGCATCGAACAATATATATATATATATATATATGTTTGTTACTGACCTATAATCTCAAAATAAATCTAATAGGCCGCTTTCCTTGATACCTTGGAATAGATTTTAAGCGTACCCAGGCAGGTTGGATATGGTATTTAATTTAAAATTATAATGTTTTATTTCATTTTTATTTAATAGATTTGGTCTATTTCTGTGGAATGATTTTGTCATTTCATTTTCTAGGGAATTATCACCGGCAGTGATTCACGCTCAGGTGACACAATTATACTCTCACAATATGCACCAGAACCAATACTTGTCATGAAAAATTGTTCAAAATTTTTCAATAAAATATATTACTAATTCAATGCACACACTTATATTTTTCATCTTCTTTCAATTTTTTCATCAGTCGAAAGAACAGAAAACGACTTTAGGTTTGCTCAATTTCTTATATACACTTCAAGTAAATCTATCCGCCACGTAACCGATTTATTTAATTGTTTGCCATTGTTTAAGGAAGATTCTACTAATTGTCGTTAATACCTACTTTCCTCACCTAAATTACACTGAGTGAAATCAATTTTCGCATTTACACTGAAACAACATGTTTTTACTTTGAAAATAATAGTAACAAACTATGTTATATTGGAAAATGGGCGTCCCCTAAAATAATTTATATTTTTAATTTTTAGCTTTATTTTAGTTTCTCATCAATAATAATCTACTGAAAATATTAAAAAAGACGAGGAGAACCTCCCTAACATAGAGTAAATAATTTGGGTTCCTGTTGAGTGTTTCCAATAATTAGGATCGATTTAGCAGAACGTTGTATTAGAACATTGGAACCCCCTTAAAATTTTTACATATTGATTGTTTGGAATTTTGTTTTGGATAAATTAGAAGATTAGTTTTAAAAATAACGTGTGGAAATAAGCATGTTTGTTTGAATAAAAACACAACTGTCAGTCAAACTATTTCCTCTTTTAAACACATCCTGCGATATTTTTGCATTCTTTTTTCTTTTCTATCTTCATTCTGAAATACAGACAGTTTCCCACTTTGTTGGTTTATCTTTTAAACGTTTTCTCTTTGATCGATTTATTATCGAAAATACGTTCATGCAAAAAAATGCTTAATTTTAAATTAATTCTTTTTCAGTGCGTGCTTACATACATGTCCATAGAAACATTAAGCCTCCATATTTTCCCCTTTAGCCCTCACAGTAATTGGCATCAGCGAACATGCATAGAATAGTTTCTATGCCTATACCCTTTTTATTAAACATATTGCACTTTACAATACGCTTGACAATTTCAATAACCATCAACAAAGCTCAGGGACAATTGTTACATTTGTGTAAATACATCTACCCACTGAACAAGCGTGCGTGTTCTAAAAAAGCTCTCTGTATCCGCACAGAACATATAAGTCAAGTCACACGTATTGAAAACATAAACATATAAGAAGAATGCATTTTTATTTTGTTCGTATCAATTAAATCAAATTGTGCCACAACAACGCGTGGCCGGGCGCAGCCAGTATGTACGTATGTATATATGTATGTATCTATCTATTAGTCAAATATGAACAAATAAAATGTTAGAAGAATAGAAGGCGATTCAAATGAGGTATAGTTTTGTTTTAAACACTTACATTTAATTTAGCGATAATTTGCAGTTTGGAAAAAGATACAAGTGCGGACATTCTTTTTGCCGCCTGTATATACACACATATATATATATATATATATATATATATATTTACATACATGTATATATATGCATATATATATATATATATATTATTTTAACAAAATCAAGACTTCAAGGAATACATGGATAGCAACAAATAGTATATATCATCGTTAGTTATAATTGTTTCAAGACTATTCGGACAAATCCAAACCCTATATCGTTTGAAAATTTTCACGAGAACAGCCTTTCATTAGACGTAGTTTTTTGTAGACACTGCTGGCGCCATTCCGTACTTGCTAAGTTGAATATTGTCTTCGACATCTAAGTTAGTCCATATATTAGAAAAAGAATAACAAATATATATATATATATATATATATATATATATATATATATATATATATATATATATATGTGGGGGGGTATGTGTGTGTTTGTCTATTCAATCACAGAACGTACTGGTTTATTATTGTTTAATAGGCTTAATTATGTAATTAATGTCAGTAAATGTAATGACGAGTAAAAAGCTTAATGACGTGAATTAAACTGTGAATGATTAGTATAAGTACGCGACCAACAAACTAACCAAAGCAATATTTCCGTGCTTAAATACTCCTATTATTAGCCGCCGTCTTGTTGCTGTTAAACTATAACGAACCTCTTATAACGGTGAGCTTCTTTACGTCTTGTAATGTGTGTAATTGTATACTGAAATTATTTGCAATTTGATTGTTTATTATTTGTCATTTTTATATAATCCTATTTTATTGTTGATACTTATTCAGAATAGGGAGAGTGTATAAATAATACCGTTGTAATCTAAAAAAAGGTGATTCCTGTTATGCTTTTCAAAAGATAATTCGATCTTTCACCTTAAACTCTATTCAATAAAAGATAATATAAAAATCAAATTAGACTTGAAAATAATATTTTAGAAATTCACAGACGGTATCTCTATATTTATCTGTATCTCTATTTTATTATATCAATCTAGCCTTACATAAAAGTCACTTCGTGTCTATCTATGTTTGTGTGAGTTCCTTTCTGTTGTGAACAGATTCTGAAACGGCTGAGCCAAAATTCCACACTAAAGCTATTTTATATATATGGCAGTGTTCTTAGATATGCTTTGTAATGAAATTGATCTGATACGTATCGAAAATAAAAAAAAATCTCATCCTAAAATCACTCTTTCTTTATTACAGATAAAAAAAAAATTACATGCTAATATTTTACCGTACACCGGCCAAGGAATATAATAAATTTCAAGAAATAATTTCTTCATAACAGATTACATTTAACGTTCTCTTGATATATAGCTTGATGGCAGTGTATTCGACTACAGATCGAATAAACCCGTGTTCAATCTCGGGTGTAATTCACCATTTTATTTAATTTTCTCTCATTAATGAGTCCAATCTTCTATAATATAAATCTTACCTGTCTGTTTAAATGTGTGTGTGTGTATGTATTTATGCCTGCATAAAACTTTTTAGAGAGGTGACGGATTTCACGAGACTGGTATGGTTTTGAAGCTCGATACTTCGGGCGACTAATATCGAAAAATTAGCTAAAAACATTAATTCACTCACTCCCACATGGCCAGTTTTCTACGGGGAAGAGTCGCTTTTTTCGCCGATATTTTCGGAAGTCACGCCCTCTTTTCGATTGACTAGCCTTAATTTAAATCCTCGGTACTTCTCGTTTGGCGATGGGCGCAACAGAAAAGAAGTCACTTTTTTCACTTTCTTTTTCTCCTTCGTGTTACGTGTTCGAGCCAGCCTGCCTACTATTACTTTTTTGTTAAACACACACCTCCAAACACCTGGGCAACTCCGGGCACCCAGGCTAGTTTAGGATATAAGCAGAGGTGTTATTCAAAATCGCCGGTAATCACTTTTCTATTTGCATATTTTGACACTAAACATTGATCAGCAGTGACTTTTCCAGGGCATTCATCGTCAATCTCAAATATCAGCTGGCGTGATATTAAAAACAAACTGAAGAAATTTGATGAACGACATTATCATTATTATTTTAATTTTTTTCGAAATAGTCAACCCGGCAAATTATTTCTTGAAATATATCCTATTCAAAAGAGGATTGAGTCTATATAACGCGTACACAATCTGCCTGAATTAAAATATGTCTCTCTTTATTGAACGGCCTAGCAAGGCTGGGCGTCTTGATATACTGTATGAGTACAACATTGTTTATTGCATTAGCGTGTCACGAAATTAAAGATTTGCGAAGTAGTGAATACATGTACACATACATATATACATATACATATAATAAATATATAAATGTGTGAAATTTTATGAGTCTATATTAAACAGCTTCTGAGTTAAATATACACATATTTTAGTGAAATAAATATATTTAACAATGTCAATAACACGTATGTGCAATAATAATAATGTATACGCAACATTTTGTCTCTTGAGACAATGAAATTCTGCACGTAGTTTGGTTCACAAGAGCGTCTGTTGTGACTAAATAGTCCAATTTAAAATTTGCAGCTACGTTGGTAGTTGTAGTTAGTGGTAGGGATTGTAGGGGTGGCAGGAGTGGAGTGTATCCTGTCTTGGCTGTGCGTTCTCTTTTCTTCATATTATTTTTCTCTTCTCTTTTCTACTAATTTGATGCTGATCTTGATGTTTGCTCGCCAGGGTGAGCGATCGGATGTATCTAATTCGAGATCTTGTGGCTGAATGCCATAAGTCTTCAAATCTCTGTTTCAGGTGTCATTGAAACGCAGAGTTGCTCGTCCGATTGGCCGTGTTCCTGAGACGAGCTCACTATACAAGATGTCCTTTGGGATGCGACCAGATTCCATCCTGCACGCAGAAATAGGCAACATAAGCATCTCTGAGATATAATGATAAACATGCTTGGTATGACAGCCTGGGACAAGACAATTACATTTGTGACTCGATTCTGTCAGAAGATGCTTAAAAGACGTTTGAGGTTGCGCATGTTATAAGCAATTCAGTCTCATTTCTTAGTGTGTGTACAAAGACAATAACTATCATAAAGAAGAGTACTCGGCACATAGGTCTGGTATACCCCCGTCTTTATGCTTAGCGTCAGCAAGTTGTTGTCCCACACTCTTGGCTAGACAAGGCATGGATGATTTGCCTATGTTGAGTTTGCATCCAGAGGCAAGTTGCTAGTGCTGATGAAGCCGAGGTATGTGAACTTGCCTACCACCTCCAGGGTGTGGTTGCCGATAGTGGTTTTAGGGGTGGTGTTATTATCTTGGCTCATAATGTTGGATTTCTTTAGGTTTATTGTTAGTGTGAACTCTGTGCATCATGAGCTGCTGAAGACTTTCGTCAGGGTGAGCAAAGAGAGCTGCATCATCTGCGAAGAGCATCTCTCTAATGAGTGCATTGTGTACCCTTATCTTCGGTATGAGTCGAGCGGGGTTGAATAGGTGGCTCTCCCTTCTAGTGTTGAGAAAGATGTCGTCGACATACTCGTGGAATTCATAGCGCATAAGCAATCAATAGAAGATGCCAAGCCGCATCCGTGCATCACGTCGCTCTTGAATGGGAATCGGTTCGAAGAAGATCCATTTTACTGGACAATGCCCAGCATGCCATCGTCGAATGATATGATAACTTTAAGGAGTTTCGGAGGACATCTAATGCTAAGAAGGAGGGTATAAAGACACGATCGACTGAAAAATCAAATGCCTTGTACAGGTCGATGAAGGCGAGATATAGGAGGTTTCTCAGTTTGCGGAATTTTTCTTGCAGCTGTCTAATTGAGAACATGATGTCAATTGTTAATCGTTTGGCCCAAAAGCCACACTGTAAACCTGGGTAAACACGGTCAGCCAGCATTTAAAGGCGATTGAGGGCCACCCGTGCAAAGACTTTGCCCATGATGCTGAGAAGGGAAATTCCGCCATAGTTGTTAGAGTTGTTATAGTCGCATTTGTTCTTGTAGAATGTGACGATCCTTGCCTACCGCATATCCTAGGGTACCATGCCCTCTTTCAAACACTGTATACTTCCCAAATATTGAGTACAATTAGAGTATTACATAAAGGCTTTATTTATTTTTAAAGTAAAATTCAAACTAAAATATACGAACTCGATTCTGATACTTCCGTTTAATCTGGAAAGACAAAGGATACCTCGTATAGGGGCAGTTGTGCTTGTAGTTCAGAGGCAAGGGTTGCGCAATCACAACCACGCCTTTCCAAAATCGGCACTGTTTTAGTTCAGTGGCAAAGAGAAATCGAGGGCAACTAAAAACAATGCCGAGATAAGCAGAGAGCACATACAGCACTTGGAAATCCCAAATTGCCACCAATCTGGTACTTACCAGGCTTATCGTTGCTTAACTTGAGTGATCTGACGGGAACCAGTCTGTCAACATGATTATGCTGCATATGCCTAATAAAATTAATAGAGTTAAGAAATAAAAGACATTGCATTATGTAATAATGTTAAGTAATCCCGACTTTATTGATTACCATCTTGATATTTTGAAGTTTCTTGATTTTTTTATCCCGAAAAAATTGATATATTTATAAATTTGATATAAATTATTAGGGATCAATTACTATATATTACTAACGTATTTATTGCTTAGGAGTTATATTATCTGCCTTTCGTTAAATGATTATTAATATTTTTTACTTGGGAGTCAGAAGTAATCAAAGCCCGACAGTCACTCGAGGATACTGTTAATGTAAGCTGGTAGTAAATTAATGTTTAATGGCTTAAATTGGGTAAAATTTGATTATTTATTAGGATGACTTAACAGGAACTTCTTTACATTAAATTTGAAGGCTAACATCTTGTATCTATACGGGAAGCACGCAAGAGGAACAGTAAGAAGCATTACTCATCAACAAAAATAGAACAGAATATTATATATATGTGTGTGTGTGTGGGTGTGTGTGTGTGTGTGTGTGTTGTTGTTGTTGTTGTTGTTGTTGTTGTTTGTGTATTTCGTCCGTGGGAACGACGAGGACTATTTGTTTATCCTGTATAAAGACGGTTATGAATGTCATCTTCTCTTCTTTTATTCAACGGGAACGACCCGTTTCCCGACTGGGTTGGGACTTGCTTAAACAGTGTTCTTATTTACAACAGTCGACGACGCTCAGCTTAGTGGTTATACGCCGACAAAAAAAAAACACGACACTTCCAAACGCGACAGTTAAACAAAAGAAGGACACGCTGACTGTTTCATGGGCTACTATCTGTCTCATCTATTAGATACTTGAATGTCAGCGAAACCATTGCAACAGATTAGTACTGTCAACAAATAGATGGAATACATCAGAAACTTCGACAACACCAAGTATAAGTCAACAGGTAAAGACCAATTCTCCTCTTCAACAATGCCAAAGCTCACGCTCCTAAGTCGATCCTGCCGAAGTCTAACGAATTGGGTTACGAACAATGCTTTATCCGCGATACTCTCCAGGTTTCTCATCTACCGGCTACTACTTTTTAAAGTGTCCGGATAACTTTCTGCGTAAGAAATACTTAAAAAACGTAAACGATATCAAAGATACTTTTAGCGACTTCATTGCAACCAGAACACAGGATTTATACGTTACTGGCATGAATATACTTGGTTTGCGTTGGCAAAACGACTGTACTCATTCTGATTGCGCTTATTTCGATCAGTATTTTTTGGTTTGAGCTGAGATATGTTAATCTTAATTTAAAAGCTAAAATCGCCAATAACTTTCTTCTCGACATGATACTGATATATATATATATATATATATATATATATATATATATATATATATATATATAAAATCTTAATTTACTTGATTCCTCCAGCCTTGACAGACGTGTTTTAAATACTCTCTCCAGTGCTTTTTCTTTTAATGATTTGGAATTCATTCCATTTGCGATTTTTTTTAAGGAACTCTGTCTTTTGGATCATTTAGGACCATTTGGAATTTACCCATTGGATTGGAAATTTTAAATTCGACCGTTTTGGATTTTACCATTCTTGGATTCTTTACCCTTCACCGGACTATCCATTCATGTGAAATATTTTTGTTATTTTTCTTTTACCTCCTATTCGCCTTACCTCACCCTTTTTTTACCAAGTAAGATCTGTGACTTACTTGTAGTTTCATTAAATACTTTTATATGCAAAATCCGATCCTGCATTTTGCTAATTCCTGCCTCTGATGAGAAGGAGAGTATTTCTTCGAAACTCCGTGGATTAAGGACTATCCACTTATCTTGTGCTTCCTTCTTTAAAATTAAATATGTTTTTCAAGGTGTCTTTTAATATGCTTTATTAATCATTTGTTCATATATATATATATATATATATATATATATATATATATATATATATATATATATATACACACACAGCTGAAAGTATGCGTGTGTCTGGTCACGAATAGGCTCCTATATGGTTGACTATTATAGAAAATTGATTACATATGATGATAGAAGATGAATCGAGTCACAGGAATGGGTATGTTTGATCTGGCATAATGATGAGTCATTAAAATTGTGGGATCTGCCTAGGCGCCTGGCTCACAGAGTATGGAAATAAAAAAAAAATTAAAATAAAAAAAACGTTTACAAGTGTTTTGATATAGATGCACATAATAATACTTTGATAGGTATGTTGTAAAATGTTAATTTAATGTGTAACAATCAGACACGCACACACAGAATGAACAATTTTTACCGCTAATATTATTATTCATGTCTTATATATTTTCACATTTGATATGATATGCCTGATGTCAACATCATACGCACAAAAAGGTATTATTTGCCATATTTTATTTCCCTCGTCTTTATCTCTTTTTTTTTAGGTTTAGATAGCATAGTCGTCTTTACATTTGCGATTTTCGAGTGCAAATGCACTGGCATGCAGGTATAAAGTAAAAGAAATTAAACACAACAAGTTCAAAGCCTAAGTTGTACGTTGAGTATATGTGTTATACAACCAGTAAACTGCACCCATACACGCTAATGTCCACATTTTAGTGTAATGTTTAGACTATCACCAAGTGCTGAGTTAATATCTTCATCTGTTCAAACCGTAGCCAAGCTGCTAACGGTCTTTAACTATCCCAACATGCAAACTTACGTTGATTTCTAAATTCATCGACTCAAAGCTGGAAATCCACTCCGGTGAGTTACCGCCAAAACTGATTATTATAAACTGACTAGATTTTCCCTATCAATCACTGTCAGCTGGGAATGAGCTATCGTCGTTTTACATATCAGTTTTATATTTTAGTCTTGCAAATGATCATTCTAGCCTATAGTAAAGGTCCAGCGAGCAGGAATTAATGCAAGTAAGCTTATAGAAGTTATATTATAATAAGGCTATTGTTGCTATCATAAGTGTAGAACATAAATGTGGTAAGTTTGAAATCCTGTCTATAAAACATGATAATTATTTGATAAATTAAAACTAGTTATGATATATATTTTTACAAGAATTTTCTCAATATTCGGTCATAAGTTTTACCAACTCTTTTTGGTAAACTTTTACAGAAGAAAGCAAAACTGCATTAGACAACAAAGTACCAAAAACCGTTTTCTTTTCTTTATTCTGGAAAAGAAGGTTGTTTTACAAAACGTTGAATAAAAACACTGCGTTTTGGGAATTGGGTAGGCTCCGAAAAAATGGCGATGTGTTATACATTATACGAGGTGTAAACCATACCCATAAACGTCACAAAAACTAGTAAATAAAAGTCACCTAGATGAGATAGCAATACATTACCCGCAAAGGAATGGGCTTATCGACACCTTTTTAAAGACTTTCAATCACGACTTACCCCAACCAACACAAAAATAGCGACGGTTAGACAGGAGGTGAATATTCACCGACCCACTGACTATCGACCCGCATTGAAAGCGATTATAGCAGTTTTTTTACCGTGCAAAAAGTCTTGTGATTAAGGTGTTTTCAGTAATCACCCATACAATATATATATATATATATATATATATATATATATATATATATATATATATATATATATATATATACACATATGTGACTTCGCTGGGCGTGTGTTTTTCTCGTATTACGTGATATGTGCGTACAATACTAGACTTCTCATTCTGTATGTATATTTTCTTAGGGAATCAGACACATCTGTTCTGATATTAATATAAAATTAAACGGAGCAAGTGTGTATATTTCAACAATAACAATACTGAACATTCATTACTTATTTAATATTTATGAGGGAGAATGTGCGTTTATGAATATTAAACGAAAGATGTGTTGCTTAGTAACTCTTGAGGCACATTTTCTTCCTTACTTATTTAAGAACTTTTTATTTGCAATCACATTTGCGATGGCTTTTATTGATTCAAGTATAAGAAAAATGTACTATTTCTTCGCCATATCTCTTAATACAGACCTCAACTAAGACGTCGAATTTGAGGCTTAGTATTACTAAACAACCATGTTTGAAAACAGAAGTAAAAAAATAGAGGCGACAAAAGTTTCTCATTTTATTGGAAAACTAAAAGCACCAACAAAAACCCTATTTAAACAAGCTGAAATACTCTTGTAAAATTGAACGAGGAACTACGTGAGCCTTGTTGTTTAATAAATAAGAACGTCTCGTAATCAGATGTCATGTAGAAGTAAGAGACAAGCAATACGAAAGTACTGCAAAAATATAAGGTGGAAGAAGCATGAGAAGAGTGTGTTTAGGAATTAAGACAAGACACCAACTAAGGGTAAACATAAGATGAGAAGAAAACTGAGAGAAGAAATGAGGAGACATATAATGATGAGAACAATTAGTAGCATTAGAATTCTCTAGAGAAAAAAAATTGGAGATTGAAAAAGATAATGAGAAGATTACTGACACGAAAGAATAAGACAACGCTGTGGAGAAATATAAAGGGAATAATGAGAAAAAAATTGTTGGAGTGATGAAGATTATCATGAGGAGCAGGATCACTAGTAGTCTGAGAAGAAGGATGTGCCAACGTATGAGAATGATATTGAAGGAGAAGAAAAGAGAGAACAATAGCATGATGGGACCCATTAGTCGGGGAAGATAAATAAACATGGGAGAATATGAATGAAGTTAAGAATGTGAAGATTAATAACGCAGATATGAGAAGCAAGATGTATGAAACATGAGAAGAATAAGCAACAGAAGATGTCTGCTGGGAAAAATGATGAGATGATCGACGGGGAAGAATAATATAAAACTGTTGGAAAGATACTAAGAAACGTACGGAAAGAACTGAGAGGAGGCAGAAAAACAACAATGATAGAAAAAAACGTAGTGAATAAAGACATTTACTTTCTTCCCGGTGATGTTAACACAAAGGCAGGTGTGTGTTAAATAAAAATATTGCTGTAGATCGTAATTGAATCAAATTTGACGGGCAAAGTTTTAAGTCTGCATCGCTAAATACTTGCCTACTTTTAACCGTACTTTAATATATGCGGCATAATCACGTTGACACATCGGGTCTCGTAAGATAACTGAAGGTAAGCAACGTTGAGTCTGGCAAGTATAAGATAAGTGACCAATTTGGAAATACTACTATATGTATTGGATTTCGACACTTTTCTCGAAGAGTTACAAATAACTTACGTCGTCATATCTCCTAACGGAGATATACATGTGATGGAGGACTGGTTGTGAATTGTGAGAAAGCCGGTTAAACTTGAATTAGAGTTAGTGTCGCAGTTCCAACCCAACCTTAAGAATGTAGAAAAGTAAAGGTAAAAAAAAAGTAGAAATGATAAGAAAAGAAATCAAATGAATAAAAACTAACGGTAAAAGTAAAAAGGAATTAGAGGAAAGTTTACGAGTATAAAGGGGGTGTATGGGAGACAACAACAAGTTTATTAATTTAAGAAGAATGACAACACATTCCCGAATAGATTTTGATTTTAACTGCCGTTCTTATCTAGATTGTTATATTCCGTATATATCTGGTTATTACTAGGGCTATGACAACAGCATATTCTTTTAATGATTTTGACTCTTGAGTATATATCCGACACAGACACACTTAATCAACCTGGAACCACATCACTCAATATAAAAGCATATAAGATATCAACGGATACACACTCGAGGGTCAAAACAATGAAAAGAATATGCTGTTGTCCTAACCCTACTAAATATCACTATTTATAACTCCATATGTCTATCTCTATCTTTTCTATTGTATAAAAGTCAGACTGTGTGGGTGTTGCTTTCTCACAGGTTTCGAAACAGCTGAGTATATATTTTGAAAGTTTTACACGAAGCTAATTTATATGCCTGGTAGTGTTCTTGGATATGTTTTTTTTACAGTAATTAATCCGATAAGTATCGAAAAAAATCCGATCTTAAAAATAGCTTTTCTCTCTCATAGATAAAAAGAACACTTTTTAGAAGGGGGGATAGTTTACGTTACAATGATTAAGGCACATAATAAAATCCTAGCGAATCATTTCTTCTTAAAAATAAAACACAGATTCATTATATTCTGGAATTTGGTAGGACAGTCGACTAAAGATCGAACGATACCCTATTTAAGTCCGGGTGTACATCATCATCATATTTTATTTCTTATTCATTAGTTTAATTTACGATAAAAGAGGAGGTACCATTTAAAATAGCCACAAATAATGTTTTCATTTTCATATTCTAAATCTAAATATTAATCAGAAGCGGCTTTTCCAGGGCATTCATCAGCTGCTTAAATATCAGCTGACGTGATATTATTAATAAACACAGACGATGCTATCATTATTATTTTATTTTTTTCTGAATTAGTCCACCCGGCAAATTACTCCTCGAAATATGATTTAATCAATAGAGGATATTATAATATATAGATACGCAATCTGCATAAATTAAAATATCAAGCGGATTCTACGACCGGGCAACGTCGAACTGCCAGATAGTGCTTTATATATCGATCGAAATGTGAAAATAACACTAAAGGTTAAAACAGTCGTCAGAACAATTTTAACGAATAATCTTTCTTCATCTCATAAATTTCAGATACATAAAAAGAGGAGTAAAGTATATGGTAGGTAATACGTTGGCTGGGAGTACAAGTGTGTAAAAAAACACAATGTTGACAAAAGTATAAATATTTCGAAGAGAGACAAAAATGAACGACATTATACAACAGCAATAATAAAACAAAATAAGAGAACCAGACAAGTCAAGTCTGTTCAATTTTTGACACTTGATTCCGATATCGAACAACTTCAACAATATAATCCATTTGTTTCGAGGAGAAAATCGGCAATAAAATCATCCAAACTATCGAAGCATAATCGATAAACGATTCTTAAAATAAGAACATAAAATATACTACATTTTTATGTGATTCTAAAATTATTAAACAGTTTCGAGAACCTCAACGATGTATATAGTTGGATCAAAGAAAACAGCCCTCATGTACACACACAAACACACACACACGCATACACATTCACCCACATATATGTATGTGTGTATGTGGACGTGTGTGTGTGTGTAGTGTGTGTTTTTTTAGATATGAGTTTCGGCGTTAAAAATAAGTAAACCTACAAGTAAACCTACAAGTATTTCAGTTAAACTATTGCAAACAACATGAAATAATATTTACCTCAAAAGTCTATATATTAAGTAACACTGGGGTTTGAATTCACAATATGAATAAAATCTTTCTCTTTTTTTCTCTCTCTTTATATATATATATATATATATATATATATATATATATATATAACTGTATTATGTAACCAGAATAACGAGGAAAAGTTAGGGAGAAATACAGAGAAAACAGCTTTATGCCATGACCTTTCGAAAATAAATACTTCTCATCAAAGCAGAAGAAAGGCCATAATTATACTAAATGCAAATATAGAAAGAGCTGGTCTTAATAACATTTAGATATGAAATGAGAATGACATAATATGATAACATGGTAAATAGTAATTAAAGTAGATACAACATATAAGAGAAAAAGGGAGAGTATTATATATGCACGTAATAATAAGAAATATGTAGATCATTATCAAATTATTGGGGGACATAACAGAACAGCCAACAATAAACGAAGGAAAGATAATATCGAAGATAGAAGAGAACGTGTAGAAAGAAAGACAAGAGATATATACAGCAAATAGGAGGAACGGAAATGCATATATAAATAGATCAAAATAGATAAAAATATAAAAACTATCTTAAGCTGGAGAAACATGAGATGAGATAAATGATACAAAAATTGTTTTAATATGTTAAAAAATAAAATAAAAATAATATAATATAATATAAAAAAGAAATGATGCAGTTTCCGGAAAGATGCGATAAGTATATGTCAACCATTTTCAAGTCACAAAAGGTAAAACATTTGTGGAGCCTCATATCATTAGTAAAATCCTTGTATACACAGAAACTGTTCGTATCGTATAGCAAAAAATCCTTAAATTACCGTTAGAATTGTGCGAATAGGAGTGGAAAGTGAAAGATCACGGTAGAAATGCTCAAAAGGGAAAAGCAAATAGAAATTTTTCTGAATAGGTAGATTTCAATATCATCAAGGTAAAGATATATATTGGTATATAACAACTAACCTATAAGACTAGAATCATAGGTTAAACCACTGCCAAAAAAGGGGGGCAAGTAAAACCTCATAACAGCCTGCAAATTCAAGTTCTTGTGAAATAAAATCCATGAGGAAAAAACCGTCAGCAAAACTAATGTTATGCACATCGAAACTAAAAACAACCAGATTAGAGATTCAATATTAGATAACAGGTTTTAAAAAATTGGACTTCAACAGAGATTTTTAAGCTAATAAAATATGAGAGTGAAAATAAAGGTAGGAAAATAATATATTACTAGAACTTGAAGGTGAATGATAAAAAAATCTATCTTTCAAATTTACTTGTTTATTAAATAAGAAAAAAAGCTGCCAAAACTTCAAAAATAATAAAAGGTAGGAGAAAAGGTAAAGGCGAAGAAAAAGAAAAAAAAGAACAAATGGCAAAAAAGAGAATCGAAAAATAAAAAAGGAAAAAAGACAGAAAGATCTACATGTATATATGATGAAACGAAGTCTATGAAAAACAAACATTATAAATTTACAAACACATATGCTCAGATTAGCAATATCTGGTGTTGAGTTTGCGCATATTAACAGCCGCTTCTAGTCATTATTGAAAATTCTAAAACTAATTCCTGGTAGAGTCACATTCAAGAGGAAGTCATATGTAACAGTTGTAACAGAATGTGTACATTTTACCTTTCTTTCTCTCTTAAACGATGCTATTCGAGATTGTTATATTTTTTACATGAGCGCTGTTAGCGTTTACGTTTTATCTCCATAAATTAAACATAAGCTTTGGTAATAAGAAAGTCTTCATTTAAAAAAAATCTGGTCATTTCTATTAGCTGCTAGCATCCATTTTTTCTGATTAAGAAAACACTGCCACACTGACACCTTGAGCAATTGAAAATATTTGTCAGAAATTAAACAACTGGCGTTATCCAATTGAATAATTTTAACCCTACAAAATCCAGTTTTTTTCGGAATAAACTAAATTTCACATGACATTGGATTACATTGACAGTTAAACATAAGACTCCGTTGAAAACATTCTGAACGTAGCCATTTCGGAACATGGTAAAAAGGATTGGGTGATTCTGAAAAATTAAAATTCTAAAATTATACCCTATGCGACGAAGGTTATCCACTCCCCATATTTCCCCCTATAACACAGAACAAGCTAGGTAACATACAAATATCCGTGTATGAGGTCGCCAAGCTAATAAAAAACCTAGATTCCAGTAAAGCAACTGGCCCTGATGGCATCACCATTATAGTGGTAAAAAAGCTTCAACCAGAACTTGCTCCCATACTTACGAACCTATTTAAGCGCTGCCTTAAGGAGAAGTGTTTTCCGACTCCCTGGAAGACCTCATCAGTTTGCCCTGTATTTAAGAATTCAGGTGATAAGTCATCTCGCTCTCAGTACAGACCTACAGGTCTCCTGTGTGTTATGAGTAAGTTGCTGGAATCCATATTAAATAGAGAAATAGTCAACCACCTCAGTAGGATAACCTTTTTAGTGACACACAATATGGTTTCCGCTCTGCAAGATCTACCGCAGATGTGCTGACGGTTATATCCCACAGGATTAGTGAATCTCTTGACAAAGGCTTCCTTTCTAGGGCAATTGCTCTTGACATATCAAAGGCCTTCGACAAGGTATGGCATAAGGGTCTACTTCACAAGATTTCCAGCTACGGTATAACTGGAAATTTTTTCTCAATCATTAAATCATTTCTCTCCGATAGGCTCATAAGAGTAGTGGTAGATGGACAAAAATCGGAGGCCTGCAATATAAATGCTGGAGTCCCTCAGGGGTCAATCCTGGGCCCAACTCTCTTCCTGATCTACATCAATGACCTCCCTAAACACATAATTAAATCATTCATTGATATCTATGCTGATGATACGACCATCTACGGCAACACATCAAAAGCTGTAAATGACAAAAGTTCTCTCTGATTCTCTCTCCTCTGATCTCGAGCGCGTGGTTCAGTGGGGGAAGATGTGGCTGGTTACCTTTAATGCATCCAAACCCAAACTCCTATCCTTACATCATCAACGCTCTGATCCCCAGCTGGCATCAATTGTGATGGATGGCTCTCGTCTGAGTGAGTCCCCGTGTTTTGACAAGCTTCTGGGTTTGACCTTTACTCCTGATCTGAAATGGAACACGTACATCAAGTCTGTTGCCAAGGTCGCTGAAAAGATGGTGGGATCCTTCTACCGCTCCAGAAGATATCTCACTCCTGATGCAATTCTCTATCTATATAAAAGCCAAGTACGTCCAAGGATGGAATACTGTTGCCATATCTGGACAGGAGCTGCTAAAAACAGCCTATCCTGCCTTGGCAGAGTACAAAATAGACTTCGTGGCTTATTGGGGGATACCCTTTTCTCTACCCTGCAACCTCTCTCCCACAGAAGAGACGTTGCGAGCCTATCCTTGTTTTATCGTTATTTCCATGGCAGGTGCTCGTCTGAACTCCAATCTCTGGCCCCCCTAGCCAATCTTTCACGAAAAACACCTGTCTAGCTGAATCCACTGTGAAAATTTTCCGCCACTCTATATCTGTGCCTAAATCAAAACGCGGATTCCATGAACAAAGCTTCTTTCTTAGAACTTCACGCCTGTGGAACTCTGTTCTGTCTGCCTGCTTCCCTCCGGACTACAACTTGGATGTCTTCAAGTCCAATGTTAACAAATTCCTAATGAACCGCCACCTTAATTAAACACTTCAGCAAATCTCCACACTAACGTAATGTACTTGCAATAACCCTTATCCCTTTGTGGCTTCCGGGCCTTGACAAGTGGTGATCACTGTGTAAAAAAACAAAAAAAAATAATAAAACCTATTTTACAACTGTCCCTACGGAAACCATATTTTCAGTGATGTTTCGAATATTTCAGCGTAATAAAGCATTGTAATTTTAACTTTTTGTATATTTAACCCGACTTTTAATGTGATATATAAGTCCATATTAAAATATACCAATATAAATAAACATTGTTTGTTAACATACTGCGAAATTTCCACATCATTTGTTCACATAGTGCATATTTGCACCAAACTATTTAATAAAACGATATCATCGCAGCCATTGTTATTGTCGCTTAACCCTTCACAAATGAGTTCTAAAGACATGAAATAATAATGGTAACTTTTTGTGACTATTATTTATTTCAACCAACATTTTCATAAAAAAGCAATAATATAAAGTTATATTTACATTGTTAAAAATATTGATAAAAATGGCGTCTAGTGGCACCGGAATGGACAGATTTGGTAATTGAATAAAAAAATATTATTAAAAATACATACATATACAGATGGACGAGTCAGGTTTGCGTACAAGTTAGTAAAGTGTGCTTTTTCTCAGCTTAAGCTAAGACGAAAATACGATATTTGTCATAGCTTTTGAGCGAAAAGTACGACAACATAATTACAGGTAAGGTGTCAGTACCGACCAGTACCTACAGGACAACGCTCATAACCGCAAGTAACCACAGTAAAGCAGCAGTCCCCGATCATAAGGAATGATGGTGCCCGCCAGTAAATGGCAGTGCACAACCATTTAAGACTAGCGATTTGCGTGTCAATTCCAGTCAGTGCTACTATTAAGATGTGAAAATAACAACCTGAAAACTACTGTCGATTATCGGTATAACCGTCAGTACCCTCCACCGGAGGACAATACCATATAATTAATGTTAATTCACGAATATTGAAGAGAGGCAATTTTATTTCTGAACTAATAATTAATAGGCTGGACACTATTTATTATCTATAGTGATCGATAATGACAAAACGCATGTAATCAGCAAAGGATACTAATGCCCACTAGTGCTATGGATTGACAAGAGACAATTTTATTTCGGTGTAGTACAATGAATGCCGAGGTTGGTCATCGTTTACAGTCAACATAAGTAACATACAGTGATAGTTTAAAATGCAGAAATTGTGGACGAGTAAGCGTTCGTAAATTGAAGTGATCATCTCAAACGATCACAAACCGCCAGTGATCATTATTACACACCACAGGCATCCAATGATACCCAATAGAGGTCATTATAACACACTGCCTGACAGTTTAAAAAAACAGTTTTCTTTCAATGCAGTTCAATGTGAGCTGACACTGATCATCGCTGCAACTGACTACTAGTTACAAAGGCAGACAGAGCCCGCCAGTCCTCTAATAAAACCCAATATGCGCCATAACCCGCCATTATTCGGCAGTACCCATATTTAATCCTCATATCAGCATTAATCCCTAGTAAATCAAAGTGCTTAACAAGAAAACCAGTGGCTCCCACTAGCTGCGCTTTCCAGATAATGTCCGAAAATAGAAGCCGAATTATTTCATTATAATCACAGCCGTCAGATCCCGCTAATTGCTAGGGCTTAAACCGTAGTTTAATTTATATACAAGAAGTGTTCTTTACTGAATATGTTCTGGCTTTGTATCATACATTTACCCGGTACGGCGGTACACGGGCCATGCAAGCATATATATATATATATATATATATATATATATATATATATATATATATATATATATATATATATATATATGAAGAGAGAAAGAGAGGGAGGGAGAGACAGAGAGACGGACGAAGACAGACCAACAGACAGGCAGAGTGAGAGAAAAAGAAAGAGAAATAAAGATTGCCGTATAGATAGATAGATAATGTGCGTACTGCGTCCAATTATTTCATCGCATTATATTAAGATATTTTCCTGTTTGTAGATATATTTATATTAATAGAAAATAATAAATGTATTAATAAAATATATTTGCTCTACTTTATGGTAACTCACTTAATAACTTCGTTAAATTCCTGAGTTAACACTCTTTTATTTCTTTAACAAGGTAAATAGCTATTGGTGATATTTTATTTATTTTTATAAGCGTTTCTGTGTTAGTAATTAACACTAAATTGTTACGTTCAACCGTGCATCTTCGAGGGAGTTACCTGTGTTTTGTTCATATACGCCTCACCCTTCTTATTTGAGACGTATTTTTGTTATCATTATTAATTTTATTTATTGAACATTCGACTATTTGATTCAAATATCTATTAAATATTGTACATGCATAAAAGCTATCCATTGACAAGCATTCCTGGGTTTACCTGTCATCAGCATGGCTATTTTTAAAAAATCTAATTGCTACAAACTCTATAAGTTTTGTGGTGTGTTACCACTGTCGTCCCTCGTCAAATTGTATGTATTTTATCGCTAGGCAATGTAAGATCTATAGTTTATTTATTTTCATTACTGATTTTATGTTATTTAACTGTTATGTTCACATTAACGTATTCAGGAAGTTACCTGACCATTCGCGTTGCCCTTTTTATTTGGGGCGTATATATTGTTACAGGCCGAGACAACCTAAGTCGGGGTGATCATCCCTGGTTAGAATCTCTAGAATAGCGATTCGGCCTTATTTGCTCGTAAACCCGAATATTTCTTTTAGTGCGTAGTGTGCAGATTTCTTCCTTAGATGGACAGGTTGTTTAAGATTCATGAATATTTCTCATTTAACCATGAACATCCCGGACGCAATGCAATAATTAAACAACACGTGGATAAAATATCATATGGGCTTTATTAAACACATAATTGATGCAACACCTCAATTGGTCGCTGTGAGCAAACGAGAAATGAAGCAATAAAAACTATGTAAATCAAACAAAAAATAATAAAGTAAAAAAAAAATGACATGGATGTCGTTCTGAAATAATAGTCCGGAGGAAAAAAACACGGATTGAGATTGGGGGTTGCGTTTGGGAGATGGGGTATTAAAAATTGGGTACTTAACTTCAGATAAAATTTAATCGCATGGCCACTGTTGCCACTTTCTTTTTTGGTTTTTCTTTTTAGTGTTATTTTAAAAGTCTGTGAATGCGGATATATCGCCTTTCGTAGTCTCCTTTAAATTCGTCAACGTTGTATCGTCAACCCGAAAACTGCACGTGCTGTGTGCTATATTATATTGTTCCATGTGAATATAATTTCCACGTCGATTGCTTCTAGCGACTGAATATTAAGTCTCACTGAATCAAAGTAACTGTCCGGTTTCTTTTTGTCTCCTTTATGTGAATATGAGTAAGACGGTAAACGAAAGTCTTTCATTTTATCATCGGAATAATACGAAGATGATTCGTCTATCATATCTGATCGCTGCTTCTATCCATTGCTTTGTGGTATGACGACGCAGGAGAATTTCCATCTCCTTCTCTCGTAATCTCGATAAAAAGACCGGATTTTGTTGCTTTTCTCGCGTAGAGATTTTCCCCCTCTCCTTCGTTTTTTCTCTGGAGAAAAACGTATATAGGTGATAATAATGGTGACTATTAAAGGGAATATTAAATAGATAGTCACACAAAGTCTTTGGAACAGTAATTCACATTAAACATATTATATATAGGAAATAAAATGCGGTTAAATCAATTCTCCCCATTATAAAAATAGCTAATTAACCACAGTATATAAAGCACTCATTCAAACATCAATTCCAACTCAACGAACAACAAAACAAACTCATCCATAGATCGCCTTTAACCAGAAATTTATGTATTTAAAATAAAATTTAAACAAACTTAATTAAACCAGTTCACACTACGACTATAAACGTAATGAACTGAATTTTCGCAACTAATCAAGTCACCTTTAAATATACACTCAAAATTATAAGAACCCAACCTTAAACTCACTTAAATAAGTTACCCTCCATTTTTCACACTATGACGCGTCTCTATCTCCACCTCATCAGCTCACCCATCCCCACAGCAAAAAGAGCACCCCAACCCCCTATCACGCACACCCCACATTGAAAATCACAAGAATATCCATTTCCCACTTGAACTTAAAATCAAGAGTTCAACCCTTTTAAAGAATACTACAACGCAATTACCCCTTCCCCCGCCAAAACAACTCCATTAAGAACCTGTATGATTGCCCAAATTTAACCCTCCCCCTCTCTAATTACCGTCTCTACTTCACTCCACTTCTTAGTTCTCTCATCTAAAACGCCTCCTTCATCCAATATAAACAAGATAACGAACTATCTTTCTATTAGACCCATACCTCAAACAACTCGTTCCAGCGTGCTCTTCCGACTATCATCACCTGGATTATTTTCCATCTACGGTATTTTGATAACTATACTATTGATTCCGAGGTCCATCGCACACTTAATTCAATGATCAAATTCTATTACTCATGGGGATAATTACAATGGAATGGTATATCCACCCAATTTTGGATATACTTTGTCAACACCGAGAAAGCATTTCGGCCAAAGCAAATAACATACAATCTACGCAACAACGAATAATACTTTTCGAAACATCACGAAGGAGCAGTGCGTTTCGCTGTATGGGAATATCACTTTCTCCCATGAGCCTATTTTCTGCCCACCCGGATTTGTCACCCCTGATGACATTGGACTCCTTCCGATAATGGACTACCCAGTTTGTATCAACTTCTCATTTCGTATAATTTTCTTCATATAATAATCCACAACCACTCAAAATCTATTTTCAATAATTGTGCTAGAAAGCAAAATAGCGTCCATTCGCAGCTGGAAATTTTGCTAACTGCATTTCATTTCCTCTGATGATATGAGATATTGTTGAAAATCCATGAATTAAGGAAATTAAAATAACCCTTTCTATATATTCCTTTGTCAAGCAATAAATTCTTAAATAGAATATATACCTCTATATGTTGTTTTCTTTTCAGAATTAAAAATTAAACCATGAAACTTATGTATTGCTCTATTCTTAAATATTGAGCTTTTCCTTTTTGGCTAGGATCTCCTTGAAAGTATTACTTCAAGTAATATATATCAGGATTTTCATCTGAATTTTATCAGTATCTTATCTCGCTTATATATATATATATATATATATATATATATATATATATATATGTATATATATATATATAACAACACAATGCTTGTATAATATGTTACTAACTAATTTATTTACAGACTAAAAATTATAGAGTAAAGTAGCTATCGTGTAACTCTCGCAATCTTCAGTAGAAACAATTGGACAGGTTAATTCGATGATATGTTTTGTTGTATAAGACAATGCAAGTCCAGACATAGCAGTGTCTGAAACAATCTATGTAAGATCAACAAAAATTTTTACAAAAAATGAGGCAAATTTGACTAAGCGCATCTGTTACTTGTAGATGCCTGATATGAAATGTAGATATTTTGAAAAGTGTTGTCCTGCTTACAAGACTAGAAAGATAGGTTCTTCGTCAAATTTCATTCTATGGAAATCTATCACTATTTGTCGTTATTTTTCACTCACGTTTAACATTAACAAGATAGATCGCTACTTGGATGTTAGGAGATGTTAGAAGATACTATTTGGGATTATGCCTAAGAAAGATTAACAAGACGTTGTTTTTACGTAACATATAAACTTCTGTATACCATTACAGTAAGGAAATCAAGTAGTAGGAAGGGACTTTCAAAGCCTAACTGTTCTAGGGAAGAAACTATTGGAGTAGAAAGGTTCCTGGGATTTGGGGACCTCAACAGTAAATGGTTGTGAGTTTGTTGCTAAGCAGGTTTGTTGGGGATATGTATGACGAAGGGGACACACGAGTTCATTGGAGCACATTCCATTAAAATACTTGTAAAACAAGCACAGAGATACGATTTGTGGGCATCGGTTCGAGTTTTTTCCTTACAAGTGCTTACAGTTTTGTAGTCTTTTGCGAGAACGATTTTACAAGTAATAGATATAGAACATTGTTTTACAATGATCGCGTCAGGAAACAGATGTTTCTGCAAAGTATCAAATCAACTAACGACATTACAACGGACGCATGAATTACAGAAAATGAGAGGAATTATATGGATTCCTTTTCAAATAGACTGTGCAAAATTCTATCAAGGGATGCAACATTTTACTGGCGGCAATTGTAACGCTTGTGAAAAGCGCAAAGAGATAATAGACAAACAACAAAGAAGAAACTTCAAGACTGCAGAAAAAGGTTTATCAGCCGTTTGAAAGCCATAATTCCTTTGGGCTGGATATTTACAGATAACTGAGCAGCTTTACCAGGTGTTATTGAACAGGGTTCTCTAACTGTGAATCATACAGAAAAGATTTGGTTATGAAATGGCTGAACTATTGATGTTAAAGAGAAATTGACGATTCTATCATCTATTAAAATTCACGTATATTATAAACAAAGCACGAAGACGAACTGTTTAACTTTTAAAATTATGTGTTATTAAAAACAATGGAAATATGCAGGACGTGTTTATCGCGTATCAATGGTTTATTCTAATGGTTCTCTTATATTTGGAAAAATCGCTGTAGGAGAATTTAGAAGCAGTTTAAATACCAATATTACTTACTTTCTACAAAATGACTTTACGTTTGGGAATATAGACATTACTACATCGGATCATCTGGCATCACGGTCTTACATTGAGAAAATTATATATATATATATATATATATATATATATATATATATATATATATATATATATATATATGTGTGTATATATATATGTATACTATAGTCAGGAGCTTCGCTGTTCACAAAAGCCATGGCCAACAACTAACCGGAAGTTAATGATTCGAGTTTCGCCGTCATTTATGCTCATCAATTGGGCAAAACTCGAATCTTAGACTTCCTGTGTGTTGATTGCCATGGCTCTTTTGAACTGAGATGTTGCTCGACTGTGGAAATAAATATATTATCTCACACATTCTGATATATATATATATATATATATATATATATACATATATATATATATACACACACACATATATATATATATATATATGTATATTCAATCTGAGAATATTGTTTTCCAGAGGTTAGCTAACCAATTAGGTTTAACCTGATTAATACAAGAGTGATATATATCGAAGTAGAGCAGCATATACTCTTTTTTGTTTTTACATTATCAGTAATATTTTGCTACACCCTCATGTGCATGTTTCATCAGCTAGGTACAAGTAAGTAGAAACCTCTTGAGGTGATACAGGTTATACAAAAGCCACGTTTGTAATGGAAATATCAGGTCTTCCTTGTCAAAGGGAATAAATATCAAATCGCAAAATTTTGTGAAAAATAAGATTTGTGCGTATTTCAGTCAATGGATAAAATGTTTGAATGAATCAAAAATGATGGGGAGTTAAGGATCGAGATAAAAGTATGGGAAAATTAGAAACAATGGTATTTGTATGCGTGTATGATGGCGTTCCCGAAATCTTAAACATACTAGTGTGTATAGGTTCAACAGTTGAAGGTATGTTGACTTGACATGTTTATGCTAAAATATTTAATCGGGTTTATTCCGTTATAAAAATGCTTTTAATTTGACGAGAATGTTTATGTGGTAAAAAATGTACGACCTGCGCCCCGACACTATCATCCTTACACACATCTGGCAAGTTCACTTTAAATATAATACTTTATTGATATACTTTTGTATATCACCGCCTCACCAGTATAATCCTTTCACACATCTGGCATTTTAAATATAACATAAATGGATCCGAAAATGCTGTCCACTAAAGCCCACTTTGACACCTTACATCCCTAAAAGTGCATGCTTGTCCATGTAGCGAGCTATATCACGTGATGATCGTTTTCTTTTTTAAATCGAACGCTGAAGTTTATGTCAAGCAAAGCCAATCCTTGTTTGCAGTGAAGACGCATGTTTTTTGGAGGTAAGTTGTGAATTTGCAATTATTTTCTTTTTTCTTTATCCTTTTTAAATGCAAATGCTAATATTATATGCATTTCATTTTCTTATTCATTTCATTGTTTTATTTATTGTAAAATCGGTGATAATATATCAAGTAGATTTGACAAATCTATTCATTTTCAGTCTGAGAGGTAACTCTATGATAATACTTTCACTTCAACATGTCAATTGGAAAAATTAATATTATTGGCTCACAAGGAGCTTTCACACAGATTGTCAGAGATCTTTCCGTGGAAAAAGCGTGTAGTGTTGCCTGGAAGCTGAGTGACAACAATTCTCCCCGTGTTTCCAGTACTTTCCACCTCTTTTGATAAGATTTGCAAATAACAACTGCTTCCATTGATTTCTCCTTGGCAGCAGCTATTGGTCTTTGCTTGGATTTGAGTGGCACTAAACCTCCCCAAGGTGCCAGTTCTCTTCGCACTTATTCAGCTGAGGTCTGGTCAGTCCATCGGTCTTTTCTTACTCATTGTCTGTACTTGGTTATTTGGTCCTGCTCTTTTGAGGATCAGTTATGTGTCCAGGAGGGTAGGGTTGGGTTAGGGAACTTTACGATATGCGGTTTCAGTGTTCTTGATTCCATGTAGTGTTTCATGTTTTGCCTTTGCAGCATTTTGATTGGTCCGCACTTGTTGCTCCTGTGTATTAGTTTCCACATTCAAGGGGTGTTCTTCATATTTCAGCTGTTTTCATTATTGTTGTTCGTTGTATTTTTTGATTCCAAGTTTCTCCCATTCGTTTTGGTCAACGTTTTGGGGGGGTTCTGGTGTTCCTATTACTGTAGGTATTATTTTGATTGTCTTTATATTTAAGATCTCTAGCTAGCTCTGTGTATTTGCTCCGTTTCTCCTTTTCTTGGTTCTTATCGAGTTGTTTTGTGCTGCAGTTAATAGGGATTAAGTTTTTCGATTTTGTGTCCTTTTCAGATCGATGTCCAAGTTTTTTCGTTGTTTTCATCTTTTGCCATCATTATCAATCATCCGTGTAGTTGTTTCCCTTCCCACTTTTCTTTTCTTATACATTGTCTCTCTGTTTCCTGTTTTATTGATTTTTCCGTGTCTCTCGCTGCTATGATTATTCGTCCAGTGGTTTGCATTAAATATTTTCTTGTTCTTTTTGCTATCATTCTAACAGTCTTCTCTATTAACCAGTCCCCTCCCGCCGTCTTTGTTTTTACGTAGAGACGATCAACATCATCTTTCAGATGTAGTGAGTTGTGCATGGTCACGAGTTTCCTGTTTTTTTGATCGAGTTGTTTCAGTTCTTCTTTAGTCCACCCTAGTAACTGTCCAGAGTATCTTACTAGTGAGAATGTCCGTGTATTTATGCTTTTTTATTAGGTTTCTGCTATATAATTTAGCTTTCCATAAAGTTTCTTGTACTCCTGATGGATTCCTTTCCAATTCTCTCTTTCACTTCTGTTGCTTGGATGCTGTCTGCTTCCGGTACTCCCAGGTATTTATAGGCGTCTTGTTCACCTAGAGCCCCCATCTCCGGTTTATTGGGTAGTTCTATGTCTTATGTCGGCACTAGTTTTCTATTTCTTCTTCTTCTTCTTCTTCTTCTTCTTCTTCTTATTATTATTATTATAATTTAAAAGGAGAGTAGCTAATGCATTGTGCAAGCGTTATCAACAGCTCCTGTATCTCTCGCTTCCCGTTTTTTATCCCTCAGTCCTCATTTCCAATGAGTGATTTTCTGACGAGGGGAGAAGAAAAGGCTGTTTACTAGGTCGGCAGTATTGCGTGAGCAGTAGCCTGAGATGTCGGAAATTTTCTATTTCTATGTCTATCCGTGTGGTCATGGCATTAGTAAAAGTGCTTGAAGAAAACATATTTCTGAGCTGACGTTATCCGCCTGATAGTCATGACCCGAACCTTGGATTAATTACAAAGGACGCTGTCCTATCAGCAGGTGCAAAGTACCGGAGCTGCTTTATTGCCATTTAGTAAATGGATTCTTGACCTTGCAGTAGCTTCTGGTGGGGCTTCTCGATGCTATATTTGTGGTTATTTTAACGTAGTTTCCTTACCATGTACTACAAACAAATTCTTCCTTTCTTTTCTCTCTTACTTTCCTTCTACCCTGCTCTAACCAAGTCTATCGATATGCTCCACTAATCTCAAAACTTTATCATGAAAGGTCGCCAGAAAAAAAATACACGAATAAACCAAGAACGCCATCTTCCAACGTAGATCCCAACCGCCATGTCTCACTCTCCAACATGAGGAGTCTATGTTCCAACCTTCCAGAGGCTTACACCACCTTGCAACAGACTTAATCGGACCAATTATTCTTAAGCGAAACTGAAGTTGGACCGACCATTTCCCTAGATTAGTTTGCAAATAAACAATAATCTAATTTAACATTAAAATCTGACCCAAAAAACGCCATTGAATATGTGTCTACATTAAAGATAGCTTTCCATGTTGTAGGGACATTACCAGAGGAGATATTATTTACCCTATATGTGTTTTTGGGTTGCACTTATATTTGCTCTCGATCGCCCTCACAATACCTGAGTTACAATCTTTAAGAGTATATCTGAGAAATTTATCACATCTATCGTTCGGCTAACATTCACATATGTGGAAACTTCGATGTCCACAATGTGGAATGGTTAACTCACTCAAACAAGGCATATGATGAGGGGAGGTTCTGCAACGATTTCTACTTTGCTTATGACCCTACCCAGGAGCCCACTCGACAATTACGGTCAGTATGCAAGACTTTTAGACCTTTTTCTCACAACTTACTCTGAGCTATGTTTATCTGTTCTTTCACCACTGGGATCCTCCGACCACTAGGCTATATTAGTGAAGATACAAATTAAATGTAATAAGTCCTCAGGCGTACCTCTCCGCCGTACAGTACATCGATACTCTATGACTGACTGGGATAGCTTCTGTGCATTTATATCTTATATACTCCTGCGTTTCATGTTTAAACAGGATGTGTCCTCTATAGAATCAGACCTGACGGAATGGTTAATTATAGAGATAGTCAGTTTATACCCTCGAAAAATTACAGCTAAAACATTACACTCAGCCGTGGTTCTCTGCAGAATGTGATGCTGCCATAGCGCACAGAAATAACTTTTTTCCATTGCTTCCAACGTAATAAATGTTCTGAACATAAAGCTGCCTGCAGGACGTCCAGATATCACCGTAAAAGAGTAATAAAAAATGCAAAGGAATTGAATGCTCAGTCTGTAAAGTCCAAAGTAGCTGAGCAGCGGCTTGGTCCCCATAAGTTTTGGCAAACAACAAACCGGGTCCTCAACAGAAGCGTGAGCTCTATCCCAACCATCATCAATTGACCTGGGGTAATCTCGTAAGCATTAGACAGAGCTAAACTCTCTGCCGAGAACTTTGCAGGTAATTCTACCTTATGCGACTTAGGCCCTGAACTCCCCGTATTTCCTTCTGTAACATAAAACACGTTATCCGACATACACATATCTGTACATGATGTTTCCAAGACACTTGATTCCAGTAAACCAACTGTCCCTGAAAGCATCCCAATTATAGTGTTAAAAATGCTTCAACCAAAAGTGGCCCCATACTTACAAAGCTGTTTAAGCGTTGTCTTAAGATGAATCGGTTCCCAACACCCTGGAATCAGTATGCAACACATTTAAGAATTCAGGCGATCCGGTATCGCTCTGTCGGTACAGATCAATAAGACTTCTAGTCATCATGAATAAGTTGATCGAATCTGTGTTAAATAGAAAAGTAATCAACCACCCCAGCAGAAATAACATTCTTAGTGACATGCAATATGCTTTTTGTTCTGCTAGATCTAAAGCAGATATGCTAATGGTTATATCTCAGAAGACTAGCGAATCTTCTGACAAATGTCCCCTTTCTAGGGCAATTATTTTTGACATATCACAGGCATAGAGGTCTATTCACAAGATTTCAAGTTACGGTAAAGTTGGATATCCCTTATCAAATCATATCTCTCTGATAGGTTCCTAAGAGTAGTAGTTGAAGATATTGGAAGCTTTCAGTATTAATGCGGGATTTCTTTAGGGGTTAATTCTTAGCCCAACTCTCCTCTTAATTTACACCAATGATCTCCCAAAACACATGATCCATATACATTTATGCTGAACACAATCATTAATGGCAACACATCAAAGTCAATAAATGATTAAGTATTTTATTATGCTCTCTCCTTTGATCTTGAGCACGTAGTGCAATAAGGAAAGAGGTGTCTGATTAATTTTAATGCATCTAAAACCACGCTTCTTTAACCGCTCTGATCGCTCTCTGACATCAATTGAAATCAATGGTGCGTGTGTTGGGGAGACTCCATGTTTCGAGAAGCTTTTGGACTTGACCTTTACCCCTGATCTGAAATGGAACACGTACATAAAATCTGTTGCCAACGTCGCGGGAAAAACTGTGCGATCCTCATACCGCTCCAGTAAATATCTCACTGTTAATACTATTCTCTATCTATATAAGATCCAAGTACGATAATGATAGGGTACTGTTGCTTTATACGGGCAGCAGTTGCTGGAAGTAGCTTATCCTGCCTTGACAGAGTTCAAAATAGACTTCGTAGCTTTATGATGGAATGACCTTTTCTCTTACCTGCAACCTCTTTTCTCACAGAAGAGACGTTGTGAGCCTGCATCTGCTTTATCGTTATTACCATGGCAAGTGCTCGTCTGAGTTTTAATCTATCGTCCCCCCTCGCCAATCTTTCACAAAAAACACCCGTTTAGCTGAAACCATTTTCAATAATTTTTCTCACACTTTATCCGTGCTTAAACCGAGAGTAAATTCCATGAACACAACTTCTTTCTCAGAATTGCACGCCTGTGGAACACTCTTCCGTTAATCTGTTTTCCAGCTTACTACAATTCGCTTGTCTTCAAGTAAAACGATGATTAATTCTGGATGAACCGTTCAATTAAATAATTTAATTTACCAAATTTCTCCTACTAATAGTTACATTTACACGCCCACAACGATATATATGAACTAAAGCAATTTTTAGATCGTAGACTGTTCCAATAATTTCCGGGATTGGTTATATATCATCCTCACACTGTTACAAATATACATGAAATAATCCAATTTTCAGATTGTAAACTGTTTCAACCATTTCCGGGATTTACTTCATATTTCACCACCCTTCTTAGAAAAATGTATATGAAATTAAATCATTTTGAGATTGTAATCTTTTTCAGCTATTTCCTAGACTGACTCTATATTCGTCTATCTTTTAAAAAATTATTAAAATTAAAGTAATATTGAGCTCGTACGCTACTTCAATTATTTCGGGAACAGAGTTATATTCAACCTTCATTTCATAAAAATATATATGAAATAAAGGTATTTGAGATCGTAATCTCCTTCAACCATTTCTGGGACGGGCTTCATATTCCCCCATTCATAAAATATATATGAAATACAGTAGTTTTGAGAAATTAAACTGCTTCATCAATTTCGTCACAGATATTTCCCCAACACTCATAATATATATATATATATATATATATATATATATATATATATATATATATATATATATATATATATATATAATTAATGTTGGCATCGTAAACTACTCCAGTAATTCCCAGGACTTATTCCATACACTCACTCCTCTCTTGAAAATATAGTAATTAAGTGATTTTGCGATTGTAACGTTCAACGGCCATTTCGAAGAACGTAATTCAAATCCTTCTCTTACTCTTGAAAATCTATATTAAATAAAGTATTCAAAAATATCAGAATGTAAAAAAAAATAGGTTAAGATCGATCGTAACAAATGGTATTAGTATTTGCTCAGACTATCCACTCATACCAAAGTGACAACTGATTTGAAAGTGCTGTAAAATAACTCAATAAATAGATGTCTGTTTTATAGGACGTACGCATTCAAAGTACGACGCCATTACGCTACGCTTAGCAATTAGCAATTTTATCATCTACTGTACGCCCTCCAGTGACTTTACATCTAAGAGGCGTTACAATTTGAAAAACGGAGACAGATATACACACATACAGACACACAGACACAGTGAAATATATATATATATAATAGATAAACGTGGAAAAACTCCAATAAAGCACTTACTTTATTTGGACATATAATTTATCAATTAACTATGGTTCCAAAAATTTAAAATAGCAAGCTCCAGTGAAAAGGGTTTAATTAGCATATATTTATGCTGGTGTTTTGTAAATTATAAGCACAAGGATTGTGCTCGGATCTCTTTTCAGTCTTAGATTTTGTTTTTTTTTGTTTCTTTCTTTCTCTTTTTTCAACGTTTTCATCTGTCAGTCTGCCTGTCTGTTTCTATTATTATTTTTTTCTGTGTTCGTCGTGTAGATTTTTTTCTTTTCCCCTGGCAACCAATATAAGAAATGTTAAGACAATTTCATCTTCAGGGTCGTTCTGGTTACCGGCAACACTTGTTCATCGAATCTCCCGCTGTCAGGTTAAGCAACTGCCCTCTACTTCGGCAGACACCGTAGCATGTGATGATCAGTCCATCTAAGATCTCCTCATTGAATTCTCAACGCCTTGTGTAGAAGTCTGCTGAAAGCAAAAAGCAAAGGTTTGCGTGCACCAGATAGAAAGACAGACAAAATCAAGGTTTCTATATACTGAAAGTTAATTTCACAAAAGTTGCAGTTCTTTTTTTAATATGTATATCGTTTAGTCACGAAATATTAAAGTTCACAATTCTCTTTCTTCTGTTCACTGGATTGCCAGCCAGGATGTCGGGGAGGTTGGGGTTTGGCGAACCACCCAACAAATCAGCGATACGTTTCCTAGGGAATCCTCAGATACATTTGCGTGCGTGCACTTCAGCAATAGTCCAGAGTTTTGTAAATCTGAGACAAAAACGAAATCCCCAAGGTCAAAACCTATCATTCAGAAAGCTAGTCTGAACGAGTGTTTTCCAGGTTAACCAGTACACTTCTTATTTAACAATAAAATGTATCTGTTTTAATTCAAGTATTTTTGATACCTGCCGTTGTCCGGGACTCAATTAGACTATCTTAACATATTTACCCGGTCTTCCTCGGGTCGCGAGGGGTCTCAACCTCACTAATGGGGAGAAAATCGCTCCCTTAATTCGATCATGTTACAGAATATCACTAGTGATTCTATTTGTTTACACTGCTTTTAATCAGAAAGGAGTATACTGTTACTTGTGATTTTTTTACTCGAGCACATATATGTTTATTCAAGTATATATATATGCGTTATTCCCTATGATGCAACGAAAAGTATTTACCGTAAAATCTAAAATGCACCATTTTAAATGTATTTATGTTTTCGTTATACTCGTATGTAAACACTTATCATTTCAGGATAATTCGATGTAGGCTAAAGGGTCTCTACAAAATTAAAAGCTACGGCATGGTGCAAAAGTCTTTTGTCAGAATACAGCCTCAAGCGAAAACATTATTGCAACTGGTTAAGTTGGCTCTGTTATTGCATACGGAGAAACGCATATCTAAGCATGACAATGTTTGTTTCTGTTCATATTAACATCATTCTCCCAAAGGAACTTCAATCGGGAAATGCAAAGCTATTGAAATATAAGATCTATAGATAAAATAAAATAAGGTACAAGTGCATGTATGAAGTAAAATTACAAGAAAGGAACATGAAACAATTAAGTAACAAAGGTTTATTTTGTTCAAACATTAAACCAGAACCACGAACAAACGAATTATCACTTTGAATTTGGAAGTTGGGTGTGTTGATATGTGGTTAGCTAGCCACACTTCAGATTGTTTTCACCTTGAAATGCGGAAATTTGAAGAAACTCTTATGTAAGATGCGTCTAATTAAATCTATCTATCTATCTATCTATATATATATATATATATATATATATATATATATATATATATATACTAGCTGTACCCGGCTACGCGTTGCTGTGGCTCAGTTTGTTAAAATGGAACACATGTGAAAGTAGAGAAAAGTGTGATTCGTTTTTTCAAGAGAATGTACAAATTATTTTTTTAACATGTTAAGAAAATAAACAAAAATACTTCCATCATTAATTATGCAAAAACATCACATCCCCCCAACCAAATTAGAGTGGTCGGTGTTCTGTAGTAGCGTATCTGGATATTTACCCCAAAAAATAATATTTAGGTTTGGCTATACATTCCTAAACCCATTTCACCCTAAATAATTTAGGTGACTGAAATAGGAATCTAATTTAATCTTTAATTTCCTGAATAGTATCCGATAATTCATTTTTCTTCGAGTTATATCGAATACATAAATACGGATGTTATGGGCTTTTTTCTTAATGTTACTGTAAACATTATTTTTTATTGTTACAAATTACGATGTTTTAAAAAAAGCAAAAATAAATTCTTGTCTTTTTTATTTACTACTGAAAACCATAACTTTAGTAAAGGTATTTTTTATTTAAACAAAATAAAACATTTTCACTAAGAGTTAAGTAAAAATAATTAGTTCATTATATTCTGCGATCATTATTTGAAAAATACTGCAATTTTCATTAAAATTCGTTAATTTGCTGATTTTTGGTGCATTTTTAAGTAAAGGGAGGAGTCAAAATGTGTATACACTTTGAGCGTCGGCATTCATTTTGCGACCACGTTTGGTTTATTTAAATTAAAGTTCAATCACATGGTTACATTATCAATACTCATGTAATTAAACCCATTGAAAATTTACCGATATTGTAAACACATTCTGTTTACATTAAGCCTGTGGTGTTTTTTTAGTGATGCAATGTTGTCAACTGAGATTTAAAAAAAAACCCGCGAGATCAGGAGAAAGAAATATCCAGAAAATCGCTAGCCAGTTTGTAATAAGTAACTTATCTTGCCTTTGATAACATTTATTTGTTATATATTTGTTTTTTGACAACTTTTTCGAATCTATGTGTACAGCAATACAAACCCGTGTACAGTAATACAAACCCCTTCGGGGAGATTGGAATGCCCCCCACCTACAATGTACTTGGAAAAATCGATTTTATAGTGAGGTTTAAGAATGGTTAGTCGAAAAAAAGATGAAAAACAAAACAAATAATCAATAAATAATTGTTACCAAAGGCAATTAATGCTACTTTTTTTTACTTACATGAATGAGTTTATTTCATGTTTTAAAGTATTTTCAAGCAATCTAATGCGGGTGCCTGGGTGCCAAATTCCTCCAGGTTTTCTAGAATTTCCCGCTAGATTGTAAACGAAATCTCCAGATCTATCAGGAAAACCGCTAAATTGTAACACTGTTCACGTGACAGGAAGCGTTAATAAATAATTGTCCCTAAATAAAAAAATGGCCTCTCGGTACAAAGAAATCCACCTATTTATCATAGAAAAATTATGTATAATGTTATACTTAAAAAGGAATATATAAAAACACACATGGATATAGTAAACATATTATACCAAAACGTGGAAGCCATCCGTCCAGTGGTTTTTTAGACAATTAACTCCGAACGAACCAACAGTTACATATATATATATATATATATATATATATATATATATATATATATATATAAAGTGAAAATGTCTGTCTGTCTGTCTGCACACACTTCCCTACTAAATAACTCCGTCAATTTATGGTCTGCAGATTCGAGATTTGACAGAAGGGGGAATTGAAATATGCGAAACCCTTTTTCATTCTTTTTTCAGCCAGAAAGTTAGCAGTCAAGTTCAACGACTTAACTTTTGAAAACTCTACTAACCTACTCCGCCAATTTTGAGTCGTAACACTTGACAAATAATTGTCGGTTACTTGGACATGGATCTTACTTTTTAATTCGATTAAGCCCATACAATAAATGTTCAAGGGGTCAAAATGTGGGTCAAAATTAAAAAAAGTTTATCTCTGCGGTCTCTACCAAATCACTCAGCCAATTTTTAGTTCAAACATTTAAATTTAAATCAGATTGATTCAGACATAGGGCGAGCTTTTTGGTCGTTTTTTTGCCGAAACTTTTGCTACCAAGGAATCAAAGTCCCAGAGATTTGTCATTGCGGTGTCTACCAAACTATTCAGGTTATTTTAGGCATAAACATTTAAAATTCTACATAAAGTGTATTCCGACATGCAGCAAGCTTTTTAATAAGTTTGTAGCAATACTTTGGCTTTCAAGAGGCCAAAGTGGAAAGAGTTGACCTTTGCAGATTCTAGTAAACACTTCTGACAATTTTGGGTCTAAACACTTAAAATTTTAGATGTACGTTATTTGACGTGAGTCAAACCTTTTAATATATATTCACATGAAGTTATGAACAGTATATAGGGCACTAGCAAAGCCGGGCTGAAATGCTTGTCTATAAGAAACCTTCAATGGGGGGATCAGCGTATTTTCCATGCACCACTTTAAAAACGCATACTGGGGAAAACAATGCTGAATAGCTAAATATAACGAAATATCATCAAAATAAATGGGTTACTTAGGAAAGAGATATCCATTATTTCAGTAATTATAACAGAAGCAGATTAATAAAAAAGAAATTGAAAATCTATTTGGAGTTACAAATAAATGTACTTACAGGGATAGTAAAACGCCTTTTTTTATATAAATATCCCTCGGTTAGAATGTATGAGATAGTAAGTGAATTTCTGACATCCAGTAGGATGCCCTATCATCAGCTACAAAAAAATCGATCATACAATTGAAAAATCAAAAACTAGAGTAGATGACAAACAGAAAGTGATTCATGTTGAATTTCCTTTCGTCTGCTAAAAGTATGTTTTAAATATCCTTTTCGATAGTCTATCACGCTCAAATCTAAACTACAGTTTGTAGTAATCATTCAGTCTTAAGCTTAAAATATATTTTTATTGGCTTTCGTAGTTAAGTTTAAAATAGATTTTGTTGTTTAGTCAAGTGTATGCTTGAATATTTTTTTAGTTATTCCTTTTTTTTACTAGAATTTTCATCAGTCTGGCATGCTAAAGTTTGAAATAGGTTTTTTTTATAGTTTAGCAGGATTTTAAATAATATTTGCTTTGTTCTGTGACGCTAGATTAAAAAAAACAATTTCTGTTGGTCGATCATGCTTATCATTGGAAACTCATGTTATTCGGTCAAACACGCTTATGTGTAAAATACAACTGTTGTTGGTCTGTCGCGACAAGGTTTTAAATATAATTTCCACCGATTTATAAAGCTTAAGTTTTAAATATAATTTTTATTGATCTCCCATGTAAATGTTAAAATAGAAATTCACTCGGACTATTTCGATTAAGTTAAAAATGTCATGTTCATCTGACTGTGCCGCTTAAGTTTTAATTATAACATTCATTAAACTATAATTTAGTTTAGTAGGCTTTTTTATTTAACCTCTAATGCTCCAATCTTAAATAGTATTTTAATTAGTTTATCGCGTTTAATTTTATCATTTTGTTTACTGATTTGGCTCTTCAGTTTTTATAGAGAGTGCTTCAAGTATTTTTCGTCTTTTTAGGTTTATTTCAATATAACGGATTTTCAACTAAATCAAGAATATTAGTGAATGCTATTAAAAAATATATATTTATGTTAGGTACGTGCACGATATTATTTTTTTTCTTTTTGCTGACGATAATAACGAAATAGAAAAACTAAAGGATCATTTTCAAACAAACTCTGTACTTGCATTCACTTATGAATTAAGTACAGACAATAGTATACAATTTCTTGACGTTCTCATAGTCTTCAGCAAAGATGAATTCATAATTTATCCGTACAAAAAGACTATTGCAACAAATTCCTGTATATTAAAGATGAAAAGTGAATGTCCATACCGATCCATCCATCAAGCGCGGTCGCAGCCGAGATTGAATTCACTACACGTGTTTGTAGTGTAATTCAAATTTTGTCGGTAGCTGAATACTTGATGTTTCGCCAGTGATATCATGTGTATTTTTTATCGTGACAACCTCACTAGATGGAGTGCCCACCACAGTTTTAGAGAGTTCCATCTATCCTTAAGAGAAGGGTAGACCGCGTTAGTTTCGCAAACTGGTATTTATTTACCTCGCGGTGCCGATACAAAACCGCAATTATAACGGCCTTTATTTATCTAGCCCAATTGATCTCCTCAAATAAACAAGAAAATATTCTACAACAAATTAAAAAAATACAAAATAGGTTTTAATCCATAGCCAATTCCCGAAAACAAATTAAACTATCAGTTAGAAACCTATAGACCACTAATTATAACCAACTTTACAATCCCATTAAAACCCCATTAAATTATTTTATCGCAAAAACCTACGACACCAAGTTAAATAAGATGAAATAGTACTAAGTAATATAATCAATCGATGTATAGCCTCGCCTAATAATGATAATAATAATAATAATAATAATAATAAAAATAATAATAATAATAATAATGTATAACCTAACCTAATAATAATAATAATAATAATAATGTATAACCTCACCTAATAATAATAATAATAATAATAATAATAATAATAATAATAATAATAATAATAATAATAATAATAATAATAATAGCATCACATTTAGAGTCTACTACAAAATATTAACTGCTAACCTTATAATTAAATGCAACTTTTCCTCGACAACAAAATCAGTCGATGAAACAATTGTAGTCTACAAATTCGGAAACCGTTTTGGAGAATGCAGCTCCAATAATAGAAAAACCAGTAGCGACACTGGAAACACGACCAACACATTAACCAGACGATTAGCCTAACACCTTTCAGATACAAGTTCGATTTGCCAACACCTATAACAATATGAGTGCTTACATTTTAAATTTAGAAAAATCCTTGAAAACACCAAAATCATTCACATGGATTCAAACGTATAAAGAATAAAAATACTGAAAGCACTGTATATAAAAGCTCAGCAGGCGAAAATCAACAATGTATATATTAGTGTACGTAACCATCAAATATATCTATGATATAAAGCTGAACGTCTGTGTGGGTGTCTGGTCACGAATAGGCTCCTATATGGTTGACTGTTTTTAAAAAAAACTGATTACATATAATGATAGAAGATGTATGGAGACACAGGAATGAGTATGTTTTATCTGGCAGAACAGTGATTCATTAAAATTGTGGGGTCTGCGTTCGCGCCTGATCCACAAAGTATGGAAATTATAAATTTAAAAATTAAAAATAAACGTCTATATGTCTATCTTACATAATAATACTTTGATAAGTTTGATTTTAACTTAAATAGGGATGGTATAATAAAATTGTGGGGTCTGCGTTCGCGCCTGGCCTCCATAGAATGGAAATAGGCACAAAATTTAATAAAGATGTTTCATATCTATATGTGTAAGTATACTTTTATAATTATGTTTCTGTTTGAATAAATATTGTATAATAAAATTATGGGGTGTTCGTTCGCACCTGACCTCCATAGAATGGAAATATTTCACAAAGTTTAACACGGTTTTTTTAATATAGATCTACAGAATATTGTGGCAAATATTTTTGTCGGGTTTTAAGAAAAAACTGTTTTTTGATAGTTTTCCTAGACTGGTGTGCTATTTCCGTTACGTAGATGACATTTTTCTCATGTGTTCTTCATGTACGGAAGCTAAGGGCTTGTTAGGACAATTAAACGCACTTCACCCTGTATTGACGTTTACTATGGAGGATGAAGTTAATGATACATTACCGTTCTTAGATGTCCTCATTGAAATATCCGGTATGAGTTTTACTACTAGCATATATAGAAAACCCACATTTACAGCGCAATACATTAGCTGAGTTTTGATCTCCCCTAAAACCAGAAAATTAAATCTGATTAAAAATTTAGTGCATCGGGCTTTGTTGATCTGCTCTAGTATTAAACTAGATGCGGAACTCCAAAGCATATCTGAGATCTTTTGGCTAATGGTTATCCTTTACACGTAATTAAAAAATGTATGAGGGATAACATCTTGATGTTTAAAGGTGGAACGTTTGTGGGCCCTCAAAAATGTCCCATATATGTGAAATTCTCGTGGATTGGTCTTTATATTTTCGGCCCCATTCCTTATTTATCCCTTTTATCTACTTTATCTTTGAATTATATATATATATATATATATATATATATATATATATATATATATATATATATATATATATTGAAAATAAGTAAACAAATAAAAATGTAAATAATTAAATAAATTTAGTTATTAAAATGAGATAATATATGCTCATGTATGTGTAAGTGTGCACATGTGCGCATGCGCATGTATGCATGTGTGTGCATGTGTGTACGCAAATATGCGTAGGCGTGTATACATATTGAGAGATACAATTCAGTAGCGGAACTAATCCAAGCACGCGGAGAGTGGCCTCCCTTAAACAATTACCGTGATTTAAAACAGATATCACACTACACTAATGCAGGAGTCATTAATACACCTAAGTGCACATTTTAAGTGTAAGACGCGATATTGATCATTTCTATACAATAATTTCTAACAATACTTAATGTCAAGCACAATAAAATGATAAATCAAAATAATAAAATATATGATTTTATTTACATGTTCAAAGAATTCAAGACAAATTAACCATTGACAGATTACGATCGTTTCATAGATAGTGTCAAGTTTACTTTAATAAAATCTCTTCATAATGGGGGAACGATATTTGTCTGCGTACAAGCGTGCATTTCTTTCTCAACAAAACGACCGTAATGATTTAAGTTTTCTCTTTCATGTAAGCCATGTTAGAGCACTATAATATATGAAAATATATTACTTCCCAATAGAAAAAAAAACCCCAGAAAACAGCTGGGTTGGCGTCATGTGTTTAACTATGCGTCACTGAACTATTTTCACTTATGCACGAGTGTTAGGGTTGTATATTTCACGCTGCATGATCCGTTTAATTCGATTCAATGTTTGAAAGTCATTGAAAATAGATATACAAAAAAGGGAAAGGAAGTTTATTTACTAATTAATGTTACTTTTTGACGCGAAATAGGACATATTGCAACTTGAAGATAAGTGGCTACTGCTTGGGATCGTCTCTAAATAGAAACGTTTAGAATTTTAGCAGTTAAACTTTTGTTCCCATTATAATTTTACCTTGGTTGTTAGTACATTCAGAGGTGTAGTAAATCGGGACGGAATTCCAAGAAGGAACTATTAATGTAGAATACTTCCCTGCACCTCGAAACCTCAACAGTGAAGGGGTACGATGTTGCTGCTTGTCGAGTAAGTTAAGCGTAGTTACATCGAAAGAAGATTAAGTTATAACAACACATTCACATAACGTACTAATATATTTGCCATAGAGATGCAACATTGCATCGATGGGATACAAGTTTGTGCATGATTGAATGTTCGGAATATATTATACTGATTATCCGAGTTATTTTGAAGATAGAAGTGTGTTATCACGCGTGTACACATGCACATTTTATTTCAATTTACCTTTAACGTGTTAAAGAGTATTTTCTTGTACACAAATCAATATTAGGACGGGGGAGCTGTAGAGACCGCTCGACAATATGGCGTTGTTTACAAGATGTTTGCCCGTAAACAAGGGTGGTTTTCATTAAGACTTGGAAATTTAATCTCTTGTCAGACTGTTTTCCTATTACCCATTCACAGGAACATGCCGGGATAATAATAAGTATAACAACACACAAAGGAGAACACACAGTCGAAAGATGCGGCTATCGATTCTACGTGATTTGCGTCGAAAAGCCTATTTCTGAATACAGCGTCAAAGAAGAACAAGAAAATGCTATAACAGTCACAAGCATAACACAAAAAGTTATACATCTTCGAAGTGTCTGACGGACAAACCGACTGACATGTCTTATAATACAGATTGTTAGACGTATCAAAATCATGATACGTCAAGTTAGTTTGTGTATTTTTATAACATTTATACATCATGGTAGACTGACGATCATTATATATATTTATAACTTAAATAATCATTTATCAAGGTCTTAAGTAAGTCGATGATAATAGTAAAGAAGTGGGAGTAATTCCATGGGTCAGGACCACAATGATTGGTAGTAGTCGACATTATGCAGAATTTGATTCTATAAGAGAACAGCTCAACAAGAACTTGGTTTAATTATAATTGAAAATTGTCATGCGGTAAGCTTGAAACACACCCCGCAGTTTAGAGTTCTACATGCAGGTAGTTCGAATTAAAGTTCCTGGTTTCACCGTTTACTTCTAGGCACAAAGGGTAGGGAGTGCTATCTAATGTGGTTGCAGCTAGACAAGTATTCATGTGATTGTTTTGCAGAGGAGACCATAGACTGATGTCCAGTCGATAACCTGCCATGACAAAATGACTGAGCGTCAAGGAGAATTCCGTATACTTCCTTTTTTTCTTTTCTTTTTGTTAATTTACTAATTTGCTTTCGTATTCAGTCTTTGGATTATAAATACTACATGATAATTAAAACTACAGCATGGAAGAACAACAAAAAGTTCATTTCAGACATGTAAACTAAATGCTACGCCATATGTAAGCTTGACAGATCAGCAAACATTCCATTTTGAACAAAACTGTGACAGAATGAAATAAATGGCATTTAAAACTTTAGTGTGACAGACCAACGAATATCTTATTGAAAATGTATTCACGCAAAACAAACGAACATTAATTTCGAACAAAACTCTAACTGACGACAAAAATACATTTTAAATTAAATTTCGCGAAAAGAATGATTAAACTTAAACGTAATAAACGGCTTGAATTCATATTTAAAATAGGAGGATCAGAGATACATGAAAACAAACCCAAAAATCTAAATTATAGTTTAATGAATGGTATACTTTAAACTTAAGCAACACATACAGGTAGACGTGACATTTTAAACTTTATCGAAATAGTCTGAGTGAAATTCTATTTTAACATTAACATGACAGACCAATAAAAATTATATTTTAAATACAAGGCTGATAGACGATGGAAATTCTATTTAAAGCTTTGTCGTGACAGACCAACAAAAATTATATTTTAAATACAAGGCTGATAGACGATGGAAATTCTATTTAAAGCTTTGTCGTGACAGACCAACATGAGTTTCAAAACATTAGCCTGATCGACCAAGAGAAATACTTTTTTTTTAAATTTAGCGCCACACACATGTTAAACTATCAAACAAGAAATCTATCTCCAAATTTAGCATACCAGACTGATGAAAATTCTAGTAAAAAATAAGGAATAACTAAAAATAACATTTCAAGCATACACTTGACTAAACAACAAAATGTATTTTAAACTTAAGTACGCAAGCCAATAAAAATATATTTTAAGCTTAAGACTGAGTGATTACTACAAACTGTAATTTTGATTTGATCGTGATAGACTATCGAAACTGATATTTAAAATATAGTATAAGCAGACGAAAGTAAATTCAACATAAACCACTTTCTTTTTAATCATCTACTCTGTTTGTTTGTTTTTTTTCAATTGTATAATCAGTTTTTTTTTCTAGCTGAGGATAGGGCATCCTACGGGATGTTAAAAATTCACCCGCTATTTCATACACTCCAACCAAAGGATATTTTAAAAAAAATATTTTTTACTATCTCTGTAAGTACACTCGTTCGTAACTCTCTTATACTAGGTTCACTGGGTATATTTTCAAATAGATTTTCAATTTCTTTTTTTATTAATCTGCTTCTGCTATAATTACTGAAATGATCGATACCTCTTTCCTAAGTAACCACTTTATTTTGATGATATTTCGTTATATTTAGCTATTCAGCATTGTTTTCCCCAATATGCGTTTTTAAAGTGGTGCATGGAAAATAACTGATCCCCACATGGAAGGTTTCTTATAGACAAGCATTTCAGACCGGCTTTGCTAGTGCTCTATATACTGTTCATAACTTTATGTGCATATGTAAATATATTAAAAGGTATATTCACGTCCAAGTAACCTCCATCTAAAATTGTAAGTGTTTAGGCCCAAAATTGGCAGAGGAGTTCAGTAGAATCTTCAATAGTCAGCTCTTTCAACTTTAACCTCCTGAAGCAAAATTCTTGATGAGAAAAAGCTTGCTACGTGTCTGAATACCCTTTATGTATTATTTCAAATGTTTAGAGTAAAATTACCTGAATAGTTTTCTAGAGACCGCAAAGGTCAAATCTTTTGAACTTGTACTCTTGGTAGATAAATATTATGTCAGAAACAGATTAAAAGTCTTGCTTTGTGTCTAAATACATCTGATGTAAAATTTCAAAAGTTTAAACAAAAATTGGTGAAGTAATTCGGTACAGACCGTAGAGGTCAATTTAAAAAAAAAAATTGACCCTAATTTTGACCCCCGGAACATTAATTTTAATGGGTCTAAATCGATTTAAATAGTTAGATCCATGTCAAAGTAATCTACATTTTAAATGTCATGTGTTTAGACGTAAAATTGGCTGAGGAGTTTAGTACAGTTTTAAAAAGTTAAATCGTTGAAATTTGGAAGCTAACGATCTGGCTAAAAAACAATTTAAAAGATGTTCGTATATATATATATATATATATATATATATATATATATATATATATATATATATATATATATATATATTGACGTTTATGTGTTAAAATATCATTAAAAATAATCGTTAAAACAAAAAAATTGTTTTGATTAAAGAAAACAATGTTTCAATTAATTAATTAATTTTCAATGTAAGTATATATCTTCAGAGGAAAAATTTATGCAAACTACTAATATCAATTCGCAATTATTTTGCTAAATTTTACATGCAGAGAAAATATTATGATAAAATGACTTAAAGATACATATGGAAATCGAATGAAACTTGACAGTAAAATATAAAAGGATATGATAACTAGTATTAATATATATATATATATATATTATATACATAGTATATATATATTATATATATATATATATATATATATATATATATATATATATATATATACTAGCATGGGTTCCCGGCGTGGCCCGGGTGATTGGAGGTGTATACTGAGCAAAAAAATAAATAAATAAAACAAAAAAACGATCAAGGTTAAAAATTTTACCTTTATTATGACCCCTTAACATCTATTCTTTTAGGCTCAAATCAAGTTATTCAATTAGATCCATGTCCAAGAAACCTATATCCAAAATTTCAAGTGTTTCGACCCAAAATTATGGAAGGAGTTTGGTTATTGCGTATGGAAACGTACACAGACAGACACAGACAGACACAGAGACACACAGGCACGATCACTTTTATAGATATACTAGTATTTCAGTCCGGCGTTGCCAGTGTGTTTGGAGGTGTATGCTGAGCAAAAAAAAAAAAAAAGACTTAAGTTTTTTTTTTAAATTTGACCCCTATTATGACCCCCTTAAAATTTTTTGTTTTGGGCTTGAAGCAAGTTATTAAGTTAGACCTGTGCCCAAGGAACCTATATCTAAATTTTCAAGTGTGTAGAAACAAAATTGTCAGAAGAGTTTGGTAGAGTTCTCAAAGGTCAAATCGTTGAACTTTGACCCTTGAATCGCCAAATTTCTGGCAAAAAACTGATCACATCGATTTCCCCAAATCTCAGTAATATGTATATTAAATTTCAGATCTGTAGACGAAAATTGACAGAGTTATTGCGTAGGGAAATGTACATAGACACACAGATACACAGATACACAGATACTCAGACACACACACAGACACTTTCTCTTATATATATATATATATATATATATATATATATATATATATATATATTTATATATATATATATATATATATATATATAAAACGCGGCAAAATCCCGTTGGAACACCGGTTCTCGTCAGATCACGGAAGTTAAGCAATGCTGAGCCTGGTTAGTACAAGATAGGTGACCATTTGGGAAGTCTAGGCGTTGTATGTGTTCTCCGTTTATCTCGGCATTTGTTTCCAGTCGGCCTGTTCTTCACTGGTATTTAACAATGTCGTCTCAAGAGAGGTGTGGTTGGAGATTACGCACGTCCTGTCACAAAAATTTCACGCGCAGGCAGCCCTTCGTGGGTATCCTGAGTCTGTCCTAAACTGAAGGAGCCTGTTTTTTCTGATTACATATATATTTATATTTTAAACTATATATATATATAAACTATATATATATATATATATATATATATATATATATTAACTATATATATATATATTAATTATATATATTAACTATATATATATATATATATATATATATATATATATATATATATATATATATTAATCCACAGGCACATTCTACAAAGTAAAAGCGAAGAAATGTTTAAACGATTGATATATTTCTGCATACGAACATGAAAGCTAAGTGATCATGGAAAGGAGACGAAGAAGTGAGGGAAAAGAAAGTGACAGTGAGTAGCGAAGAGGAAAAAGACTTTTATATGATCACTTGCCTATTATTACATTTTAAAAGCTTATTAACGTTTGTTGATCTTCTTGAGAGTAACAAACCAAAGAGCTTTTGTCATTTGGGAGATCCAGAAGTATTAACTTTAAATTGCTAATTAATGTATAGCAGCTTGGTGGAAGAACCGATGCTTTATTATGAATTAAATAAATAATTTGATTGCTTTCCAATAGTGTACGGCGCGAATTTCCCTATTTATTTATCGTATGCACATATATTGCATTATTATAAATCTCGTGTTGGGAAGAGAATACGCCGATACTCTTTTATATAATACTAGCGAGGGGTACCCGAGGTTGCCCGCGTGTTTTTCGGTGTGTGTGATCGGGCGGCGGTGGGCGGTGTTAATGAAAACCTAAGAAAAACGAACGTTAAAAACCCTGCTTTGCGGAGGGGAGTACCCGGCGTTGCCCGAGTGTTTGGAGCGGGTGGGGGTGTTAATGAAAACCTAAGAATAAGCGAAGTAAAAAAAGAAAACAGAAAGCGGGGGGTACCGGGGGTAATAAAAACATCGAAACAAAAACTAACGTAAGGCAAACGAACGATGTTAAATGTAAAAATCGAAAAAACAAAGACAAAAAAGAAAGCAGAAAAACGAACGTTAAAAAAAACACGTGAAAATAGCTAAACTCAGCCTGTTCCGATATCAAAATTTAAAAAATCGGTGGGTACCCGGGTGTTTTTGGTGTGTGTGGTCGGTCGGGTGTGTTAATAAAAACCTAAGAATAAGCGAAGTAAAGAAACAAAACAGAAACACGAACGTTACGTGAAAAATGGCTTAAATAACACTGGTTCAATATTTAAATTTAAAAAATCGAAAAATAAGACATTTTACACCACGATTCGAACCCAAAACGTTTAGATAATGAACCAACGCGCTAACCAACTGACCTAACGCGACATACACGAAATTTAGTCAGTTCTTGAACTATTTAAACTAAATTAGGTCATGACGTAATTTGACGCATGCGTAGACCCAGTGTCGTCACGAGAGGACGATTTTTGTTGACCCCCCTGTAGAAAATTGTCCATTTAAGGATGGAAAAATTAACGTTTCTTGCCAATTTTTCGATATTTTTCGGGCGAAGAATGTAGCTTCAATATGGTACCGAGATTGTGAATTTTTGTTTTGTCTGTCGAGTGTTTTTAGCGGACACACAAAAACACATACATACATACAAATACATACATACATACATATTCACATTTTCGCTTTTATATATATAGAAGGTTTTAAAAGGCAATGGACTTTAATCTTTCGTCCATTGAAGTTATAGCTCTTTCATTCCAGAATAGTTATTTTTAATTGATAATTGATCTGTAACAGCTTGCAGATAAACCTGCTATACTGTCGACTTTATTACATTGCAACATGTTAATTTGCCAATATATAACTAATCTCGAAACAGCATTGATAGGAAAATGATGGTGGCTAAATTGAAAACAACACAGACTGAAAATGTGCCTGCGAATGTTCCAATCCTGTTCTCATGATAAAACTTCGCTTACAGATATTGGCAACCCTCATTTGGTATTTCTAACTAGAACCATATCAGGGAATTGAATGCAAACAATAATCATCTGATCTACACGGAGTGAAGCAACACTAGCTGCAATAGTTAATTGAATAACAACCTCGAGACTCTCGTGTTTTCTATCTTGACAAAGTTAAGTGTTTTTGTCATCTCAAATTGCATACACAGAAATTTACAACTTTCAGATTTATCAATTGATATTAGGTTGGTTGATATCTGTTTGATAGTTGATTCAGGTTTACGTAGGTCGCAATAGTTGCAGGATTTAGAGATGGGTTTATATTTAGTGATATACTCTCACCCTGCTTTAAAATGCTTACAAAAAGCTCAAACCCATAATAGGCAAATATATAAAGTATACAAAATTCTTATTTGTACAAGTTATTTTTGCTGTAGGCAGAGACATCTACAGTATACCCCCCATATATATATACACAGGGGGCCTTGTGTGTTTATATATGCATATATATATATATGTGTATATATATATATATACTCGGGTTTTTTTATATTCAAAAGTAATGGACTAATGAATTCAACGAGGTTGTTAGATAGTGCTCAATAAAAAGAGCTGATAATACTTGTTTATTGTTATATAAACATGCTCACATCCCGCTGCTACAAATAGCCACTTGTTTCAATCAAACAACAGATATCGTCAGGCAGCGACTTGACTATTCAAAAGTTCAATTCATTGAACTTTTGAATAGTCAAGTCGCTGCCTGATGATATCTGTTGTTTGATTGAAACAAGTGGCTATTTGTAGCAGCGGGATGTGAGCATGTTTATATAACAATAAACAAGTATATATATATATATATATATGTATATATATATATATAAATATATACAAAAACGCCGCTCAGCAAATCAATATTATATTAAAATTCATGCAGATTTCGTATTTAGTATTATTAAAGAGAACTTTCTCTATTGATTATTATATAGTACCCAATATATAATAGTGACGGTCAAGCGTGGCGCTCTCTTAGGTAGGCTTTTATATACAGGTTTATATTTGTTATTATATAGAAAATGCCCTATTATTATTTTGTATTTAATATATAATAGTGATTTTTCAGGGTGACTCGGTCGTAAAATCCGCTTTAATATATTTTCATCTGTGCAGATTTCATATTTATTATTATAGAGGCAATAATTTTCTACTCAGTGTATTATACTCAATATATAGTAATAATTTCGTATTTTCAAAAATGACTTTATATCTGATCAGCTAGAATCGAGACAAAAACGTAGGCCTCAACCCAATAGTATATCGTTGGGGCATCCTCAAGTAGACTAAGAAAAACGAACGTTAAAAACCCTGCTTTGCGGAGGGGAGTACCCGGCGTTGCCCGAGTGTTTGGAGCGGGTGGGGGTGTTAATGAAAACCTAAGAATAAGCGAAGTAAAAAAAGAAAACAGAAAGCGGGGGGTACCGGGGGTAATAAAAACATCGAAACAAAAACTAACGTAAGGCAAACGAACGATGTTAAATGTAAAAATCGAAAAAACAAAGACAAAAAAGAAAACAGAAAAACGAACGTTAAAAAAAAAACACTTGAAAATAGCTAAACTCAGCCTGTTCCGATATCAAAATTTCAAAAATCGGTGCGCAAAGTCTAAAATATCCGCCAGCTCTGCGACGTCGTAATTGTAGAATGGAAAAGCATTCCAGTGTTTACATGTAAAGTTCGTGTAAACTCCATGAGAGTAAAGGCAGTTTTTTTATAATAGTGGTGGCTACACAAAATATTTACAGTTGACATATTGTATGTAAATATCGATAACATATCGTAAGGGTTGTACTCATTTTTGTTGCCAGAGATTTAGATTTTAATGGCTATATTTTTTAGTTATTTTTAGGGGAGAATAAATAAACTTTGTTATATATTACGCAGACAGACTACTTTTCATTGTGTCAAAAAATCAGTTGCTCAGCGTTGTCTCATGAAGACATACACTATTTATTTACAAGGGAATACATGTGAAATAGGATTTACTCGACCTCTTTTCTTACTCTCTTTCTGGCTTTTTTCCTTCTCTCTCAGTCACGTGAGAGGGTATAGTTCTTTTCATCTACGAAGGGATGTCGAGTTATTTCATTACATCACCTTCCTCCCAAGCTAAATTCTTCCATAGAAATTTTCTTCTACCATTTTTCTTTTTTAGATTTGAAAAACTGTGAGGGGTGTACTCATATTTGTGATACACTAGACATATATATATATATATATATATATATATATATATATATATATATATATATATATATATATATTTCAGAGGAAACATAATTTAATTTAAATACCAAAAAAAAACAAGAAATGGGCAGGTGAAATTAAAATTTTCCCTAAGGCCTTATCGTCTGACCCTCTAAGAGGAAACGTCAGAATGATAGATTAAAAACTAAGAAAACGAATGAGGGAAGAGGGGAATTTTGGTTACAGTTGGAAGAACAGTGGAGAAAAAAAAATCTCACTGTTCAGGTGGTTTTAAATCAATGAATATCTCCAACTGATGTCTAAGAATCTTTTGTCTACACAGGCTAGGTCGAAAGTTGTTAATAACTAACGCCTCAATGATATTGAGATGATAGTTCGACCTAGCACTGTATAAAACAGAAAACCACCCATCGGAATATTGATCGGCACACCTATTTATACTCAACAGGTGATCGCCAATGGCAGACTAATCAGCCTGGGAGTGCCCGGATGCTCTCGAAACCTGGTGTAGTCGAATATCCCGAGGGATATGTTGGGATATTCTCATTTCTAATCTTTGGGACGTTTTGCCAACGTAGTCAGCTCCACACTGACAAACGAATTTATAAACAACAGAGTTCATTTGAATGGTTGGCAAAACATCTTTACGAAAAGAAGAGAAAAAGGTTCGAGTTGTGTAAACTACTCTAAGCATAGTAGCTGGAAAACACCGTTGAGTAGCAGAAGAAATCCTTTTAACAATATGAAGGCCATCAGGACCCAACCATGGTAATTTTAGATAAATGGGACAACGTGATGGACCAATATGTTTACCGCTATTAAATGTAGTCATTTTACGTTCAATAGTAGATTTTATTATATTAATGGGATATCCATTATTAAGAAAAATAGTTGTAATTTCACCAAGTTCCGTATCAAGACGGTTTGGTGAACAAACGAATTTATAAACAACAGAGATAATTTTACCCGTATTAAATGTACTTCTTCTTATGATAAATATTTAAAAAATTTAATTACTAAGAAGTTTGGGATTATAACAAATTTGGATAAACATATATTTAATTATTCTTCTCATGTTTTGTCCACTACAGAAGAATTTGTTTTATCTGCTGGCTTACAATTTTGCATTCCTCCCCCTTCTGTTGATAAAATCTCAGTATTTAGTGAAATTGAATTATTGTATACTCAATTAAAACACCATTGGCCTATCTCTACTGATGAATTAACTAGTGTTAAAATTCAGTTGGGCGAATTAGGTCGGAGGTTTTCTGCCATAAATACTAAATCTAGTGATTTTGTTTGGCAGAAAAATCATTTTGATGCGGCAAAATTAATTATGTCTAATCCCGACATTTACCTTTCTCGCCCGGATAAAGGATCGGACGTTGTTATACTTAACAAAACGGATTATATCTCCAAAATGTTACAAATCTTGGACGATAAAAGTAAGTTTCTCCGTTTGGGTGATTTATGCCATGATGATACTTTTCGTATAGAAATAAAAATCCAGAAAAGATTTCTTCAACTTCATAAAAGCGGATTTATTTCTAAGGAGATTTATGATAGAATCCGACCCATCGGTTCTCAAAGGCCTAGAATGTACGGTTTACCCAAGGTCCATAAACCCAACATTCCTTTGCGACCCATTTTATCTATGTTGGGTTCTGCACAACACGAACTTGGTAAATGGCTAGTTGACCTTCTTAAACCTGTGCTTTCTTTTTATTCGGTCCATTGTATCTCTGATTCTTTTCAATTCGTATCTCAGATACAAAAATTACCTTTATCTAAAAATACCGAGTTCTTGGCTTCCTGAGACATTAATAGTCTTTTTACTAATATACCTTTGGATGAAACCATTGGTATTTGTGCTGACTATCTATACCGTGGCCCCTTAAAATCTCCACAATTTCCTGAACGAATTTTTGTTGAACTAATGGAACTTGCTACTAAATCAGTCTCCTTTAGTTTCAACAACATTATGTACCGTCAAATTGATGGGATATCAATGGGTAGCCCTCTTGGTCCTTCGTTAGCCAACATTTTCGTTGGATTTTTGGAAAAGGAATTATTTTCCAAAATTATTAAGCCAGCATTCTACACACGCTACGTTGATGATACTTTTGCATGCTTTCCCTCTCGGAGCGAAGCTAAACAGTTTCTTCGTCTTCTTTGCAACCTGCATCCATCTTTACAATTTACTATGGAGGTTGAAGACTGTAGCTCTCTCCCATTCCTCGACGTTCGTGTTTCTAAAGTTGGTACTACGTTTGAGACCTCTGTTTATAGAAAACCTACATTTACAGGGCTCTATCTTAATTGGTTTTCTTTTGCCTCTCAGTCTAGAAAAATAAACCTCATTAGCGCTCTTACGCATCGTGCACTTATGATTTGTTCACCAAACCGTCTTGATACGGAACTTGGTGAAATTACAACTATTTTTCTTAATAATGGATATCCCATTAATATAATAAAATCTACTATTGAACGTAAAATGACTACATTTAATAGCGGTAAACATATTGGTCCATCACGTTGTCCCATTTATCTAAAATTACCATGGTTGGGTCCTGATGGCCTTCATATTGTTAAAAGGATTTCTTCTGCTACTCAACGGTGTTTTCCAGCTACTATGCTTAGAGTAGTTTACACAACTCGAACCTTTTTCTCTTCTTTTCGTAAAGATGTTTTGCCAACCATTCAAATGAACTCTGTTGTTTATAAATTCGTTTGTCAGTGTGGAGCTGACTACGTTGGCAAAACGTCCCAAAGATTAGAAATGAGAATATCCCAACATATCCCTCGGGATATTCGACTACACCAGGTTTCGAGAGCATCCGGGCACTCCCAGGCTGATTAGTCTGCCATTGGCGATCACCTGTTGAGTATAAATAGGTGTGCCGATCAATATTCCGATGGGTGGTTTTCTGTTTTATACAGTGCTAGGTCGAACTATCATCTCAATATCATTGAGGCGTTAGTTATTAACAACTTTCGACCTAGCCTGTGTAGACAAAAGATTCTTAGACATCAGTTGGAGATATTCATTGATTTAAAACCACCTGAACAGTGAGATTTTTTTTTCTCCACTGTTCTTCCAACTGTAACCAAAATTCCCCTCTTCCCTCATTCGTTTTCTTAGTTTTTAATCTATCACTCTGACGTTTCCTCTTAGAGGGTCAGACGATAAGGCCTTAGGGAAAATTTTAATTTCACCTGCCCATTTCTTGTTTTTTTTTGGTATTTAAATTAAATTATGTTTCCTCTGAAATTTCTCCTTCCATTCTGCTGTACCAAAAATTTACTTATATATATATATATATATATATACATATATATATATATATATGATGATTGCAACGTCTTGTAAGACGAGTGCAACTCCCCCAGACATTTAAAATCCATGAGCCCAAATGCCTGAGGGAGTATCTACACAAATATGATGTTACAGAGTCTTAGCTTTGTACGACAGCTAAGTCTCTCTCTCGGTTCAAAATGTTGAAATCCAGCAACAAGCAAGAGCAATACAGCCAGCAACAAATTAAACTGCAGACCAGCTTAATGCGGGTAAAGGTCTTCCGCTTTATGGTTTTTTTAATCAGAGATTTGCTTCTCCTAGAAATGCTGCCTTCATCACGGCTTACGGGAGCCCTCTCCACCCCAATACACGTATACACACACACACACAAATATCTATCTATCTATCTATCTATCTATCTATCTATCTATCTATCTCTCTCTATATATATATATATATATATATATATATATATATATATATATATATATATTAGTTGTGTGTATATTTATGTGACTATTGTGCAGAAGATCAAAGGAATACTTCGGATTTGTTGGTTATCAACCAACACAAAGGCGAGGACTGCTTTCAATCTGTTTATATATCCTATTTAATTTGGCAACTCTGCCAGTATATATATATATATATATGTATATATATATATATATATATATATATATATATATATATATATATATATATATATATATATCAAGAGTGATTACAAACCGTTATTAGATACTTTTTATTCATCATTGCAGGCAGGGAATTCAAAGAGATACTCGAGATTTCGGTGTTAAATAATAGGTGTGTATAATCTGGCGATTATAGACGAATATAACAACTAACTAATCTCCAGGCTTTGATATCTTATTGCAACCAATTGAGACAGAGTAAGTATCAGAGATTGAATGACGTGTCTCTTAAACAGAAATGGATTTTTATTGCGAGACCGAATTAAGTGTTTTCGCGTTTCAAAATCTGAATTGTGTCGACGTCCTATCTACTTAAATAATAAAGTTTCTTGATTATAAATAATACGGCCGTTTAAATTTATTTAAATCAATATAACTGCCATTCGAACAAAAATAAATGCATTATCACGGCCGCATAACAATTACGGGCGACAGGTTAACATATTTAAGTTATCTACTAGCAATTGATTATCATTTTAAATTATGCCAACGTCATTGACACTAAAGCGAATCTTAATAAGCTGTATTTAAAGAAATAGAAGTCTTACTATATTTTTCATTGTTTTTTAAGCGCCAAAATGTATTCTATAATCGCCGCAAGAACGCCTAACACAATGGATAACGTACTTAGTTATTTAGTTTTAAATGAAACTTTTCTGGAAGTTTAAAGTTCAATCTAAGTATATCATTCCGAATTACGTTGGATTTCTACCTGATCATGGCTAACAAAATGTTATATCTTTACTTTAAATAAGAATACAGCAAGAAACACGGGGTTATGCGTGAAAGACAAAGTGGTTTATTTGAAAGGGAATCTATGTGAAATAGGAGTTACTCGACCTCTTTTCTTACTCTCTTTCTGGCTTTGTTTCCTTCTCCCTCAGTCACGTGAGAGGGTATAGTTCATTTCATCTACAAAGGGATTTCATATAATTTCATTACATCACCTTCCTCCCAAGCTAAATTCTTCCATATGCTTCTACCATATTTTCCTTTTTAAACTTTGTCCAAAAAATTCGCTCCTTTTCCTTTTCCTTTAACTTCTCCTCACATTTTGTGTTTGCCGATTTTTTTTTACTTTTGGAGAATGTCTGGATATCTGAGTTACTGGTACTTCCTTGTTTGGAGGCTGTATATGGGAAATATCATATAATACTTCAATTGTTTACTCTTGATGTCTGATTGTTTCTATGTATCGGGGTCTCAGTTGGTTAATATGTTTTTGTGGAAAAATGTCTACCCTTTTATAATGTAAACCATTCTCCCAATTCTTCTTGAGATTACGCCGTCTTCCCCAAAACTCTTCCCTACCCGATAATTTTTTAAGAAAACTTTATCCCCGTTATTGTAAGTATTTTACCTTACATTATCCTTGGTACCTTTTTTTACTTTTTCTCTTGGGATTAACCGGTCGAACACCGAACGTACCTTCTTGGCGAAAATAATTTCAGCGTGGGGATAATTTTGCATTTTTAGTCGTATTTGGTGTTATCCTATATATTGCTAAGAATCTGTTAATGGTTTTTTTCTTGCGTGTCGATGTTATTATTCTCTTTTAACCCGCGTTTAAAAGTATCGACGAATCAGTCCTCTTGTCCGTTTGATCGAGGGTAAAAAGTTGGTGCTGTAATGTGTTCAATGGTGAATGCCTCACAGAAGTTCTTTAATTCTTGACCTGCGAACATAGTGCCATTATGATAACACTTGTTTTTCGAACTCCGAACTGACTAAATATCTCCTCCAGCACTTTTATCGTGTTTGCCGCTGTAGGGTGTTTGTATTTAAAATTTTCTGGGCATTTTGACATACTATCTACGATTACTAGGTAATAATATCCCTTCAGAGGTCCTGCGTAATCGATATAGATGCATGTCTAGGTTACATCTATTTTAGACCAAGGTTGCGTCCGTATGGGGGGAGATCTTGCAGCTAGTTGGCAACCTCTACATAATTTCACCATTTTCTAAATGTCCTGATCCATCCCAGGCCAGTATGTGAATCCTCTCATTAGGGCCTTCACTCTGGAGATCCCAGGATGTCCCATGTGGAATTCCTTTAGGATTAACTTTTGTAATACTTGCGTCAGCCTTTTCATAATATCTCGTTGTTTTGTGAAGTGTCTCTTCAGTTTTTGCCCTAGAGTTCAGAGCGATTTTAACCATTACCACTGTATGATCGGCGTTCCCAAGAGTCTGTGGGTATTCGTTTCACATTCATCGGGATCTGTGGTCAGAAACATATCTAGAAGTGATGCGTGTTGTTCTTGCTGGTCAAGGAAACGGGTTGGAAACGTAACCATCTGTGATAGGGAATCAGATATAAAGAAGTTATTTGTTGAGCTACCAGCTGTGTCTGTGTAAGTAGAAAATCCAAGCCAGATGATTTGATGAACATTGGAGTCACCAAATACATGCACCTGTGCGCTAGTGTCGAGGAAAAGTGCTGTATATATGCTGTCAGATACTTTGTTTATTAAGGTACAGTCCTGGGTCGAGGGAGGGCGGTAGAGAAAATAAAAGTAACTAATATTGTGCTGCATGTTAAGTCTAAAGCACATGAAGGCTTGATCGTCCGATTCTAGTTTTGTTTCTCTAGTCAAGGGGAAGATGTTTCGAATGTAGACTCCAAGCCGATGCATATGTCTGTCAGAGTCCTTACGGCAGAGTGGGAAATATCCAGGCATGTTAAGGTAGTTAGAGGTGATGGAGAAGTGTAGATTAGTCTCACTTAGTGCTAAGATATCCGGGGAGTGTGTTAGGAGAAATGCTTCAACATCATTTAAATTATTTCTAAGCCAACGGATGTTCGTAAATGCAAGCTTCAAGGTAGAAGGCACGTTGGTTTTATTTTAGTTTTGGCATGGTTTTAGCGCAGTTTTTGATTGTACTGTCATATTTATTTTTAAGAGTTTCAGTTTAGGTAAGCGGTGCTGAGCAAGTGATTATGCAGAATACCAGACATGCAACACAAGCAGACCATCAGTGTTACCTCCATCTACTAGGAGTGTGGCCTAAAGATAGCCTAACGGGGATGAGTTCAGGGTCCCTTTCAATGCGGGGCATGGCACTACAAATATCCCGAGATTATACAACTGTTGATTAAGCAGCTGCTTTAAGCGCTACTAAAACCTTAGGGCCTTGTGTACTATCAGTCGGGTACAGCAGCCAGGAACTGTCTATCCGGTACCCTCAACCCAACAGACGATGGTCAACCCGATCTACTTACACTGGCATTACGGCATTCAAACACTCCCAAGTGTCCAGTTTAAGGGATGGGATGTGTCGGGAGGGGAAAAACGTCGTGCATTGCCCTAGTCAGGAAACAAGATCGACTGCTGAGTGTTTCTGTCGACTCCCTGTGATTCAACCTCTACGCCTGGCTAATAGGCGAAGAACGAGTATGGAAGCCGGGCGATAGACAGTGCCTATATACTTCTTAAGCAATTTAGTTTTGTTTGAGTCATCGGCTCTAGGAAGGTTGTCATCAAAGACATGAGAGGCCTTCCTCCACTTAGGTTTAGCTTCAGAATTTTCCTTCCCCAAAACGGATAACCTGGGAAGATCTGCGAATCCATAAGCACCGAGGGGGGTTGCCCAGCGCCTAGACCCTAATCCACGTATATTTGCGACCCCGGTTGGGTGTTTAATGTTTCTGCGTTAGTTTATAAAGGTTATATATCTACTGAAAAATTATACTCCTCAAAGTGATTACGGGGCATTGCTATTTCATTGTTTGTTACTGTAGGAGGGGGTGAATAAGAGTTCATGCAGTGGAAGCAGATATATTTGCAAACAGGTCTGTTGGAAGGAGGTTATATGGCTTAATGGTATTTTCCTTTAAGTTCATAATTGAAAAACAATCTACTTTTATTTTTATGTTCAGTTAGGAATAGGATAATAAGTTACAAAATAGCTTGATATTACGAATTAACTAAAAAATTAGAAACGTATTAATTTATTTTCGAAGGTTAAAAGCAGTATTTTTCGTAAAAATAATGAAAATATGTATATATTTTTTGCTCATCTTTGAAAATAATGATTATTGTTAACATATTTAACGAATATCACACTGAACATAAAAAAGACTTCTCAAAATAAAGACAAAACGTTGATGGAGATGTTCTTTTTATTTCTATAATTCTTCGGAATATAATTTCCATTATTCTTATATCTATATATATAAAGTAGTAGCGTTGGTGTATGTGTGTGTGTGTGTGTGTGTGTGTACAACTCTCGATGACCAAAGAAATATAAAGGCCAAATATGTTTACACCACTCCTGGTCAAGAAATATTAATGCCCATGTTTGGATACTTCTGTCAAAGGAGACATTATATTGTACACGCACTTTCAATATATAGCATTCTTCAAACCACATTTACATTATTGAGTTACGGTCATTAACATATCACATTAAATTAAATCTAAATGATTACCTCGATGACATTACTTATTCGACATAATAGCCTTGTTTCAACTGTACTACTTAAAAATATTATGTAGTTTATTTAAATTTCAAGTTATATTTGATTTAACTAATTTTATCTGATATCTAAAACCGGTGTATTTTCAAACCAAAAACCAGAAAACCAAAAAGGGAAATAACTGTGATATTTAATTGAGACAGAGCACGTTATTAAATATTTGTTTTCATTTCGAAATATTATTCTAAGCTGAATTATTATTTTTAATTTAAATTCTGAGGAAATCTTTTCGCTTATTCTTAATTTTTAAGTAACCTTTTTTATTTGTTAGAGAAAAATAATTAAAATTAATGTCCTCATTTACTTGCATCCTCACGAGGGCAGAGTTAGTCAGAGACACATCTGAACAAAATCCATCATCCTCGGCTCTTTTGTTTATAAAATTTAATCGGTGTTGCCCAGGATTTATTATAATAATTATATCATAGCAAGTGTGTTTAATTGCCTGCGAAACATATTTTCTTTATAATTTCTTTAATATCTTAAATTAAAAATGCTTAATTTTTACGACGTGACCCAGCGTCGTTTAACCCCTAGAAAAAAAAAAGGTCATTGTCAAGCTCCTTTTCAACTCCTCAAAAAACTTGAAAATGACAACATTTGATGGTTTTCGATGGTGCTGAAAACGAATATTACAATATTAAAATTTGGGGGAGATAAGTAGTTTTCATGATGTGAAAAATTACTTTTTCAAAAAGTGGTGGATCACTTTCCTATATAAATTTAACGTAAAATGGGCACCCACTATCTAACCACCTTATAAGTTCTTCATATTATAAAACAGATTTAACATATATACAAGTTCCATAATGAAAAAAGAATGAAAAATCAAAGTATGCTTTTGTAAACTTACTAACATCATATTAGCGTTCTAAATTATGAGATGAAAAAATGAACGCATTTCTTAATAAAAAAGAAACAGCGCCAATTTCGGGAGGGCTGAACACGAATATCACAGTTAAATTTGTTTTATGATCTGAAGAAATTACTAGGTGACCATAAAGTGGGTGATCATTTTACGTTAAATTTATATAGGAAAGTGATCCCCAATTTTTGAAATAGTAATTTTTTCATATCATGAAAACTGCTTATCTGTCCCAAATTTAAACGTAATATTCGTTTTCAACACCACGGAAAACCAGTAAAAGTCGTCATTTTAAAGTTTTTGTGAGAGTTGGAAAAAACTTTACATTGACCAAAAAATGAAGACCTGTTTTTGTGGCCTTATACGTTTAAGCAGTCTTTATAAATTATATGAAAGAAGAAATTTACATTTTAGTGTGGGGGATAACTTTTCTATATAAATTTAACGTAAAATGAGCACCCATTTTTGGCTACAAAACGTTCAACCAAACATGTCATCTCTAGGATTTTTCAAATTTGGCGATCGAGAGGAGGGGGAAACAAAACATGACAAATACAAAAACTTTTTGTTTTTTTTGTGGTTAGGGTTAGGGTTAGGGTTAGGGGCAGTAATTACATTTGAAACACAAAATAACGATAAATTTAATTAATTTTTATGAAACCATTCTGTACTACACTTAACAATTTTATAAGCTGAATGAACCCCAAAATATGACAAATTCACATTTTTTTTTGGGGGGGGGTTACATAAGAAATATTAAATGACGGAAAATGTCATTTAATTGCTTTTGGAATTAATTTTTGGTAGATCTTCTTTTCTTCGGTTTTTTTTTGCGATCGCACGGGCATTCGCTGCTATTTTTATTGAAACAAAAGTTGTAATTATTTATTTTTAATTATCTTTTCTTTGCCGAGGGGTGACTTTCCAGTATCCTCAATATCCGGAGACTAGTATCTTCTATTTGTAGCCCTTCTGTTGAAATATCTAGTGGAGAGGGTATCACGTACTTATTTTTGGGGGCGATCACATTTACATGTTTTGATCTGTTCTTTTACGAGGGTCGTGCAATAAGTAATGCCCCTGCTCCACTTCGCATAGCCGAACAAAAACGAAAATTGACAAAGTTATTAGTCTTTCTCTACATAGGAAGCACTCAGAGTTATGTATTTCTCTTATCGTTTTATGCAGCTCTGAAGACCGTTTGTGTAGAACACCTCAGGTTGGTCCTCTAACCACGCTGTGACTTCAAAAATCAAGGCTACATCATATGGAAAACACTTTCCTTTCAAAAATAACTTCATTGATGGGAAGAGTTGAAAGTCAGATGGTGCAAGATCAAGAAAGTAGGGAGGATGGTTTTTTTTTATTAACTACACGCCCGTGCTTATGATCTGGCAACATGCGATTTGTGGACAGGAGAGTTGTCCTGCAGGAGGAGGGTACCTTTGCTGATCTTGCCCCGCCTCTTGATTTTGATACCTTCCCTTAATTTCCTCAAAAGTGAAGCATAAAAGGTTCCTGTAATGTGGTACCCTTTGCCAGGAAATCTGTCATCACTACTCCGTCCAGGTCCTAGAGGACTGTGAGCATGACCTTGCCAGCGGAGGGGTGCACCCTTGCCTTCTTTGGAGGTGGTGAGTCCAAGTAGTTCAACTGCATTGACTGGGCTTGGCTCTATGGATCATAGTGATGGACCCAGGGTTCATCCTTTGTAATTAGTCTTTTGAAAACTTTGACTCATCTTCTTGGCACATCTCCAAATTCATCCTCGAGCACTCGACGCGTTATCGCTTCTAGAATAGTGTGAGCAACCTGGGAATCCATTTGGCATATGCAAATTACCATTAATGATAGTTTCCACAGACCCTGTACTTATCTTGACGTATTGGGCTATTTGGCGAATAGTAATGCGCCGATCTTCCAAAATTGCAGCCTCAACTTGACGGACAGATGCCTCGTCAATGGCACAACGGGGGACGACGGGGTCTGTGAGCTGTTTTCACATACTTCCGGCCATGTTTTAATTCACGATGTCAGCGTTTTACAAGGACATATAATGGGGCATTATCATCATAAGTTTCTTTCATTTCATCAAAAGTCTCCTGTGGTGTGGGTCGTTTCAAATACAAAAACAGAATCACTGCTCGACATTTAACAAGCTCCATTTCACACCTGCCTCAGTTCAAACACCTGTAAAACAGAAACCACAATTAGTTCAGAGCTGTCATTTGCCATATAACCCGTAGACATATAACTCATTTAACATGCAAAATTTCAGCTAGATCAGACAACTGCCAGTGGGTCAGAGGCATTACTTATTGCACACCCCTCTTATTTTTGTTGCGGGGGTATCCACGTTGCCCATGATGAAAATAATTTGTATACAGGTGTGTTTCAAACAGAACTTCATGTCAACCCTAGCAACACTGGGTAACCATGCTAGTAGATATATATATATATATATATATATATATATATATATATATATAGTCGCCTACATAATCCTTGAAAATAAGTAAACATAAAGCTGGCCACTACCAGATAGGTGATCATTTTGGAAATGGTAGGCGTCTCCCGCATCAATATCACAGTTCGGCCATTACAGATGAATAAACAAGAAATTGCCGAATGAAATCATCATAATTTTAGAGAAATGCGAAGTTATTTATCGATTTCATTATTGAATCGATTCTTACCAGCCTTTTTTTAATGTTATATAAACAATATTATGTTGACTAAAAGAAACGTATTAATTTATTTTCGAAGATTTAAACGCAGTATATTTCGTAAAAATAATGAAAATATGTATATATATATATATATATATATATATATATATATATATATATATATATATATATATATTGCTTATGGACTATAATAATCAATAAAAAAGATGAAAAATAAAACACATTGAAAATTCGAATTTTCAATCTCAAAATCTGATACGTGTGCACTTGTTTTTGTTTGTTTGTTTGTTTTGGTTTTATCTACACCTCTTGAAAATACAATACATGTTTCTCAGTTTCTGCTAATTATTTAAAGCACATTTATAACCACAAATAAAGAAGGGTGTGTTGTAGGCAAAAATATATATAAAATATCGATTATAAATACCAGGTACACCATTATAAAGTATAGTCTTCACTTGATAATCGGCAAAAATTTCGTATTGATAATTATTAGATGTTGGTAGATTTTTAAAGAGACCCTCTTTTAAACATACTTATTCCTCCTTTCGAGATGGTTAGGTCGCAGGGTTTTCTCCCATTTCCTTTCCATCTCCGCGTAAAACGTTCGTGGTTCAAGCCTACATTTAATCTAAAACTATTTTTCCTTTACACCTCCAAACAACCGGTCAACGTTTTTTTTTTAACAGGCTTGTTTTAATCTACCCCTCCAACTAACACACACTTCCAAACACCCGGCCAACGCCGGGTACCCCCGCTAGTGCAACTATAAAAGAGAGAGAGGCACACACACAGAATATAAATAACAAGTTAGTATTATACAACTCGTGAAAAATTGTAATCGGCCCTAGAGTGCTTTATTCCCGTATAATCAGCCGTTTAACTTCTAAATATAGAGCATCGTTCTTAGCGTGATTTACAGAACTGAGTTCACAACACCAATAGGAACTTTAATTCAGCACCATCATAGCACGTTATGTAAATGTATTGCATCGTCTTGTTTGCAAGGGAATTTGCCTTTGTTTCGAAAACTAATAAATTATGCAATCATCTCATGTTGTGAAATGAAGTAAAGAAGGGCTTCCGATGTGTAAATGACCATGTTGACACGGCTTGAAAACCACATTATTGATTCTGAAAATGTCTTTGAAAAAAATCCATTGAAGGGCTTTGTGTACATCTCTGAGATTAACACTTTAAACTCAAGCGTTATGCTCACGCAATAAATGTGTTAGATACAAAAGCAAAGGAAGAGAAAATGCAGCTTTGGTCTGAGACTTGATCCTGAAGAACACTCCTGATCTCTGATTCTATTTATAAAAAAAAAACTGTTCGTGCGAAAACTTCAGCCTATTTGAAGAAAATTTAGTCTAATAAACACTCAGAGAACAAAAAAAAACTTATTATATATATATATATATATATATATATATATATATATACACATAAATGTACGTATGCACACACGTATATATATATGTAAATATAAATATACATGTATATATACATATATATATACACACACACAAACATATATATATATATATATATATATATATATATATATATATATATATATATATATAGTGGCACGCAAAAGTATTGGTTACATTACACTTTTCTTCATAACTTTAAGAGGGGTTCAAGATTTTAGTTTGCCAGTATATTCCTATTACTATTCTAACTAATGTTTTGGGTACTAATTACAAAATTAAATTTTAGAAAGTTTATATTAAAGGAAAAATATAAACCAACTAACGCAAGAGTATTGGATACATTGATTTAATATTTGGTGGCATAGCCTTTTTGCATTCAACAACTTCCAATCGCTTTCCGTAGTTGCACACTTATTTTTGCAAAGATATGCAGATATTTTGCGCCATTCTTCTTGGCAGAACTGTTCTAGTTGTCGAATATTTTGTGGATTCCTTTTGTGAATATTGATCTTCAATATGTTCCACACATTGTCAATTGGAGACTGACTGGACCAAATAAGAACGTTAATTCCGTTATTTCTAAGTCATTCTTTGGTTAGTTTGGCAGTATGCTTGGGATCATTATCCTGCTGAAACACGAAATTGCTATTATGGCCCAACAATCAGCAGATTTCTGGAGGTTTTCCTCCAAAATCTCCCTGTACATACGTCCATTCATTCTACTGTTGATTAGTTCTTGTTTATCAGTATGTTTGGATGAAAAACACAACCATCCTATAATCGAATCACCGCCAAACTTTACCGTAGTCATGGTATTCTTTTTGTTACAGGTGGTGCCATTTTTACGCCATACATGTGTTGCTATGTTTCTTCCAAAGATTTCGATTTTCGTTTCGTCTGATTAGATTACCTTGTTTCAAAATTCTTGGGGTTGTTCCCCATATGTTTTAACATAATTTACACCTGATCTGACATGTTTAAGCTTCAATAATGGAACTGTTCCTGGGGGCCTTGATACAAAACCTGCACGATTTAGAACTCTACTGATTTTATCCTTGCTCACATTAATCCCAGCATCTCTGAGGTTGGTTTGAATTTCACCTCGAGTAAGAAAAGTTTTTTTTTTACCTTTCTACTTACGAAACTTGATTTTTTTCGTTTAATTTCCTTGGCCAACCACATCTTGGAAGATTTGCAACAGCTTCACCAGGGCTTTTAAAATTTCTAATAACGTTTCAAACTGTACTAAGTGGTAGATTAAGTTCCCTTGATATTATTCGATACCCTTTTCCTACTTTGTGCTTATCAATTATTTTTTGACGAATAACTATTGACAATACTTTAGTTTTCGGCATTTTAATAAATAAAAAGGTTGACTTTTAAACAGTGAGCCAAAACTGAAAAAAAATTATAAAATTATTTTAATATAAAGTTCTCTGATTAGTCAGTGATAACTCGTCTGCATTATTGCAACACGCTAAGCAAAAGTATTTTAATTTATTTCAGAAAAAAAGAATTTCTTAAAAGTGTATCAAATAATGTTGCATTTAATTATTCATATTTTCCTTAAATATTAACTTTTTAAACTATGATTTTGTAATTACTACTCCAAATATAATTTAGAATAGTAATAAGAATATACTAGCCAAATTTTAGGTAATTCCTGAATGTTAATTAAAGTTATGAAGAAAAATGTAATGTATCCAATACTGTTGCTTGGCACTGTATACATACATGCATATATATATATATATATATATATATATATATATATATATATATATATATGTGTATATATATGTATATATATACATGCATATACCTATATATATATATGTATACATATATATATATATATATATATATATATATATATATATATAATAAACCTGTGGTACGGGATTCAACTAAGTGACACAATACTGTACAGTATATAATACACATGTATATAATTAAAACACATTATAAATAATACCGTAACCAGGAGCAAAAATACATCGTATTCCACATCATAATCTAAAAAAAAAGTATCGTAGGGTCAAAGTATCCTCGGGTTCCACTCTCTCTCTCTCTCTCTCTCTCTCTCTCTATATATATATATATATATATATATATATATATATATATATATATATATATATATATATATATATATATATATATATATAGTGATTAAACGATTCATAATTATGAATTTAAAATCCGGGTCAAAGGAAAACAAATAAAATAAACTCGATTGTCCGATCATGTCGGAAACAGTGTCTGTTCAATTGAAATTGACTATAAGTATTGACAATAATTTGAGAAAAGTTTTATCCTTAAAACATAATCTCCTTGTCAGAAAAAAAATTGGGAGAGAGAAGTAAAAGACACAAAAATAAAACTAGCATATTAGTCGTAAGTAAGGCCGATATTCTAAAAAATATTAAAAAACAAAATAAAGAAAACGTTATTAATTTTATGTTGATAAATAAAAAAAAATAGAACATTATGAATAAGCTTAAAAGAAAAATGATTTTTATATAAAAATATACGTATATATATATATATATATATATATATATATATATATATATTATATTATTTTATATGCCTCCATTATAAAACTTGTTTTGAATTAAGTTAGTCCATCTTTTGAATGTTCTTATATCTTGTCACCAACTGGTTGAAAGTATTACTTAGACTTTATATACTTTAAAAACGCTGTTCTAAGCTACGGTTAATCAGTCTTAATCGTTGAAACGCTCAATTTAAAATTATATTAAATAAACAAGGGGGACAACTCAAATCATTGAAAAATAAAATGGAAATAAAAAATGTATTAATCAAGAGGAGAAACCCTCTAATTATATTAGGGATAAATTATTTATTTATTGTGATGCTTAACATATTAAAAATAAATAACGTCAAGAATAGTAATTATATTAATCCTAGTTATACTATAATAAATAAATAATAATAGTTATAATAATGATAATCATAGCAATAGAAATAATTCTAATGAAATAAGTAAAATAATAATAATAATAATAATAATAATAATAATACTTATTAAATTATTAATTAAAACGGTTAAAATTAAGTTAATAATATGATTATTTTATTATTTTATAGAGGTTTAATCTGTCAAATTTCAACCAAGGTTTATCAATACAACGGGAAAAAATATCGTCCTTTCGGGTTGAAAGTGTGGATATATTGTCATTCAAATTTTATGTAGTCAGGGCTTCAAATCGAAAAAGGGTGAAGAATTTATCACCAGGCTTGTATTCTTTACAAGAGCCTAGTGTTTTCCATTTTAACTTTAAGGGGGGTATTCATATCTTTGAGGTGCCAAATATTTTTTTTACACGGTGGTCACCATTTATCAAGGTCAGGAAGCCACTCAGGGATAAGGGTTATTGCAAGTACAGTACGTTAGTGTGGAGGTTTGATGAAGTGTTTACTTAAGGGGGCGGTTCACTAACCGTTACTAAAGTTGTCATGGGGCGTTAAAGATCTTTTTTGAAAGAGCGTTTATGTGTGGAGATTCTGTGTTTTATAAGTCCAGAAGTAGACCACACGTATATCGCATTTTTTAATAGAGTTGTAATAATTGGCTTCATTTTTATTAACAATTGTATTTCTGTGTAAGATGCTTGGTTGTATTCGACTGTAAGATGGGTTAATGAGGGTGTTGTTATTCATTAATTGCGTGATTGTATTAGTCTGCGCGAGAGGATTTAAATGGTTGGTATTATTAGAATTTACATTTGGGATTTTTGATACTGTGAAGCTTTAGAGCTTTTTACGTTGAAGGTATCTTGTAAAGGAAATTTGTTTATTCCTCCACAGTTACAGCTTGCCGTCGGTTTTATTTTTGTATTTTGTATTTTCTTTTTTTTCTCAATGTTGTAACTAATTATTTTTTTATGCAGGTTTGGAATTGCTGAATAAGATATTTAGATCGTGTTTTTGTTAAAAAATTTACTATATATATATGTGTATATATATATAGTATACTGTATATAGTAATACTATATATATATATATATATATATATATATATATATATATATATATATATATATATATATATATATAGTAATACCATACATTTCAGGTTTTTGGTAACGGCCGTGTTATTTACAGTCCGTAAACTTCAGAATTAAAAAAAAGCAAACTGAAAATAATCAGTTTTAAAAATAAAAAAAAATGTTTTTAGACAAAATAAGCATTTTTATACGTTCACAATGACGTCTTCTACTATTTTTGTTATTACAAAAAAAATGACCTATGCTGAGTACGAACTTAAAAAATCAAGCCCGTTAGCGAAAACGCTACCTAGCTGGAGGCAAAGTCTAATGCAGGAGCTGCCTGATAATTCCACTTTCTCCCAAATACTAAATATATTACGAATATTTATCCCTCTGGTACTGACCAGACACAACGTTGCTTAACTTCGGGGTTTTAATGAGGACCCCCTTTTCACCCTGATTATTCTATATTTCGGCACAGGTTATTTTTCTTTGAACTTCCGTACTTGATGAAGCAGTAAAATACCACGTGGAAGGAATTATTCAGCTTTCGCAGAAACACGATTACACTGTTACTCGTGGGCATTACCTCCTTTTTCTTATTTATATCTCATATTAAACACTAGCAAGAAAACTCAACGTTGCCTGGGATCGAATGATGATCAATTAATTTTTAACTCTCTTATAGTCTTATTGGCATCGAAAATCTGTGAAATCGCCTATTTTCCTATCAATACGATTTATTTCCTGCTCTGGTCATGATCCCACACCGGTACACATAGAGAAAGCTTCACATGCTTCCCCGCAGTGATTTATTCCTCAATACATTGTAGACTACATTGCACTGTAGAGAACCTATTGTAAATTTTACAAAATTATTCTTTATATATAATGGCTTTAATTTCAGTTTTAAATGCAAAAGTTCAATTGTGCTTTAACAAGAAACGCCCAATTTTAACGCATCCCTTTCATATCAAAGTACCTTCTGTTGATTTTATATATCGGGCCTTTCATCTTGTATGGCAATACAACTTCTGAGATGGATTTGTGATACTAGGGTGTGTAAAGTGTTAACTTTGGGGAAAATCGCCTGTTCTTTCTATCGTCAGATTATTTCGATTATCGATTATCGATACTCATCGGAAACTTTCCGATAGAAAACCTATCATAATAATACCGCTATTCACATAAATTACTTTTGTGTGAAATTTCATAAAAAATTGACCCAACCGTTTTCGAGTCCATAGGGGACGAACTCACACACACACACACACGCACACATAAAGTTACTTTTTATACAATAGTAGCTCTCTTGGATATTTCATCAACTACTCTACTCTCGTGTTTAATTTAAAATTAAATTAACATACCTGACTGCGTTAGGACACTTGTTTTACTTTTGTGGTTTCTTTATAAAATCTGGCTTCTTCGAACAGCGTTTATCGATAACGAGGCATTAGATATATACGAACGACTGAATGCCGGTGATGACGATTGAAATATCTGTCCCAATCTTTTGTTATAGGACGTTGATGAATGGAAGGTATACATAATGAATATGGCCTGGGCGAAACGAGATCACTGCGATGGCGAAGTAAATGAAGTATCGATTCATTCTTTCTGATAAATACTGCTTCAAGAGCGCAAGTCAGATGCTTGAATAGAATAAGTGAAGCTGTTCTGACTGTTTCGTGTCAAGGGTCGCATATATTCAGTTTTCCTTTTCAGAAAGAGTACAAACGTAGGCTGCGATTTAACTAACACATATTGTATACAGAAATAATTCATACATCATTTCTACGGGAAAATCGATTCCCTCTTATTATTATAATTATAATTATATAGGTATATGACGTATAATTTCGGCTTTTATCCATATTATTATCAGTAATTATAAATAGCTACAGCCTTGTCCTATTAAATTTCTAAATGTAGAGACACGTTCATTGTATTTTGAGACTCACGAAAATGTATTTCTATTTATATATTTATCTATAGTTATTTTGCATCTGTTTCTGACAATGTCGTTATATTTTTCTTAATAATATGACTTGCATATTAATTGTCTCGAGCGATTTCCATATATCATTTCGTCTTTTATGCCCGCAGTATAGACATAAATAGATATTACATTCCTTCACTTTCACAATGGTTGCTGGGTTGGCCTCATTGTGGTAAGTGTCCTCACAGAAATAAGTTCTTGGCTGGGAACTAAGGGTTTCGAATCGCATTTGTCGGAACACTTATTCTTCATAGAGACTGATCTCATATATATATACATATATATATATATATATATTGTTTACAGAAAGCTTTAGATGAGATAAGTCGTTGGTGCCGTCGGTTACAAACTCGGTAATTAGGGACCGTTTTAGATACTAATATCAAGCTCTCTTCAGCCAATACTCATCTCTCGGGATGAGTATTGGTTAATTATCGGATTTAAAACCAACCGAGAATTATCTTAGCTAAAACTTTATGTAAACAAAATATAATACGCTTTTATTTTCGGCTTTTCCTTATAATTGAGCACTCTACTGAATTTCTTCCGCCCCCCCAAATATCACATATATATATATGTATATATACATATATATGTATACATTATATATATATATATATATATATATATATATATATAATGTAGTAATGCATAGTCATCTCTCTATTAATATATCTTCGAAGATTAAACGTATCATTAAATCAGGTTTCGCAACAAAGCTGTGTATTGTCGGTATAAACATTTTTGGATTGTTTTGTTTTACGTTATATAAACCATTTTCGGGTTATTTTATGCCGAAACCAGTTATTTGGGAAAAAAGGTTTTACGCGTCAAGTTCTGTATATTTTCAAATATTTATTTATGCAGTTTGGTTTGTTGTTTTGTTTTACGGCATATTAACATTTTTCGGGTTATTTAATGCCAAATTCGGTTATTTTGGCAATAATTTTTTTTTATATCTTCAAATATTTATTTGCGGAGTATTTTTATGGCATCTCAACCTTTTGCAGGTTATTTAATGCCGAATCCCGTATAGTATATCAACCCGTTTTGCATTCTTCATGTTGCATTCAGTTATATTTTTATAAGAGTTTTATTCTTAAAGCTATTTGTATCTTCACTCCGTAGTTTTTAGTGATAGTTTTTTTGGTAGTGGATTTTGTTATGTTTGTTCCCTGTCTTGCAGAACATCAGTGAGTGTTCTCAATGCGAGATGGAAAAGGGTTATAGTATTATTGTTTGGTATATGTTAAGTTAGGAAACAAGCCGAGAAGTGGGGGAGGGAGAAAGAAAAAAGAAACGAGGGAAAAGGGGGAAAGTGGGCTGGTTTGTTTATCTACTTTGGGGATATTACCGAACATAATTTAGTTTTACAAAAGAGAACAGAAAAACAAAACAAAACACCAATGTAAGGTGCATGTTTTTCAGGAAACCAATATATTCAGATAGCCTGATTTTAAGACGTAGTTTTCTGTAAATTATATGAATATGTGTGCGTTACTCCCCCCCAAGATTTTAATTATAAAATGGTTTTGCAAGGCAATTAAAATACATATTTTGATAATTCCTATTTTTAAATACAATATTAATGCACACACAAACACACCTTATACATGTATGTAAATATGTGTATACACACATACATACTCACACCACAAAAGGAATGCCCCATTTTATTAACGCAAAAATCAAATTGTTGGAAAGCTTCCCAGATGGAAGTGGTACCAGTAAGAATAAGCGGCATTTTGCGCTCCATATTTTATTTGATTACAATTATTTGTTAGCAGTATTCCCATTGCATAATTACTTACCTATTTTGATATATAGCTCAAAAGCCTCTAGAATGCACTTTCTAATTCATATCTTCGTCGCTACTCTGAAATTAGTGAATCCATTTAATAATTGCACTGTCATCAACTACATCGACCTGCACAACTTTCAACCGACACAGATACATTTTACTCGCTTCAGTTTTCTTTTTGCATTCTTACATTCAACGAAACATCTCTTTATCTGACGCACGCCCATGACATCCGTTGCTTTCTTAGATCTCACGCCGCCAATATCTGCAATACAGTGATGAAACTTTCAGGTAATTCTTACAATTCGCAATCCACTCCGATCCATTCGACGGAATCAAATGATAGAAAACATCACTAGGAACGCCTATCATATGTATTAAACGAGCAACAAGTAATCATCTAATGACATGAATGTCAACAATTTAACTTATACCTTAAACTAAACGGAAATACCAAGAACAAATTAATTTGAAAAGAACTGGTTGTCAGTGGAACACTATATATTGACGTTGCTTCTTAGCATACTATAACGTTTTTCATGACTAATGTAAATAAGTGCTTATTGAGTCGCAATCTGAAATAATAAATAGACAAAAAGCAGAGCAAAGCGATCACTCAGGGTCACAAAGATGGGATATATCTGATAATTTTACGTACGGGGTCCCTTCAATAAGTTTTATTTTTGTATAGGCAGTTAAAATTGTTGTAGACACGTGAGAATTAAGTATGCCATTTCTATACAACGTATAAGATGACCGACCAATTAATATGATTTCAGGTTCAAATAAAAAAATTAATATCAGGAATTGGAATACACTCTACTAAATACTGATTGGCATTACTAATGAATTAAGAAAAATGAAGTCTCGACGTAAGGATGATTTAGAAGAACGATATGCAATACAATCCTCTTTTAAACTCGAAAAAAAACACAGAAAGATATGCAATGTTTACGACTGTTTGGGACCATCTAGCATTAATACAACAGTTTTGGAGTGACATAAGTAAGAGTAAGGGGTTTCTGTGGGATGATGAGTGGTGTGGGAGGAGTAAAGAATCAGGACGCCACAGAGAATTGGTCAAATAAAGGTTTTCTTTGATAAGGACTGTCGTGAGCCTGTAGAGGACATAAGTGCACAGTTTGATGTCAATCTAGAAGCTGCCCACACTATTGTTCGGGAAGAACTAAAGATGCTGCAGATTTGCGCGAGATTTTTCCCAAGTGTGCTCAGATAAGACCCGAAAGAAAGATTCTAATGACAGCATAAAGTTGTTGATTCTGATCACTTTAGTCAAGACATTGCTGCCTGTAAATTTGGTTTTTGCTTAAGCTCAAGGGATATCTTAGATGCTGTGGTTATGGGACAATTTACGAGATGAATGAGGCTGTGACGAAGGTCATTGGACGCTCCCACGAGCTGTTGGAACGGAAAACCAACTGCTTCTCAACCGGATGAGATTATTTCGAAGGAGACTTGAGTTTCATATGTATGCTTTCAATAAATGTGCACAAACTAACACATCTTGAAACTTATTCAGGGCACGTTGTAAATAATAAAATGACCACACATTTTGTATCTAAAGTTATTAGCAACGTTTTAACATGCTTACACCATTTTAAAGAAATTTACTCCCCCAGCCCCAAAGGCATATGGCGGTGTTATTACAGGCACATTAATCCACATAAGGCATCAGCTTTCCCACTGAATTCAACAGGTACAAAGCAGTCGTACACTTAGCTTGGCTCTACTCTTCTGAAACCTTGACTTTATATCGGGACCGCATTGGAAGGCTACTGGAAGTGTAGCAACGCCACCTCAAGAGAATGATCAAAATTAGGTGGAATGATTATGACAAATGTGGAAGTCCTAAAAAGAGCAACTATGGACAGTAGGGAAGAAGCGCTCGCAATCACACACCCTCGTTGGGCTGATCACGTTATAAGAAAAGTGGGTGGGCAAAAACTCCAGTACGAAGACGTAGTTAAACACAACCTAAAAGAAAATGCCTATTGATATCCCAAAATGGGGAGACATGCTGGTGACCGAGGGAGTTGGTTCAGCAGTCTATACAGAGGGAAGGTATTGGTCGAGTAAAGAAGAGCGATCGCAGTCCAGTATAGACACTTCCAAGCAAACAATCCAGGATGCTTTGCACTGGTTACCTTTGGAAGAATGTTTCACACCAGGAGAGGAAAGCTTCAACGCTGACGGATAATATACCAGGCTATTTGCTAGTCATTTTCAAACATGAAAGACTATGGGGAACACATTAAAACAAATACCCAGACGACTTTATTATTTCCTTTTTATTTAGCTATTTTCAAGCATGGCTGCATAACGTATCACAGATTAAATAAAAATATAAATTTTAAAAATGATCACCTAATAATGTTCACGATTTATCGTTGGAAGCTTGTGAAAACTATAACACTAATCTCTTTCTTATATTATTCAGATTGTTCGCAATATTGCCATCTCGACGTTTCGGTTGACGTAAATTCCAACCTTCTACACATACATATTGTCGAACTCAAAAATATTTCTGTCGAACTCGAGAATTGACCCTGGTATAGTGGATATTACAATTGATAAAAATCAGTATTAAGTTACACCCTCTTTGAGGTTGAAAATACACCTCCAATTGAGGACTAAATTTTAACTAGATTTTTGATTAACTTATGATTTCTAATTAGTGGCGGAAACCAAAGCATGCAACACCGATGGATAGAATAGCAGGTTGCGTTAGAAATTTCTTATATCAATCCTTATTCAAAAACTTCTTAAAGGTAATCTCACTCTTTCCTTTCTTTATATGATACACAAACACACACACATATATATATATATATATATATATATATATATATATATATATATGAGTGCGTGTACGTCTATCTGTGATAGAAACTAGATTTATATAACAAAAACAAATCTTGAATAAACGTAGAAAAGAAAGTTATATTTTGCAAATAATAATATTACACAACCATGCGATGTTTAGTATTGCAAGTAAACATAAACCCAATAATTAATCGAGGAAAAGAATCAGTGTTTTTATCTTTGTAAATGTTTAAAATACTCAAACATATTCATTTAAATATTTCCATAAAATTCCACAAATATATATCTTAATAACTTTCTGTTATATCCCGTTTTGACGGTATATAATAACATGAGAAAATACGCCGAGTGGAATGCGTAACAAAAAGGTTTATTCGTACTTCGAAGTAATACACAATACAAAATGGCTGCTCGCCTTGAAGTTGATATACGCGTAAATGAAGGTAAAGGAAAAAGGTAACTTAACGTGTGTGAGCGGAACGCTCGTCCTGAGAGCTTGGTTAATCCTGACAACACTTGGAGAGTGTAAGCCGCGAGACGGTCGGGCTAGTGCGTACCACTGAACTGACTTCAAGACAATTCAAGACGCTCTTTTATACACCGTTTTGTATCCGGTGCTATCCGTAAATATGTCCCTTATAACCCCCCCCCTGAAGCTGAAATCTTCCCGATTTTAGCTTTAATATCGCTTCCGTTTAGGATCAGGACTTAAACGCCTGACGACTTTCCTTTTACGTGTGCTCTTCCTTTTGGTCAGAGTTTCCTTTGAAAAAGAATTCTGTTCAGCCCGTGCGGTATGTTCAGGAGATACATTCATGGGTCCATGTATACCCACCGGTTTTGGAATGTCAAATGTGTCGCACAGCGTTTCCATTGGAATTTCCTCTGTATTTTCCGAAATTCTAGAACGGATTTGATTAACATGTCTTTTACAGACAAAACTGGGACCTTGAATAGTATAGACCATGTTCCCAATTCTTTTCTTAACAATACCGTCCACCCAATGATTTTTTCCATTCTGAAAATTTTTAAAATAAACTTTATCTCCTGGGGAATAGCACTTTACATTAAAGTTTTCTTTTCTGGTAACTTTCTTTTTATCCGGTAGAAGTCTATCGAAAATTGATCTAATTTTTCTGGCGAACATAAGTTCTGCAGGGGATGAATTTACATCATTGTTTGGATTTGGGGTTACTCTGTAGATCGCTAGAAATGTTTGTATTGTCCGCTCATCTGTGTCAATGTTCATGTTTTTCCTTAATGCCCGCTTAAACGTGCCCACAAATTTTTCTGCCAACCCATTCGACCCAGGATGGTAAATAGGCGTCGTGATGTGCTGTATATCCAGTGAGTTGCAGAATTCTCTAAATTCGTAACCTGTGAATGCTGTACCATTGTCACTCACTATGGTCTTTGGTACACCAAACCGGCTGAAAATTTCGTCAAGTGCACTTACAGTATTCCTTGCTGTTGGATGTCTGATCTTGAATATCTCTGGCCATTTGGAGAAAGAGTCCACTACAATTAAGTAAAAAAACCTTTTAGAGGTCCGGCATAATCAATATGCAGTCGTGACCAGGGCAAATCCGTCTTCGGCCACGGGGTCGTTTTTACAGGCGGATCTCGGGCTGCTAACTGACATCCTTTGCACGCTTTGACACAGTTTTCCACCTCTTTATCCATACCAGGCCAATACACGTAACCTCTAATTAGGGATTTCATCCTTGAAATGCCAGGATGACCTGTGTGAAATTCGTTTAGCATTCTTTTTCGTAATACCTGTGGAATTACGATTCTATCGGCATACATAAGCACATCTTCGCAAATGGAAAAAAGGTGTAATTTCTCTTGCCATCTTATTTCTTTCCGTCCATCCTACTTGATTTTTCATTTTCTTTATAAAAACGTCTTTTGCAGCTTCTCTTTTAATCTCTTCTAGAGTTACCGGGAGTTCACGGATCATATTGCATATTGAATTTGAGCATTCGCTTTCATCTTTAAGAGCTGCAATTACCGTCTCTTCGAAACTTTCATTTCTTTTTGGAATCAACCTTGACAGTGCATTCGCGTGTCCTAACTTTTTTGATGACACATGCTCCATCTTAAACTGATAGTTTAAGAGAGTTACAGCCCATCGCTGTAGTCGATTTGCAGTATGCGTAGGGATGCCTTTCTTCGATCCAAATATCGTGATTAGTGGTTTATGATCCGTCTGTAATATGAAGTTTCGTCCATGGAGAAAACGGTTAAACTTTTTGACTCCAAATATTATTGAGAGAGCCTCCTTTTCAATCTGGCTGTAGTTTTTCTCAGCTGCAATCAAAGTTCTTGACGCGTGAGAGATTGCTTTTGTTGTTCCATCCTCATACTTGTGGAGTAATGCAGCACCAACTCCGTAATCACTGGCGTCCGTTGCTAGTACAATCTCCTTCTCTGGATCGAAATGTGCTAATGCCAGATCTGATAGTAAACATTTCTTAATTTTCTGGAAAGCAGATTCACATTCCTTTGTCCAATTCCATTTACTGCCTTTTTTTAGTAGCTCGTTAAGAGGAGCTCTCAAATTATGTACATTAGGGATGTATATCGCATAGTATTGTACCAATCCCAGAAATGACTGTAGTTTTGATACTGAGTCTGGGGCAGGCATCTAATCAATTGCTTCGGTCCGTTGTGGATCTGGCCTTCGTCCATCTTCGTCAATTATTTGACCCAGGTATTTGATCCTTTTCATGAAGAAATCGCATTTCTCTCGACTCAATCTAAAACCAAACCCCTCTATTCTCTTAAGTACTTCTCTGACGTGCTTCTTATGTTCTTGCAAATTACTGCTCTTTATCAAGATATCGTCAAGGTATGACATCGCAAATTCCAACCCTGCGAGCATCGTATCCATTATCTGTTGAAACAAAGCAGGGGCGACCTTTAAGCCAAAAGGTAGCCTCTTTAGCTTGAAGATACCCTTGTACGTATTAATGCACAGGTACTTTGAACATTCATCATTGACCTTGATTTGCAAGTAGGCGTCTGAGAGGTCTATCTTGGAAAAAAATTTTCCTCCGTTTCGTTTTGAGAATAGATCTTCTGCCGACGGAAGGGGATAATTGTGGTCCTTTAAACAGTCATTAAGACCTGTAGAGAAGTCCGCACAGACCCTGATTTTGTTATTTTTTTTCTTCACATATACCGTCGGGCTGGCCCAATCCGTATGGTCAACTTTTTTCAATAACCTCTAACTGTTGAAGTCTTTCCAACTCCTTCTCGATTGCGTCCATCTATGAAAACGGTACATTTCTTTTAGGTTTGAACACTGGGGTGGCATCTTTCTTCGCTTCAAATTTGGCTTCTACTTTCACACAATGTCCAAGTCCTTCAGCAAAAACCCTTGGAAATTCTGCTTTTATATCGTCCAGAAAGTCTTCCACTTGGTTTGCTTTCTCTGTGTTCAACCTATTATAAAAAGAATTAACTGGTCGCTCCCATAAGTTAAACAGGACAAACCAATCCACTCCAAACAGACTTGTGTTCCTTCCTGGAACCACGTACACTTTGGACGTGCGTGTCTGACCATCAAATGTCACGTTGCACCTCAGTTCTCCTTTAAATTCCAACTTTTTGCCGCACACACTCCTCGCCATCTTGCTGGTTTCCATTAGTTCGGGTCGACCCATCCTTCTCCAGATATCTTCATCTATGATGCTGATGTCCGAACCACTATCCAGGAGTAATGTTACATGATGTCCATTTATGTGAACACTGACATACTTGCACCTTTCGCAACTTTTCTCTTTCCTTGTGCGAAGCGCATTCACTTTGTCAGTCTTTCGTTTTTTCTTCTGGTCACAGTACGATCCCTTGTGGCCTTTGAACCCACATTCGTAACATATCTTATTCCTGAACCAGCAGGTCTTTTTGGTGTGTCTCGTACTTCTGCAACATTCACAATTTTGGTACTTGTGCATTCTAGGCGTCCTTTGTTCTTGGGTCTTGTAAGCTCTAGGGGTCCTTTGCCTTTTTACATGTTGTACCTTGTAAACGCTTTCTTCTTCAATGCGGGTGTTGTCTCTCTTGATATTAATGAGACGTTGACATTCGTCGGTAACTTTTTGTAAAGTTATATTTGGGTCCGACTCCATAATTGTCAGGATCCGGGATCTGATATCTTTGTCCCTTGGTTCTGCGAGTCCCTGTACAAAGATAAAACATTTAAATAAATCCGCAGAAATTTCATTTAATTTAAATGATTCACATAAACAATTTACAATACAAGCATACTCTAAATAGTCTTCAGATTCCGATTTCTGTAAATTCAAACATTTATATCTAGAGCGAAAAAGGCTATCTCTTTTATCAAATATTCTAGACAACATATTAATTGTCTCTTCAAAGGTTACTTCCTCTGGTTGTTTGGGTAAAATTAAGTTAGCGCACTTAGTGTTTTCGTCAGTACCCAGTTTTTGGAGCAACAGCGTGACTTTTTCTTCGTCGGTCCAATCCGAACACCTCTTTGTAAAAACTGTTTCATACCTTCTATAGTATGCTGGAAATGTAACGCCAGAATCGGGAGAGTAGTGAAATTCCGACAAAGAATTTGAAATACTTTCTGCAGAAAAATTCGTTTTTTTTTCAGTTGTCGAGGTTTGAATTAATTTTTCCAAATTCTTTTGTTGAGTCGACATTTGGCGTTGAAGTATTTTTGGTTGTTCTTGTTGTGCCTCTAAAGTTTTTTGTGTCATTTCTTGCTGTTGTTTTTGCAGCTGTTGTTGTTGCACTAAGAATTGTTGTGTCATTTTTGACTGTTCCTGAACGCTAAGAGTTAGCACTTTCGTCAACCCAGACAATTGTTCCATATTTAAAAAAAAAATGTCTTTCTAAAATTTACAACAATGATTCCACAAAATTTCGTAAGTATACGTTTTTCGCCAATTAGCAACAAGTCTTGCAAGAATAAATGTTTCCACACAGTTCATACAATTTAGCAATAGTAATTCTGCCTCAACGTAATTTTACACAATAATACTTTTCAAATTTACACAACGAGTAATGCCCGAAAATGAGCAAACTGTTTTCCAACAAAAATACGGTTGCACGATAGAAAAAAAAATAAATTATAACAATAGTCTGTTTAATTTAGAGAAAAAAAATCGTAAAAGTTCTTTTTTTTTCTTCCAAAGATGTAATCCAAAGGTGCCGGGTTCGAATTCCACCTGCGTTCCTCACATATTTTTTTCTTCCAAAAATATAAATAAAGTTCACTCTACCTTGTCAATATCTTTCAAGTACAATTTTATTACCTTTCCGTGTGTTCATATCGGAGACATCCGTACTTTATGTAAGACAAGTTCGAATAGTTCGTTGCCGTACGTGTTCAGTAACGAAATCCTTGTAAATTTGAATAGTACACAGTCTAATAAGTACGGTAATTTATCTCTGTTAAGAGATAAGAATCATCCTTGTCGCCAACTGTTATATCCCGTTTTGACGGTATATAATAACATGACAAAATACGCCGAGTGGAATGCGTAACAAAAAGGTTTATTCGTACTTCGAAGTAATACACAATACAAAATGGCTGCTCGCCTTGAAGTTGATATACGCGTAAATGAAGGTAAAGGAAAAAGGTAACTTAACGTGTGTGAGCGGAACGCTCGTCCTGGGAGCTTGGTTAATCCTGACAACACTTGGAGAGTGTAAGCCGCGAGACGGTCGGGCTAGTGCGTACCACTGAACTGACTTCAAGACAATTCAAGACGCTCTTTTATACACCGTTTTGGATCCGGTGCTATCCGTAATTATGTCCCTTATAACAGTTTCATTTGTTATACGCACGTTTATAAAAATCATTTTTCTTTATAAAAATACATATAATATGCGAGTTATATATATATATATATATATATATATATATATATATATATATATTCTCCTTGTCCCTCCCCCCTCTCTCTCTCTCTCTCTCTCTCTCTATATATATATATATATATATATATATATATATATATATATATATATATATATATGTATAAATTATTTATTTATATTTAAATTTGTACTTTTTATTTGGGATTTTTCTTTCCTATGTTTTTCTTATTTATTCCATTTTGAAAGCAAGGTTTTCATTCGTGTTCCCATTCCTGATATATATATATATATATATATATATATATATATATATATATATATATATGATTTGCTTACATTTAATTTTACTATCTCTCTTATTGTTTTGAAATTACTCTTGACTTTAAAATTCAATGTTATAAACACTTTTTTTCCCTAATATCTAACCCGGAATCTAAATAAAAGAAACATTTTGAGTGTCGATAACATTCGTTTTGATTACATACTTTTTTCTTGAATTTGCTTTTACAATAACATTATCTGTACGGATTTTGACATTATTTTACTGGCCCTCTTTTTGGAAGTGGTCTGGTATATGCCATATTATCCGATACACTAAAATTTATATCCAATTATAAATATTTAGTGTTACGGGAAAGTAACTAAAATATCCGTGTACTTCCACTAGTCACCTTCTGATCCTAAAACTTCGACATGTGTCTGTTTATTTTCACATCAAATTAAAGGCGTTGTAAATTTATGCACGTATTCGAAGGAAGAGTGAAAATGTGTTTTATATAAAAATAAATAAGTTTCATGATTTCGACAGTGAAAAAAAAAGATTTTTTTTCCTAATTACCCCAATCTAGGCTCGGTACCACTTTGATGTATGGGGTAACTACAGCTCTCTTTTATTAAGAAATTCGGCGGATGTTTCTGAAATTGCCCTCTATGAATTCCACAAGTTTCGGATCAGAAAAAGTAAAATTGCAAAAAAAAAAAAAAAATTATTGTCAGGTATCTTTTTTCAATTATAACGTTGAACAGAGGAATTTACACCGATTATCAATGTAAATAGCGCTAGTAATTCAAACACCAGTGTTAGAGATGCGATTGCACTTCAACTGCTAGCTGAGTGCCCAGCAGATATACACGCTTTCCTATCTTTGTACATTATTTTTAATACACTTGTTACTTAATTGAACCTCGACTTGATTGTTCTTATTTTCACTGTTGTTCCACGACACAACAGATTGGCGACAAGGAATCAAAACGACCGTCACTGCAGAGAATCACCAAAAGTGATTGAAATAAAGATTCGTAAAATATTTACGGTAGAACACCTTCGTCATTTCAACATATATTTAGATACACAAGGATTAACAGCGAATTAATGACTACAATAGTAATCTGGCGACGGAAGAACACTTACTACCAAAATATACAGCGAAAAACGCGAATGTTGTCAATTATTTAACAATTGAACACAGTTCCCAAGTGTTTTAGAAAGGGAAAAGCGTTCCTTTTTTCTTCACCAGAAGCCATTTTTCCTACGGTAAGAATTTTCTTCTGCAAAGTTAAATGTCCAAAACCAACTAGCAAATACTGTGTAAGCTTATCGTTATTTCGATAACATTTGGGATAAAAAAAAACCCGATTGACGTTGTCCAGAGAAAAAGAGACAGACCATGAAAAATAATTTTTCGCGTACGGCATTTGTGCTTAGCAAACACGTAAAGAATCAAGTCATTTTTTTGTAAAAGGCAAAGAGGTTAAAAATAAAAATAAATAAAAGTAAGTTTCCCTACGAATTCGTCGGATATTTAAAGCGGCATATATTATTTTTCTAAGTAAAAACGCGTGCAAATAAAAAATATTAAACAACTGTTATTTCGATGATTTTTTTCGTGTATGACTAGAAATATAGCGTTCACCAAATTAAGTTACAAAAGGAGGCTAAACTGTTAATCTTCAAACAAAAGAATTAAGAAAAAAACTTGGTTGTAATATGACAACTGCCACCAGAAAGGGCATAAAGCATCGCAAAGTATAAAAAATCTAGTAGAAAGACACCCATTAAACTTACGAAAATTGAACCTGAGGAATAAAATACCAGGGAATATGTACAGGTCAAAATGTTTAAAAAGAAAGTAAGGCTACAGCTTGATAATGGATCTGGCATTTCCATTATTAATGTACAGATATGGAAGAGGCTTGGTAAAATCACTATGGTTAAATCACATAAAATGGCGAGAAGCGTCAGTGGCGAAAAATTCTCTTCGTATGAGAATTATTGACGAATATCTTTTTTCCAGAACAGGGCCGAAAAAGCAAGAATTTTTGTCATGCGAAAATAAAACAACATCGTTGGAACTGAACTGTTCGAGAAGTTTAGACTGTGGGATATGCCTTTAAGCTCATTTTGCCAAAAAGTTGAGTATTCGAATGTGGAGGCAGAAAAACTTAAGAGGGAGTTAAAAGAGAATTTCCCAGGCGTATATTCAGGCGGGTTGGGAAGGTATAGAAAAGCGGTAGCAAACTTTGACGTAAAAGTAAATGAACACCTAGTGTTCAGAAAGAAAAGAAATGTTCCTTACGCCGCTATAGATGGCAAATTAGAAAGACTCGAACACATGGGTATCATCGGAAAAAATTGATCACAGTGAGTGGGCTGCACCAACGGTTTACATTAAAAAGAAAAGTAAGGAAATTCTGGTTTGCGCCGACTTCGCGACAGGCTTAATCAGGGCATTACAAGATCATCATTATCCTCTTCCGAGCCCTGAAGAGATATTTGCGAAACTGTGTGGAGGGAAATATTTTTCTAAAATCGACATCAGTGACGCGTACTTACAAGTTCCAGTCGATGAGGAGTCTTCAAAGCTGCTATGTATTAATACCCACAAGGGATTGTACAAGTTAAACATACTTCCTTTTGGGGTCAAATCGGTCCTGCGATTTTTCAGCAAATTATGAACATTATGTTAAATAGGTTGGATTTCGCAATAGGGTATCTGGATGATGTGTTAATGAAAGATGCTAGAAAAGAACACCACAAAAATCATGTAAACCAAGTATTCAAACGGATCCAGGATAATGGATTTAAAGTAAAACAAGAAAAATTTACATTTTCATGGAGAAAATAAAATACTTAGCACAAATAATCGATAAACATGGACGAAGGTCGGATCCAGATAGATCGAGTGCAATAAAGAATATGCTGGCTCCAGAAAATATTGCGTCTTTCCAAATTTTGTTAGGTTTGGCAAATTACTACAATGTATTTGTGCCAAATATGCATAAACTAAGGTCACCTTTGAATGTACTGTTAAAGAAATACCAAAAAATGGGTCTGGACGCAAGAGTACGAAGAAGCATTTCGGGAATTTAAAGAGACTTTAACGTCTGACTTGTTTCTAGCACATTACAACCCCAAGCGTGAAATTATAGTTGCAGACGATGCCAGCTCCTATGGCATAGGAACATGCATTTTACATAAAACGGATGATGGAAAAGTGAAACCCATAGCACATTCATCCCGATCACTTTTCCCAGCCGAAAAGAACTACTCACAAAATGAAAAAGAAGCGCTAAGCATTATAGTTGCGGTAAAGAAATTTCATCGTTTCTTGCACGGTAGGCAATTTCTGTTACAAACAGACCACAAACAATTATGAACTATTTTCGGATCGAGAAAGAGACTACCACAACATACGGCGAATAGACTTCAAAGATGGGGTACCATAGTTCTGAATACAATTTTTAAATGGAGTATGCACCATCTAAAAAAAGTTGGTCATGCAGCCGGTTTATCGAGGTTAATACCTAAGCAGATATAACTATTGCAGGATATGGTAATATCAACCATTAAACGGAAGTTGAAGTACAAATATGTGATGTGACACAATGAGAGAACTTCCAGTAACGCTTGAGGAGATTAGGCAGAGGTGGACGAATATATTATACGCACGAAAGAAAGGATCAACAATAACCAACTGGATGAAGAAATTTATTGAATTTGCGATAACGTCCTGTTATATAATGACAGGGTCGTAATTCTTGCGATATTACAGAAAAGGAATTCCATGTAGGACATCCAGATATATCGAGAATAAAAAGCCTTATGCACCCTTTCGTTTATTGGCCAAACATCGATAAGGATGTAGTAGGAAAAAGCAAGGAGTGTAAAGGATGAGCATTAGCTTTGACAGTTCCTCCGACTGAATTCGGATCGTGGGCAAAACCGGACAGACCTTGTCTAGGATTCATTTAGATTTTGCAGGACCGCTAGATGGGTTCTACTATCTCATTGTTGTAAACAGCCTATGTAAATGGCTGGAAGTATTAAAAAGTTAGAATCCCACATCCGAGGTAACTATCAAGTTCCTGTATGACTATTCGGTAGGTTTGGAGTAGTGAACTTCATTGTTACAGACAATGGAACGCGATTTATGTGTACAGAATTAAAACATTTTTGCGAGGATCATCTAATCGAGCATATAAACATTGCGCCATAACACCGAAAAAGTAATGGACAAGCCGAGAAATTCGTTGACACATTCAAGATAGCTCTGAAAAAAGCTAGTGGTCGCCGACAGATAAGTCAATCCAACAGTTTTTACAAGTCTACAGAGTCACTTCAAATTCAGACATCGAAATATCGAAGACAACTGTTGAGGTTATGTTCGGACTCAAGGTTACATCGATTTTTCACAAGTTTTTACCAAACCAGGATAGGCAAAACCTGAAGAAACCGATGACAAAAAAACTATAAAATTGGCGAAGGCGTCTTCTACAAGATTCACAAAAGTAATAATACTTTCTGGGAGTCCGGCATTGTTGAGAAACAAACAGGCAACATGGTCTACATGATTAAGGGACTCACGTCACACTAACTTCATTCAGAAAAGATACTCGAACAGTCAGGTGACCAGATCGCCCGAGAAGGACACCATGGACACAGTGTTTGATTCTTTTCAGGTGCCCATACTAGAGTCTAGAATTGAAATTAAAGTGTTCCTTTTAACATGCGAATACTGTTAAATGTTCATGCAAAAAAACTTTTTTTTTCTTCAGCTTGCAACGCTCTTCTTCGACTGCGTTCCCCTCCTCCCTAAGCGAGTAATACATTTTGCATTGGGGGGCTTCACCCACACCTCCTCGCCCACTTTAATGGTAGCTTCTTCACCCTCAATTCCTACCGCTTTGTTGCACGGATGTCGCCACTTATATGCGGCACAGTTGTATCATCTTGTCTTGTTTTCGGTGAGTTGCTGCTCCAGAACACCGCCTCCATGGGTGAAATGTTGCTTTCTTGCGCAGCAGCCTTGATGGTGCGATCATTCCTCTCCACTATCCCATTGCCACTCGACCGATTCGATGCCTATAAAAAATTCGATGACCCCTACGATCGCTCATGCAGCTTCTGCCCTGAATTATCTCCATATGGCAAACTTCCCCGGTCCACAGTCGACCTTCGACAAATACAGCTTATTGCGATAATGGGTTACATCAATGGCCAATCGCTTCTAGTCCTCCCCAATGTGTAACTCTCCTGCTTCGAGTCTGGATGGTCCGGGGTCTATCGATCGGCCCTCCTGAGAGTGCTCCACTTCCTCCCTGACCTCCTTCTCGGTGGTTTTCGGGTAAACCTCTCTTGCCAAAAATAATGTCCGTTCTCGACCAAAGTAGTGCATTTCATATAACTTTTTAACTTCCTCCCCTGCACAGAATACTGAGAAAACCTCCTTTCTCCCTTGCAGCCAGGCCTTCTTTATCCGTGTCATTGAATCCGCCTTGTTTTTTTCTGATAGGACCAGCACTACAGATACCTTCAACTGGAATTTCTCTATCAAGTCTGCAAGTGCTCCAATCCTGCGCTAGATCAGCATTTCTGCATCATCTCTTGTCCTAACTCTCTCATCGCCAGTCACTGCCGACCTGATCTATGAAACTACTGTTGTCGAATCAGATTTGATTTCTATCGTTTTCAATCCCCATTCAGGCCCAGATTGATTCCGTTCAAAGTGGCCTGCTGTTCGGCTACTTTGATGTGAGAATAGTCGTTTTTCGTTCTTAGCCACGCTGCATCTTCCACAGTTACACCTCCAATCTCTAATACGACGCCCAATGCCAGACTGCTGGACTCACACCAAATCACCCCCGCGTCTCCGCCGCTGACGTACCATTCCTCCTTTACTGGGTCTTCTTTCGTCACTCTCACGATGATTTCTTGTAGCATGTTCGTGGCCTCGTTCGTCACACGGCTCTTCTAGCCATCAGTGACCGTTTGTCGTTTAATAAAGCTGCACCTTATCCTGTGCCAGCTGGGGATTGGATAGTGTCCCACCAGTCTCCAGTAGACCGTGAAGAGTTCTCGTTTTGTCAGGTCGGTTCCGATTTCGGGTATTGCATTCCCTCGTTTAAAGACAAGGATTCCTTTGCCATCTCGCCATAGTTTCAACCCCAACGCCGCTCCTCCATCCAGAGACTCCGCCGGTTTTGAAGTCAACCAATACCTCGCGACATGGCCTCTCACTTTCTCTGCTGTCACCTCTGCTTCCTCCACGAGAATGTCCTCAATGTACGAACTAGTGGCATTGTCCATTGTACAGTCTTTACTCGGCACCGTCTTCAGCACGGCAGTCATAATTTGGGGGGCTGAGCTGAACCCAAAGCCTAACCTCGTCAGACAATACATTTTCTTCATGGATCTGGAGATGAGACGACTTCAAGTCGACAATCTTAGTGGCCCGCTCCATCCTCCTCCATTTCCTCATAACCTCTTCGCATACATCACTCCCCTTTCCAGTGTGGCAGGTTACGTATCTGTTTAATTATCTGAAATCCAGTGCCGTCTAACATTATTTGTGGGTGAACAACCACCAGTAATGGTTGCACTCCTTTTTCTTCCCCTGTCCACGGTTTCAGAATTCCCTCCTCTATCCACTTCTCCACTTCGTCCTCAGATCCTTTTCTTGTGTATTCTCGCAGTGTTTTCTCGTAGCAGCTTAATTTGTTTCGTAGTTCCGGAGGCCCGGAGATCCATTTCCATTCCACCGTCTACCTCTCGCCATCGAACCTCGCCAGGAAATCCTTGTCCTCAATGCATCAAGCCTCCGGCTTTTGCGTTCTGATATTTCTATCACCTTTCACTTCTGCCATTCCTACTGTGCCGAGGCGTCCGAAAATTACTTGTCCCCCTCTCAACGTAGCGCAACCCAGTCGTTAGATCGCACTTACACCTAAAACCACATCAACATCACCAACCAGATGATCCAACACCGGAGCTCGTAGTCCAATAGGCACACCTTGCACAAGTACTTCCGCTGTTGTTTCTCCTAGGCATTTCACCTCTCTGCCATAGACGGTCTTAATACTCCTGGCTCCGCTCCATGATTTAGCGACATTCTTCTTTACCAATGTCATGGTGCAGCCTGTGTCAGCAAGAGCCATGCCTCCATTCGAATTGACTACTACTGGTAACTGAGGCAACGTTTCGTTGTGCGCCATTTCCACATAGAAGGGGGAACCACTGGTGCAATGGCTCCCCTTTATTCGTTTCCCTGGTCCCGTGTAGCAACGCAATAGCGGCTAAGGTGCCCCACTCGTCCACATCGGTAGCAGGTGACCCTCGGTCTCGGCTCTTTGCAGTCTTTGAGCAGGTGAGAACCCTGGAACGGGAAGCACTTGATGGCAGGCCTGTCTCTCGTCATTCAAGTGGGGCCTCATGCACTTATGCCCACTCACAGCTACACCCACGATTGGGCACTTGACATTCTTTACTAGGACTCTGGCGTGGCCCAAGAGATCGTCCACTACCATCGTATTGATCTCAGTGATTCTCTGCATGTTCGCGGAAATTTCTGTAGGAAGCCGTTCACTAGGTATAGCTTTACCGTCATCTCCAGGCTCCTCCCCACGTAACCAGCCAATCCTGCCAGTCTCCTGATCTCCGCAGCAAATACGTCACCAGACTCGCCAGTCCACCTCAAACTTGCAATCTTGCCGAGTGCTTCAAATGAACTCTAAGCGAAAGTCAATATCAGTCTCTGCTCCACTGAGGAAAGGTCTCCCTTATCTTCATCGCGCATTTGCTGGTAAATTCTCAGGTCTATCCCCCTCTGAGTAGAGGTGTAGCAGGGTGACCACGTCTTCGATGTTTTGCAACCTTTTTTATCTTTGATTTTTCCAGCCATTTAATTAGGTAACCCTTCCAAGTGAAGGGTCTCAACATCTGAGTTGAGAGTCTCCAGTCAGCCAAGTTAACCAGTTTGATACGCCGAAATAGCTTCTAGTATTGAAATTAAAGTTTTCCTTTTAACATTCGAATACTGTTAAATGTTCATGCAAAAAAAAAATTTTTTTTTTTTCTTTAGCTTGCAACGCTCTCGGCATACACACGGAAAAAAACGACACTCCTTTTTCTCTTCCAGTTTTGACGTAGAAAATCCGTATTTCTTTCTTCCCACTGACACGCAAATTAACCGTACGTTCGAACGACCGCGACTGAACAATTTTCCCAGCTTTTATATTCTATCTAAAAAAAAGGAAGAGACATGGAAAAATAGCTTCTGTCGTCATGCGCTGCTTTCCCAAGGGGCCCTTCGTGTATATAAATGTGTTAGCCATCCTTTCCTTCTTCTTTCCCAAAGAGCGATGCAGATATACCCGGTACGCTCTTTTTCTAACCATATACCCCACATAGAGATAGATCCGGAGAACAGAAGATCAAACAGAAAACGGAAATCACCAGAATTGATTAGGGTGAACTCAAAACAGAAAGGTTATTAATCCCAGACGGGATGTTTTCAAAGAGGGGGGTTATACCGGCCTTCCTTGAATAGAGAAATTTACACCGATTAGCAATATAAATAGCGCTAGTAATTCCAACACCGGTGAGAGAGATGCGACTGCACTTCAACTACTAGCCGAGTGCCCAGCAGATATACACGCTTTCCTATCTTTGTACATTATTGCTAATACACTTGTTCTTTAACCAAACCTCGACTTGATTGTTCTTATTTTCACTGTTGTTCCACGACACAACAACGTTATGGTAAATCGATTACCTACTTTGTGACTATCATCAAGAAAAAAATCGTCGCAATATTTTTCCCGGTGATGGTCACAGCATACGCGTTAAATTTAGTATAACGTTATGATGGATATGATATTAAGAAAGCTGCGACATATTTTTAGTGCAAAAATGTGTAAATAATATTAATGTAAATATTGCATAATGGCATGTGTAAATGGTATGGTTAATTTTTGTAAACATCATTCTGTAAATAAAGGCAAAGAGATGAGAGTAAAGTATAAATTATTTAAAAAGAGATCAGTCCATTATAAAATTGGTTAACGTAGGACGCCGCAACCGGATATGATATACAGAGAGATGAGACGTATTTTTTTTATGTAACAATGTTTAAATAATGTTACCCAAATTATGCGTAATGGCATGTTTAACTGCAACTTTAAACTAAATGTAATCCTTAATTTTTGTAAACGTCAGTCTGTAACGATATGAAAGTATACATGATTTAAAAAGAGATCAGTTCATTTTAGCATTGGTTAATTTGAGGCGCCGAAACCGAATATGATATTTAGAAAGCTGCGATGTAGTTTTTTTAATGTGTAAATAATGTTAATCCAAATAATGCGGAATGACATATGTTACTTTAACTAAATATTATGGTAATTTTTGTAAACATCAGTCCGTAAAATAAAGGATAACGATGATAGTAAACTATAAATGATTTAAAAGATTGCTTGGCGATTGATCGACCATATTGATTAAGGGCTGAGGTGTTCGTTCTTTGTATGATTGTTTATAATCCGGAATAATGTAATTTCATGGTCTCAGCCAATGAGAATAGGCGGAATGTTATTTGGCATAAATCATTTTTTTCGAATGGTGAAGCGCAAAGGTAGATATAGGTGTCTGAGTGTTTAATACAGTTAAAAAGGCTGCCAGGTTAGTATAATTATAATGGTTATATATTTACCGGTCCTTACTGGGAGAGTGGTAGGACTTTTCAGATAGAGGAAAAAAATACGAACTACTTCGTCGATAGATCTTGGCAATCGTGATGGTTTTGCACGTTGGAATTAAGATAAGATTTCATAATAACGAATAAACGTGTCTGTAACGAGGTTAATACATTACATAAGATGGTGGGTAAAAGTTAAGGAATAATAAATGTTTAAATAGCGTCTGCTTTTGCAACCTCAGCGTACTTTGGTCCAGATGGAAATTTCTGCAAGCAAATTATTATATATAAAAGAATAATTATATATATATATATATATATAAATATATATATATATATATATATATATATATATATATATATATATATATATATATATATATATATATATATCCGTGTAGGTATGTATGAAAATAATGAATCACCAATCTTTGTCCCGAAAGCCCCGGAAAAAATTCAGATGAAGTGCATGTTGTTTTCTATTTAGCAATTCTATATTACAGAATTTTCTATCATCTTGTATAGATACAAAATGCAACAATATATTATAGCGAAAGTGATTTTCCTGGTGGTATTAAAGTTGAGAATACAAAGCACCAAAGAATGTTAAACTGACATCGTTGTCATAACAACTAATACAGAATCATAACTCAGCCAGAAAAAAATTGATATAGAAAAAACAGATTGATCATCTGATGACACTCTGACAAGGGAGTGTGACATAAACAATGAGCAAGAGAAAGATGTCAGCGAGGGTGTGTTAAAATAAAAATGTATATTTTACTTATATCTAGAGACGGGCGCAGTAACCGTTATTAATATATTCTAGCGAAAATTATTCCTCGTGATTCCAACCTTTTTCATTAATGTAATTTTCATTTTTGTTAATCTTTATTTTATTTACAAGGAAATCACCACTTATCAAGGCCCGGAGGACACTCGAGGATAAGGGATAATTGGTATATAATAGTCAATGGATTATAGCGTTTTAAACATAGGTAGTAAGATTTTTGTAAGTTGGATTAATTAGGGCACGGCTCATCAAGAACTTGTTTACATTGGACTTGAAGAGAATCAGATTGTAGTCACCTGGGAAGCAGGCCAACGAAAAAGAATTCCACAGGTGTGCAGTTCTACCAAAGAAGCTCTGCTCATGGAATCTACATTTAGATTAAAGCACAGATTAAGAGTGTGGGAAACTATTGTTGATGGTTCTGGCTAGACGAGTGTTTTTTGTGAAAGTTTGGCGAGGGGGGCATAGATTGAAGCTTAGACGAGCATCTGCCATGAAAATAACGATAAAGCAAAGACAGGCTCGCAACGTCTCTTCTGTGAGAAAAAGGTTGCAGGGAAGTGAAAAGGGTACCCCACTAAACTACGAAGTCTGTTTTGAACTCAGTCATGGCAGGATAATCTGTTTTTAGGAACTCCAGCCCAGATGTGGCAACATTACTCAATCATTGGCCGTACACGTCTTTTATATAGATAGAGAATTTTATCAGGAGGTTGATATCTACTGAAGCAGTAGGACGATCCTTCCATTTTTACAGCGACCTTGGCAACGGATTTGATATATGTTCCATTTAGATCGGGAGAAAATGGCAAGCCCAGAAGTTTATCAAAACATGAAGCTCCCCAAGATGAGAGCCATTCATTTCAATTGATGCCAGATGGGCATCACAGCATTGATGATGTAAGAATAGAAGTTTGGTGTTAGATGCATGAAACGTAACAAGCCACTTCTTTTCCCCATTGCACACCGTGCTCAAGATCCGACGAGAAAGAATAAGAGAAAACTCCGTCGTTTACGGTCTTTGATGTGCTACCCAAGGTAGTGGCGTCGTCAGCATAACTATCTACGAATGGTGTAAGGATGTGATTTGGAAGATCATTGACGTAGATTAGGAAGAGACTTGGGCCAGGATGGACCCCTGAGAGACGCCACCGTTAATTACGATAGCTTCTGATTTCTGCCCGTCACCGACTACTCTTATGAAACTATCAAAGAGAAATGATTTAATAATTATAAGGACATTTCCAGCTATACCCTGGCTGAAGATCTTGTTAAGTAAACCTTTGTACCATACCTTATCAAAGGCCTTTGATATGCCAAGAGCAATTGCACTGGAGAGCAAGCCTCCGTCGAGCCATACACTGATCCTGTGAGATAAAACTGTAAGCACATCTGCTGTATATCCAGCAGAACGGAAACCATATTGCATGTTACTAAAAAGGTTATTTTTGCTGAGATGGTTGATTACTTCTCTATTTAACAGAAATTCAAGTAACTTACTCATGATGTACAGGATACCTATTGGTCTGTACTGAGAGATAGATGAACGATCACCTGAGATCTAAAATACAGGACTTATCGATGATATTTTCCAGGGTATTAGGAAGCAATTCTCTTTGAGACAACACATAAACATATTTGCAAGTATGGGAACTATTTCTGGTTGAACCTTTTTTCGCACCATAATTGGAACACCGTCAGAGCTAGTTGCTTTGCTGGAATCAAGGTTTTTGATTAGCTTGGCAGCATCATGCACAGATATGTGTATGTCGCATAGCGTGTTTTGTAATATGGGAGGAAACACGGAGAGTTTGCGGCATTAGTCGCATAGGGTAGGATTAGTTGCAAATTTCTTGGCAAAAAGTTGGTTAGATGTTGACGAGATTACCACAGGCCCATTGATGATGTTTGGTATAGAGCACACGCTTCTGTTCAGAACGATGTTTGTATTTGCGAAAATTGGTGGGAACCAAGCTTCTGTTCAACCACTTTGGACTTGACGGACTGAGCATACAAATCTCTCGCGTTCTTCATTACTCTTTTACATTGGTTACTAGCAATCCAGGTTTTAGTCTCAGCACATCTGTTTCGTTGGAGGTAATGGAAAAAAAATGATTTCCGTGCGCAATGGCAGCAGCACATTACGGAAGGAACCACGGCTGGCTGTTAGGTTTTTGCCGGAACTGTTCCGAGGGTATAAAACGGTCTATACCTACAATTATCTATTCCGTCAGATCTGATACTATAGAGGGGCCTCCATTTTCAAACACAGAACGCAGAGGTAAATCCAATATAAATGAACGGAAGCTATCCCAGTCATCCATAGTGCATCGATATACTGTACGATGGAGAGGAATACCTGAGAACTTATTAAATGTTATTTTTTATCTTGACTGATACAACATAGTAGTTGGAAGATCCCAGTGGAGACAGAACAGAAGAAGAAATAGCGCAGGGCAAGTTGTGAGGAAAAGACTTAAGAGACTTGCATACCGCCATTATCGGGCACACGGGTGTGTTCCCGAACAATCTGAGTGAGGTCATAAGCAACTATTCCACAGTTAGTCGAAGGATTAGCAAATAAGATGTGGTAAATTTTCTCAGACATGCTCTTAAAGATAGTAACCCCGCTGTTGTGAGGGCGATAGATGGCAAATATAAGCGCAGTAATGTGAGCAAGAAAATGCATGTAGAATAATTTAGGATCTTCTCTAAAGCCGCCCCTTACACATGGAAAGCCATCTTTAATGTAGGCATATATTCCATGCCCATGGCGATCTTAGACTAAGATTTGGATGTTAAGTTAGGGTATCCTAAAAATTCAAACTCTTCTTAGGATATTAGTCGGTCCAACACCTGTTCACTTAGGAATAATAGATCTGATTTAGGTTCCTGTAATAGGACTTCAATCTCTGGAAAGTTGGAACATAGACCCCTGAGGTTGGAGAAGGAGAGTTGATAGCGGGGGCCTAAGTTCGAAGTTAAAGGTAAAATTTTGAGCAAATAATCCGGCCACCCAACCTCCACTCACGGGATAGGTTGTGTTAATATGTTACTTTAGAACATGTTACATCTATTTAATCGTTAATATAAAATCCTACATTTAATTCTAGGAGCAACGTCATCAAAATGACAACATCTTCAGACAAATAAGTTCCTATTTTTCCCTCTAAATCTAAACTACTCGCACGACCCCAGAATGGACCGGGGAGAAATATACACTTACCAGTATATTTTCATGGCACTATTCGTAACTGGGGCGTACGCTCATAGACATGCAATTATCTTTCCATAACCCGATTCGAAAGTAATAATTTCTCTTTTCTAAAATTCCGACAATTCCTATAAGCTGAGAGCGTACAAATTTATTAAACACCATCTTACAAAAACGACAAGTCTTTACAAATATGGTCGATCTCTCTACACAAAGAATTAGTTTTACGAATATTAATTCATTTTTTTTGCTTGTAAAAACAAAAGCAAATACATAAAATAATAATAAAACATACCATTATTACTAACGGTTACCATTGTTTATTTTTCGTTTTCTGCATTAACCGCATAGCATTACATGGAGCTGTTTAATTATAGACAGATTATTGACACAATTTTTATTTAAAATGACTAATGTTTTTTTTTGTCCATAGCCTTTGCCCGTCGGGATTCTAAGAGCGGTTATCAAGATGACATTTGGAGCAAATATTCTGGCAAATCTCACTCTCCACTTGTACGATAGGGTGTTTTAATATGGGGATATTACGGTTGACAATTCCGAAAGTCGTTCTTAACACGTGGATGCCAGGGTTGTCCATTCCGAAAACATGAGAAGGTTTTGAGTGCCTATTCTGAAACGAATTCGGTTTATGAGAACGTTAGGGGTTGGGTAACAACAACAACAACTATACTTTATTAGATTTACGAGAAAGGACTGTTAGATTATAGATTGTTTATTTTTTTAAGATAAATTTTTACCTTAGATCCACTTAGGGCTTTTATGTTTTCCACTATGCTGATTAAAAACATCTCATGCGGATACAAGTAATCTTCGCGATACAAAGCCATGTATTATGCACTTCATATCAATGGTGGCCAGATTAGTAGACACGGGCGAAAAACAAATCTAATTATATCCGACCGTCACTGCCATCCGCAAATTTCTTTGCTGGTTCATAGTATTTGCGCATGGAGCTCCTGAAAGTGATTGTCAAGGTTAAATTTGTGGCAAATATTTTGATAGCCTCCCCCACTACCAAAATGTGCTGTTTATTCCGACAGCCGTTCTTATCATAGGGATGTTGCGGGTGCCAATTCCGGAAGCTGTTCTGGACATGAGGATGTTGAACAAAAACAACAACAATAATAACCGTACTTTAATTTTTCTACGCGAAGAGAGGGGGCATGCTTCCAGCGGGCAATGCCAGTTAACAGGTCCTGCTAGTCAAATATATTTACGAGCCGATTCAATGCGACTGATTAGTCATAGTGTTATAGTTTACTTTATACGGATTTTAATATCGTCAAATTTTTTCATTGTATTAATATAATCAAATGTTTATTTGAATATTTATCGGGACCGATATGTGAGTTTTTCAAAGTTCGTAGTTAATTTCTCCATGCTTTGTGTTGAGTCATTCATAAATTGTCATAGAGAAATCCACAAAGGGCTTGCGTTACTCATTGCCGTCTGGAGTTTCAGTACAGAAAAGTTAATGTTCCTCAAGAGAAATGTTTCTATCGCAATGCACGCCATATTAATAAGCTCCGGGGACTAAAGGGACAATTTTCCCAACAGATTCGCTGTATTTGGATACATATGCATCTATTCCAAAATAGTTAGCCTTCTGCAGATAAAGTATGCATCAAACGAAACTATTAAGCATTTGACTGTTATGTGATCACGCCATTATATTCTACGCACGATGCGTAACATTTAAATGTATAATCTATCAAGCATTACTCATTTATTTAATATCTAGTCTTTGAGTTTGAACACTGGAATAAAATGGATTACACCGATTTATTAAAGGCTGAGTTTTGTAACATTTTTATACTAGTTTCCAGATTTTATTTGAGTACAAAAACGATAGTCTGAAAATCATACAAGGTATTAGAAGTTTTTAAGCAATTCAATAAGTGCATCATCAGAGAAGATTAGAGTGTTACAGCTTAACGATTTTATCAGCATGTATTTCGTATTGATAGCATTCAGTAATAATCTAACATCCTTAACAGTATTTTCTACATTGATACGTTCCTTATAAAATGTAATGTTATTTTGCAGAAGAACACTTTTATCGGCATAGCCACAGTTAAGTCTAGTAACAGTGACAGATCAGGATATGTTACCCAAGCAGATAATTGAGAAACCTAAATAACTTGGTTTTTGCAAATTACAATTAAATTATAAACCTTTTAAAAAATATAATCGAAATCACAATTAATAGGTAAGTGCAAAAATAATATCGTTTGTCGACATGAAGTTGCACGTAAAAAAAAGGACATTATTTTTGCACCAGCCTAATACTTTGTATTTTTGGAGAATCAACGTTAAACTACTAAGAAGCTTTTAGAAATAATAATATTTGGCGCGACTATAACAAACAGTTGTACTAACGCTGGCAGAATAATAATTTATTCTCTTACAATAATAGTTTTGCTATATGGAAATGAATTGTACTCTAAACGCATAAAAGTGTTAAATTCCATCCTGTCATTTTAATCAATCAAAACAATTTGTAAATATATTATACACGGTTATTTTACGCAGCATCTGGATTTTCATTTAAAAAGTACTGTTACATAATCCCCATTCGAGAACTATGTAAAATATTATTTTTCAACGCCGTTATCAATTTTTTACGTTGTGATGGTTTTTTTTTTTTACATTATTTAAGTTTTAATATTTTGCTCCGAGAGAACGCAACCGAATATTGATTTTTAAGTCTGGGATTTGTTCCATTTTCTCTAACATAACGAGCTGTAGAACAACGCCTATAGAGGAATATTAGTGAAAATCTAAATTCGTTGAGCACCATACAATTATTAGTTTCGCTAATTTTCAATGACAGTAATAGTTGGTTCAGTAAATGTCTGCATTTCTACATACAAACATACACGCACAAACATGTAAAACACACACATATGTACATGTGCATATATGTATATTCGTATATATATATATATATTCGTATATATATATGTATATATGTATATATATACATACATATATATATGTATATATACATATATATATATATATATATATATATATATATATATATATATATATATATATATATATATATATGACCCAGTATTTTTTACAGTAAAAGCATCAACGTATGAAATAGTGCCAAAAAGTAAATCACCATATATAGAGATGATTTAAAATGAATAATAGCAATTATATATATATATATATATATATATATATATATATATATATATATACACACACACATACACACATATATATATATATATATGTGTGTGTGTGTGTGTGTGTGTGTGTGTGTGTGTCTGTGCTGTGTGTGTTCCTGTGTGTGTTCCTGTGGGTGTATACTTTTGGAAGTTTCTTTTAAAAAGTTTAATCTATAAAAAAAAAACTATTTGCCTTTCGTTAAAACACACGCACCTACATTTATAAGTTTCAGATAAACATGCATTTCCTATAAAATACGCATGGGTACGTGAATTGAAATTTATATATACAAAGTGATACTTGACCCCACACCAACTATGTAACTGCAACATTACGAGTGTCTTTCAAAAGATAAAGCCTCCTATTTTTAAACTCAAAAAGTTAAAGAGCTACGAAGACGTAGGTGGTACTACTAAAACAATGCCACAGCAGTTGTGTGGATTATATAAGTAACACACAAGTGTATCGCTATATAAAAAAGCAAATGAGATTACATTTAGTACAACTTAATCATCTCAAGATAAATATATCTGGTGGTTAACAGTGGAAATGGGAACCGGACGATTATATAATCGATAACAAAAAACACGGATCGATTTGGAAATGTCAACGAATTTCTAGAAATATCTCTTCACGCTTTGTTGGGTGGAGATGTCAATTGAGCGTGAAGAGAATGCCCTTTATCATATAGCGACCGTCTATCGAAACAGCGGATCGTTAAATACGTCGATTTGATGTTTGCACTTATCGCGAAAATGACATTCAACGTGATAGACTGACTGAATACTTTACAGAGATACGTCTTAGAAAAATATGATTTACTTGAAATGTGCAGATTAGTAGCAATTTTTTTTAACCTCTATGTCTAATAGTATTAATACTATTACGTATAATTTCTGATTCTCACTCCAGAAGAGCAATGGAAGACATACCTCACATTTTGCCATGTCAGATAATGTTGAAGCATTGATACAATATACTCTACGTAGATGTGCTCGAGGATAGAGTACTGCTGCTGCATCTTGGTATTTATGCTCATATTGCTTTGACAAAGTACGATCAACTTTCTCCTAATTTCCTTTTAAATGAAGAGACGCTGAATTCCAAACTTTGGTCCATCTACGTAAAAATTTACAAAAAAAAAAAAAAAAAACGACCACAACATGGCTCTTTGAATACATGAGGATAAGACTATATCACGACCATGATCAAGGTCAACACATTGTATACTCACCTTTGTAAGTAATAGAATGTCATCTATTCTAATCGACACGTTAGCCCTCTTATAGTGTTGTAATCACCTAAATTAAAATTTTGTTGGCTGTTATGTTCGTGTAGCTATAACCCTTGTGTACATCGTAACTATTTTTGTAATATATGTCATTTAACATACCGCCGACATCATACCATATATATGTGAAGCAGAACAGATCAAATCAATAGTGTTTACGAGACATGGGTTATACTAAAAAATAAATACATAAAACGTTATTTAACACTCCCCAATATAAGACGAAATAGAATCATACGGGGGGGGGTTCAATAAGTTTCTAGACATTTTTCATATAGACACTTTTATTGATAATATATATATATATATATATATATATATATATAAATATATATATATATATATATATATATGCAATTCTCGTCTATTTCGAACTAATCTCCTTAAAATGCAATGCGTTTGTTGGACCATTCCAACAACTTCTGGAATCCCCCATGGAAACCTTTTCTATAAAGCTATAAATGTCCCTCATCGCACTATATGTCATCTCTAAAATTGTCATATGACGACAGCCTGTAAGGTTTTCCTCGAGCCTAGAGAATATCCAAAAATCACAGGGGGCAAGGTCTGGACTACAGAAAGAGTGAGGAACTGTCCGTATACACATCCTTGTTAAATAGTCTGTGACAAGGAGGAGTTGTAGACTGGTGCATTGTAATGTTGGAAATGCTACTGACACGATTTGAAGAGTGCAGGTTTCTTCCGACATAATCTCTTCCTGAACTCCATTAAAACCACAACATAGCATTCTTTTTGACTGTCCATCCAGTAGGAACCTAGCGCATGTAGACCATGCTCTTACCGTAATAAAACGGATCGCCATAAATTTGTAGGTGAGTTGTCTGTCACCCATTCTTGTGTCTGACAGAGTCAGCATTTTCCCTCTGGCAAGTCTATCTCTAGTCCATCTTTCATCGCATGCCACCAGAGCATCAGGAACTATGGGATCAAAATGGATTGGTTCCTAATCTAATTGTTATCATGAAAACGTATTTCTATTTAATCTTCTCTGAGCACTGTTGGTACAAAAAAATAGCGGTTTCTCGCATTAAATTGTGTGTACAATTCCTACATTACATCAAAAAGTCCGTAGTTTACCCTAACAGAACAACAACAATTCATAATTCTGGTGGCAGTGGTAATGTAGCTAGTAGTAGTAGTGACCTTTGTACTAGTGGTGGTGGAGGAAGCGGTCCTGGAACCGGTGTTAGTGGAAATTGAAGATAGAGGCGAAGCCGTTGGCGATGATGGTGGAAGTGGTGTTGGTTATTGCAGTGGTGATGGCTGCGGTGATAGTGTTTGCAGTTGCACTGAGGTTAGGGCGGTGGTAGTTGCAGTGGTGGCAGATAAGTTAAGTTCACTACAAAAAAGCAAATGTAAACTTCAACTATATATAATATTTATATTAATATATTAATCACAAATAAAAAAATGAGGTAGAGCTTGATACCATTAGAATAAATTTAAACTCTAAATTAAAATTTACACATAAAATTTATTTTATTACAGAATAAATCCAAGATATATATATATATATATATATATATATATATATATATATATATATATATATATATACATTAGGTTGTTGCAAGAATAGTGGACGATTTCAGAAAAAAACATTTATACTTGAAAATGAACAAAAGAAATGGTAACATCACTCAAAATACGAGTCTTGCACAAATATTCATCTCTACCATCGATGTACAAGAATATTTATTCCTCGATGATAAAAAAGTTACTGTCTGTGATGCAACAAAATTTAGAAACCTGATTCCACTACTGCTTTAGACTGAAACGTTTTACCATTTAAAAATCAGCTTAAATTTAAAAAAAAATGATAATCAGTATGCAAAAATCCGGATAATATGGAGTATATGGTAAATTCCAGTATCCCAAGTCTGTGAGTCTCTGCAGAGTCAATATTGCAACATGTGGTCGCGCGATATTGTAAAGCAGAATTAGATCACGGCGACTCACTAAGACATGCCTCTTTTTAGCAAAGAAGCATGCATTTCAGCAACTTGATTGCAATAGATCTCTGCTGTAATACTCTGATTGGTTCCCAAAAAGCTGTAGTGGATAACATTGCTTGCAGACCACCAAACTGTCTCCATACTCCTTTGCTTTGGGAAGGTGTTAAGGGGCTCATCACGATCAATCCATCTTTTATGATTATCATAAAGGATCCACTTTTTAAAAAGCGACAGTAAGGTCAAGAAAAGGTTGCATTGCTGTTACACCCACTAATCATAGGGCAGACTTCAAATTTCCGCATGGGCTCATGAGCTCATGAGGGATCCATTTATCGAGTTTTCACCTATCTAATGTTCTGTACATGGCGTGAAACTGTTGTAGAACTGACGGCTAGTGCCAGAGACATTTCGCTGACACTTTGACGAAAATTTTGCTCAGCACCTGCCTGCAATTCTTCAGTGTTGAGACTGCATGCTCGCCCTCTATCTTGTTCATCTTCACAGCTCTCGTAACCACTACGGAATTTGCAGAACTACCTTTATACTGTGCAATCACTTGGTGACCCATTCCCCTATACTCTAGTGATATCATCAGAATGTGCGGAGGCATTATACCCAAGTTTAAACTCATGCAACATAATGAGGCGAAGATCACGTTTTGGATCATTAATCATTAGGGACCTTGTATGCTCCCAGAAAATAGTTTGCCTGAAAATAAATGTATTTTAAAATATTAATTAAAATATAACCATAACATTAACTACACATTTTGTGTTTAAATTAATATTCAAAACACATAATTTTAGGTTACCATTATTTTAGCAACAACATAATATATGTGTGTGTTCGTGTGCGCGTGTATATATTGACCTAGAATCTAGATTTACTATCGTACTCAGACCAATTGAAGAAAATATTGACATTCGATACCCTAAATGGTGTATTTCCTAAGAAAATGTAATGTTGATAAATGAAATTATATATATATATATATATATATATATGTATATATATATACACATATATATACATATGCATATTATTTATATGCATATATATGCATATATATATATATATATATATATATATATATATATATAATGAAACGTCTGGTTTGTTCAAAATCGATAAACTAAAAATTCCGTTGGTCATCATATTTGGAAACACTGACTGCATCTAACCTAACTGTGTTTTTAAATATTAAAAATTAAAAAATATTACCATATTAAAAAAAAAAAACTTATTTCGACACTGTCACTTTCCGTCACTTTCCGTTTTCGGCCAATGACATTTATCGGATATAATTCCGGTTTCTTTCATTGTTCATATTCAGTGCCATTCCTTATCGATAAGTATAAACCCTGTTATATTTTTATATAAAAAATTACATTAATTCGGATTTTTTTTTTGCAGCCTGCTTTTTCTTTAGAAATTATTTTTTTACTATTAGCGGTGTATGATTGACTTATTTTAAAATTATAGTTAAACACACGTGTGCCGACGATATATCGTGGCTCTCTTTTTTTGCCCTCCCAGTACTTAAACATTCTTTATATCTGTTTCAGTAAAGTAAGTTTTGTCATCATATTTTGAAACAATGATTGTATCTAACCTAACTGTGTTTTTAAATACAAAAAAAAATGATAAAAAAATATTAGCATATTAAATAAAACTTTTTTGCCACCGTCACTTTCCGTAACTTTCCGTTTTCGTCCGTTGACATTGACCGTAAATACTTCCGGTTTATTTCATTAGTCATATTCAGTGCCGTTCATTATCAATATGTATAACATTAACCCTATTATATTTTTATATGAACACTTACATTAATTCCTTTTTTTTTTCTTCCTGCTTTTTCTTTACAGATTACTTTTAGCATTTGCGGTGTATAATTGCCTTATCTCACTTATGTCATTTCGATATTTGTTTTTTTTTTGTTTTTTTTTTTGTTTTTCGTTTTTCTCTTTTTATACCACCGGTTTTTTTTTTAATTGCTTACAAAAAAAAACACAGAAAATCAATATTTTCTACATGCTTCCTTATTTTTTACATAAACAGTAAATTCGCGTGCATTACTGTTACGTCACTTTACATATATATATATATATATATATATATATATATATATATATATAAGCGAAAATGTGTGTATGTATGTGTGTTCGCTTTTTCTGTATGCCAACAAAAGGCTTTTTTCAGAGAAGCGGTCGCTTGTTTAACAACTTTTTAAAAATTTGATATCACATACAAACTGTAATATCTCACAGTTAACAACGAAGCTCGCCTGTCTATTTAATTTGCTTGATTTCGGGAAGATAAATATTCAATATTTGTCGCTCGCCGCATGTGGGTTAGTCTTTTTCCTATAACATATTGAGGGTGGGAAAAACCGTTCAGCAGTAAATGAATACTATCCCGCAGTCAAAACTTTACCTCACTTAAAACGGGCACCTGCTAAATCCAACTAATTAAATAAATTCAAACGTGTTTCCGTTAGCATCTCACGGTGGGGCAATGGTTAACATCGCACGTTTTTTTTCACACTTTAATTTACAACTTTGCCTCAAGGGTTCGATCCTCATACTTACTTTTTTAACCACCCCCAAACACCCGGGCAACGCCGGGTACCCCTCGCTAGTTAACATATAAACCATTGTATTAATTCGTTCTTTTTTATGCAGCCTGTCTTTTCCTTAATATATTATGTTTTACATTTAGCGGTGTTGTTTACTTTTCCAGTTTTTAATTTGTTTTTGTTTTTCTCTTCTTTATTTGGACCATATCAAACAAACTTTTTTCCGCCGAAGTTACTTGCATCACTTTTCTTTTGCTTCCTGTTTTTTCTATAATGATTACTTTTTGCATTTGCGGTGTATAATTGTCTTACCTCACTGTTTGCTATTTCATTTCGCTATTTGTTTCTAGTTCTTTTTTTTTTAATTTTCTCCTTTTTTACAACCGATTTTTGTAATTGCTAACAAAAAACACCGTAAATCATTTTTTTCCTACATGCTTCCTTATTTTTTTTTACATAAACAGTAAATTCACATAGATTTCTGTTACGTCGATTTTCCTGTTTAACACAAACAAAACATCTTAGAATTCTTTTTTTTTGTTCGATTCTTACATTAGCAAATTGTCAATGTACTGCTTAGGACAACCCCTTTTCCTTTAGCTGTTCTTTGGATCTAAAGGCGTTCTTGGTAAATATCGTTTGGGTTACAGTTTTTCCGTTTAAAATGCCCCGCCGCAGATCACACTTAGGTCGGCGTACCCGCAATGCCGTTTCAATCCGGCGCTTAGTTGACAGTCCAAATCCTGAATAACGAGCATAAGCTAGAGAGCAGAGCAGACGACGGATGATTCTGATACGTGCCAATGAAGCAGCAGATCGACGTGCTTCCAGACTGGACCAATTAAGATTACTGGTTCAACAATCCCGTAATACAGATCTGTTTCGACCTCGGTGAAATGAACGTGAGAGACTACGACATGCGGAAAGACGTCAGAAAGAAACTGCAGCTCAGCGTCAAACACGACTCCAGGCACGACCATCCCGGGATTCGGATCGGCTTGCATTCCACTACGACCCTGATGATATTACAGTTTGAGTCACCAGGTTTAAATCGGCACAATGACTTAAGTGTGCCCCTACTGAAAGTCTCTGAAATTTAAGGGGGAAAGTGAAAGTGTTGTGTTGTGTCAACGGAAAAATTAAACTACCTCAACTTGGAGAAGCACCAGAACCATTAAAATCATTCATTGCTGGATATACTACTGAATCAAAGCATGTTCTATCGACCATCAGGAAATACAACTCATGCTTCCAAATGACGTCGTTCGGTGCAGAAATCATTACAGCACAATTTATGCCAACTTTTAAAGTAAAGGGACAAATTTACCATAAAGTTGGATCTCTGCTTCCTTGCCCAGACGGTCATCATAGATTCCTACAACTGTGTTTCATCGGTGATAACAATGATGAACTGAATGCACACTGTGGAATTTCAACTGGCACAAGACGGTCCATCGTTTTCGAACTGCAAGACATAATTCATAATAAAAACAATTTAGTGCGTTTATTCAAAACTGCAATTGAAATGATGCCATCTGATACACACATGATTGTTATCTGTGCTGACAAAGCTCCTACTGGAGAACACGTGTGGAGGTTCAATGATTCAAATATAGATGAGGTGGCAATTGTTATAGTTGCAGATCAATTTCAAACGAGGGATATTTTCCTTCATAGGAGAAATGATCAACTGACAACTATTGCAGAAACTATTCGATGCTATGATGCTCTGCGATATCCAATAATTTTCTGGGATGGTGCTGATGGATATCATTTGAATGTGTGCATGATAAATCCAGTTACTGGTGAGGAAACAGATAAAAAATGCAGATCAATGATTCGGGAAAATGAAACCAATCACATTCTGAAATGCTGCCAATTGTTCCACTATTACATCGCAGATATGTACGCAAAAATTAAATCTGAACGTTTGCTATTCATACGTTTGAATCAGTCAAAACTTCGCTCTGAAGAATATGTTCATTTACGAGATGCAGTTTTGCCATCTTCATAATTAGGTAGTCCACGTAATATGCATGAGAACACTAAAGATGTTTTTGCATATGTTCGTCAGTATTGCCGTTCTGACCTATTCATTACATTCACATGCAACCCTGCCTGACATGATATTCAGCAACTATTACTTCCTGGAAAATCATCAGTGGATAGGCATCATATTACAGCACGTGTTTTCAGACAAAAACTGAAATCGTTAATAGATTTCATTGTTAAGCCTAAAGTCTTTGTGTCTGTGTGCTGCTGGATGTATTCAGTGGAGTGGCAAAAGAGGGGATTACCACACTCACACATACTAATCTAGCTCTATGACAAAATGAGTCCTAATTAAGTCGACAATGTAATATATGCTGAACTATCTGATGCTGACATTGATAAAGACTTGCATGTAGTTGTTACAAAACATATGATACAGGAACCTTGTGGTATATTAAATCCACATTCACCACGCATGGAAGATGGAAAATGCTCTAAGCGATATCTTTTGTCATTACTATCAGACACAGTTAATGGACGTGATGGATATCCTTTATACAGGAGAATATCGATAGATAATGGCGGTAAATTAGCAATCATACAAACGCGCAATGGTGATATTGAAGTCGATAACTGGAGGGCTGATCCAAATTCACCTTTGCTATCGACAGCCTACAAATTGCACATTAATGTGGAATACTGTAACTCAGTTAAGTCCATCAAATACATTTGCAAGTATGTAAATAAAGGCAGCGATATAGCAGTTTCTGGTTGGGAAACTCAAGGAAATGGTAGGAATGCAAGCCTATATATCGATGAAATTGGACAGTTTCAAGCTGGAAGATACATAAGCAGTAATGAAGCTGTATGGCGCATACTTTCATTTCCCATACATGAACGAAGTCCAGCTATTGTTCACTTATCAGTACATTTAGAAAATGGGCAAAGTGTTTACTTTACAGCTTCACATGTGTAGCAGATAGCTCTTAATCCCACGGCGACAACATTAACAGCTTTTTTTACGTTATTTCAAAATGACGCCTTTGCATCAACACTGCTCTATTCGGAAGTGCGCATGTATTACACATGGAATAGGAGTAGGAAATTATTTGAACGACGCAAACGAGGAGATACAGTAGACGGACAACCTAGAATTTGAAAGAAAATACAATAGGTCGACTTTATACTAATCATCCCAAACAAGATGAAGGCTTTTTTTCCTTCGCATGCTGTTTGTAAATGTCCCTGGTTCAACGTCTTTCTAACACTTAAAAATTGTCAATGGTGTTACACATGCCACTTTTCCAGTGCATGTCAAGCATTAAATTTATTGGAGAATGACGGACACTGAAATGAATGCATTAATGAGTCATGTAACACATCGCATCCAATTCAAATTCTTACATTGTTTGTCATCATATTGACAATTTGCTCCCCTTCATCTCTGTTACAGTTATGGGAGAAATATAAATCACACATGGCCGAAGATATTTTGCATCAAAGACGCAATGAAACTGCTCATATCTACCTGGATTTTACAGGAGAAATTTATAATGAGGCATTGATACGGATTGAAAATTTGTGCTTAGAAATTGCAAACAAAGTTCTCCGTCAATTGGAAATGACGTCACTGATTCGATCTTCTGCGACTTTGTTTGATGTCAGATTGCGTCGAGAACAAACTTACAACACATATGATCTGTTGTTGTACATTCATTCAAATATTGCAAAACTAACTACTAAGCAATAATACATTTAAAACGGCGCAATGCAAACTCAATAATGGGATGGGAAAATTTATCTTCTTAGATGCGCCAGGAGGAACAGGTAAAACCTTAATTAAATTAATTTTGGCAACCGTTCGATCACATTCTGACACAGCCTTAGCTCTTGCATCATCTGGAATAGCTGCAACATTACTGTCAGGTGGAAGAACTGCTCATTCAGCTTTAAAACTACCATTGATTATGCAATTTATGAAAACACCACTGTGCAACATTTCCCAAACATCGAGTATGTGTAATTTATTGCAGAAATGTAAACTTATTGTTTGGGATGAATGCACAATGGCACACAAAAAATAACTGGAGACTCTGGATCGATCATTGCAAGACTTGCATGGAATGCAGTACTATTAATAGCTAGGGATTTCAGACAAACACTACCTAAAATACCTCCATCAACACAAGCAGACGAAATCAATGCTTGCCTCAAATATTCCACTTTTGGCGACATGTGAGAACATTCCATTTGACTGGAAATATGCGTGTCAAGCAGCAAAACAATCAATCAGCAGAGTTATTTTCAAATCAATTACTGCAAATTGGGAATGGAAAACTGCCAGCTAATCTGATCACAATGCAAATTGCTTTGCCACAAAACTTCTGTAATTTAGTAACAACAAAAGCGGACTCGATTAAAAAAAGTTTTGCGGACATCCAATTTAACTATAAAGATCCCAGTTGCCTGACTGAACGAGCCATTTTTGCACCCAAGAACAAAGATGTTCATGAACTCAGCAGTATTATTCAGTTGAACGTTCCTGGTGAGTTAGCCACATACAACTCCGTCGACACTGTTCTTGAAGAGGACGAAGCGGTCAACTATTCAACAGAATTTTTGAATTCGCGAGACTTGCCAGGGATGCCACCTCATGTACTGCAATTGAAAACTGGCGTGCCAATCATCCTGCGGCAAAATATAAACCATCCCAAGCTTTGTAATGGCACAGGTCTTTCTGTAAAAAAAAATAATGACTAACTGAATAGAAGCCACACTTTTGGCGGGGCCTTTAACAAGTGAGGATGCCCTGATTCCACACATTCCAATGATTCCTACAGACATGCGATTTCAATTCAAGAGATTGCAATTCCCTATTAAGATGGCATTTCCTATCACGATCAACAAAGCACAGGGACAATCTTTAGAATTGTGCGGCTTATGATTGGCATGGGCAATTATTCGTTGCATGTTCGGCAAACCAGGCAACCTCTTGATTTGCACTGAATCAGGAACCACAAAGAATATTGTGTATCCACAAGTATTGGAAAATTAAACATATCAGACACATGCATGTTTTATCAATTTACACCATTTACGCCACAGCGACGCGTGGTCCGGTACAACTAGTATATATACATTTATATATTTATATATATATATATATATATATATATATATATATATATATGTACATCTATATATATATATATATATATATATATATATATATTGAAATTTAGTTTGCTAGAAGGTTTCTATCAGTTTAGAGGTATTTAAGGATGTCTTAGAAGGCCATATCAATGCTGTTGTCGGTGTTGAGGAATTACAAGAAAAAACAAGAGATATTATACATATATAAACTACGCCAATCGCTGTATTGCAGATTAGTAAAATATCAAGATTTAACTAAATATATGTCACAAAAAATAAAAATTGTGTCATCAAATGCCTACTTTAAGGTTACGTATTACCCAAAAGGTTATTCAAATTCATTCAATATTCACAAAGTTATGACATTTTATTATTAACAAGGAGTTTCCATTGTTCATCGCTTTATGGCAGCTCTCTTAAAAGGTTGTATAAGGTCAACAATGCAATGTCTAATCATAGAAAAATGTATTTTTATTATATTTTTCTGTTAAAGAATAATAAACAAAAGCACACACTAGGTTCTAAGCCTCAAATAAATTAATTAGTTATCACCATATCCACCATTGTTTAAAACTCACTAAAACAACTGTTTGTCCACCTGAGAAGTCAATTGTTTGATCTGAAAAGAGGTTATGGCTTTGGCGACATAAACTACTTTCCTTTACAGGGCATCCTTTGAAGTAAGTTGCTCTCTTCCTTTATAAACAACACTTTTCAATATTGACAAAAGATCTGCAATGGAGTTTAAATACGGAGAACACAGTAACCAGCTCATAAGAGTTACTCTAAAGAAGCCGCTAGATTCAAGAAGGGCTTCAGTCGCCCTAGACAATTGGATGGGGCATTGTCATGTATGAAAAGCATCTGAAAGCGACATAACAATAGGAGTTCATCTGGCCATTGTGACAAATGTTTATCCAAAAAACGCCGTGTACGCATTGATGGTAAGTTTTACACTATTTGGAACTCGGAATGGTCCAACTAAATTATCACCAATGATACCCGTCCAAAACATGATGCCTCCACTTCCTTATCGGCGATAAACTCTGTAAGAAGTTGGAGTTCCGTTCGAGTTCCAAACTTTGACCCATTCCTCCTGAGCGGCAAGAATAGCACGGGTCTTATTTGTAAATAGAACACATTCGAAATCTATTTTTATAGAATTCTTTGCTCAAGATATTCGTTCTTCCCTATGTTGTTTGGCTCAAGGGAGCTCTTGGAATAGTTTTGATGTTCTTTTCCATCTAATTCAACAAATTACATAGGGCCTGCTAGGATCTTGTAGCGATTCCAGTTCGTGCCAAAATGAAAGTACTGGTACTCTTTGGGTTTCGTTTGACTTTTCATCGAATATCACGAGGTGAAATGTTTCTCCTGGTGCGCTACTCATTTCTCTAGTTTGGGTGTGTTCACACCTTTATAGCTAAATCTTTGATGAACAACTTACTGCTCGTCCAGCAACAATCATTTCCCTTTCGATAACCGTAAAGAGCCCCTTTCTTTCGTAATTAAAACAAAATAAAATGATAAATAAAATAAATAATAAAACGATGGACAGTATAAATTACCTGTTATTAAATAAAATGCCGTAACTTCGTGTATATCGCATGGATTTGAATTTTGAACAACATTTTGGTAAATAACTAATCTTGAAACAGTAATTTGATGATACAATTTTCATTTTCTTTTGTGAAGGATATTTAGTGAAATATTGATATTTTACTAATCCTCAATAAAGCCATTGCCACAGTTTATATATATATATATATATATATATATATATATATATATATATATATATATATATTCATATCTATATATCTCTCTCTTTCTCTCTCTCTATATATATAAACATATATATATATATATATATATATATATATATATATATATATATATATCGATGTATTTTTATACACTGTCCAAAAAGTAACTGAAAGATTTACAATCTCATTTTCCTATTAATGATTGTATTTTTCTCTATTTCAAATATGTTATAGATAATATTTCGAAAATTAATTTGTGATAAGAATAGCAGAGAACAACAAACGAAAATTCAAATCATGGGTCAATTTGGCGACAACGTTATATCTTGCTATGGCAAAGTCAAATAGCTACTATGTTTTCCAGACTTGGCTTCACTAGCGCAGACTTTTTCTTGTGGGGATATCAAAAAAAAAAGAGTATATGTTAACAAACCCAAATCCTGCAAAAATTGAAGCATAACGTCAGAAACGAAAGAAGGGAGTTTAATTGCAATGCTGATATTTTGTCTGAATAATTTTTTGGATAGAACACGAATATGCGAAGTTGTAAAAGACAATATTTTTCATAAATGAAAGTTGTTTTAATTTTGCATTTCTCAAGCATTTTTCATTATGTTACTCAAATGGTGTTAAAATTTCAGAAAGATATAATAAGAAAAGAACCCATATAAGTTAAAAACCATAGAGTTCCTTTTTGGACACGCTGTATATGGTAATATTTTTATCATAGTAATGGCTTACTTGAAAATCCAAATTTCGACTATCTGATATAGAGTTCGTGACATTGTTTCACGATTTATCTCGCAAAACTATTCTGTTTCTAATGCCGGTTGTTGTTCGATCTTATTAACTGATTTGTATATATATATATATATATATATATATATATATATATATATATATATATATATATGTGTGTGTGTGTGTGTGTGGGTGTGTGGGTGTGTGGGTGGGTGTATATATATATGTATATATATGCATATATATGTATATATATATATATGTGTGTGTATATATATATATATATATATATATATATATATATATATATATATGTATATGTATATATATATAAATCTTGGATTTACATTTTTTGATTTTACTGTCATTCGATACTTTACGTTTCACCAAACTATTCATTCACATGAAATCACATGCATGCAAAATCCGATCCTACATATTGCTAATTCTACCCTATAGTGAGAAGAAAGTATATCTTCGAAACTCCGCGAATTAAGGACTATCCATAAATTTAGTGTTTCCTTTTAAAATTAAATATATTTTAAATTCTTTTTCAAATTTGTTTACAATGTTTTATTAACTATTAGCTCTATCTCCTATTTGGTTTTATCGATTTTTTAAACCAGGTTCAGATTACTTTATAAATATTAATTCTTTCATATTTCTAATATACTTTAGTTTTACCATCTTGGATCATTTTGGTAAATGTAATTGTAATTTTTATTTGATATATATATATATATATATATATATATATATATATATATATATATATATATATATACTAGCAAAATACCCGTCGTTGCCTGGGTTCAAAGCCAGCCTACAGAAAATGGACTCTGATTTATGAAAGTAGGATAGGTTATTAAAAGGGCGGGGTGTAAAGAGATAGCTTCGAATTTGGGGGCATCAAAACCAAAGCAAAATATGATGAAAGTAAACATAAAATAGATAAATCCCATAAATATCATACCATACCTGTTTACACTGAAGCACTTATCACAATATTCTGTGGATCTATATTAAAAAACCTTGTTAAACTTTGTGACATATTTCCATTCTATTGAGGTCAGGCGCGAACGAACACCCCATAATTTTATTATACCATATTTCTTCAAACTGAAACATAATTATCAAAGTATACTTACGCAGATACACATGAAAAGTTTTTATTAAAGTTTGTGCCTATTTCCATTCTATGCAGGCCAGGCGCGAACGTAGACCCCACAATTTTATTATACCATCCCTATTTAAGTTGAAACATATTATAAAAGTATTATTATGTACATCTATATCAAACACACTTTTAAACGTTTTTTTTTTATTTTTACATTTTTTATTTCCATACTTTGTGGACCAGGCGCGTACGCACACCCCACAATTTTAATGAATCATCTTCATGCCAGATCAAACATACCCATTCATGTGTCTCGATATATCTTCTATCATTATATGAGATCAGTTTTCTATAATAATCAACCATATAGGAGCCTGTTCGTGACCAGACACCCACACAGACGTTCAGCTTTATATTATATTATATATATATATATATATGCATATATATATATATGTATATATAATATAAAGCTGCATGTGTGTGTATGTGTGTGTGTCTGATCACGAATAGGCTCCTATATGGTTGACTATTTAAAAAAAAAACTGATTACATATAATGATAGAAGATGTATCAAGGATCAGGAATGGATATGTTTGATCTGGCAGAACGGTGGTTCATGAAAGTTACTAAAATTCCATCTAAAATATTTAACATTTCAGCTGCGTCTCCTACCGATAAGTATAAAAAGATTTAATATTACTCGACTCAAAAAGTTTATAACTTTTAGGCATGCAAAAAATTACGTAAATATATATTAGCAGGTTGAAAGGAACAGTTCGCATTTCAACTTGCCGAAATCGCCTACATTATGGTCAAATCGACTTATGCCTCCCGCAATGTACCGAGTCGAAGTTTCACATTCCTTACTGCACTGAGTTGGTCCATTATATATGGTAGGTAGTCTTCATTTCACTGTAGAGAATCTACTGTTTATTTTATAAAATTGCCTCTTAACTATCGATTCATTTAAAGTTTAAAAAGCAAAAGTTAAGTACCCTGGTTCAATTCTGCTCTAAATAAAAACATTCATTTCAAATGAATCCCTGTTTTAGGAAATGAACTGCTGCCGAGAATAAACTTCTCAAATGAACACGTGATGTAAGAATGCATGAATGTATTAATTTTTGTCAAAACATTACTTTTTCCTTTAATCAATTTTTTTCGATTATCGATTTTCAGACAATTTCTGACACCAAACCTACGAAAAAATATTACAAAACACAGTAAGTATCTCCGTGTGAGTATTTAAAAATGTCCTAACCGTTTTCGAACGAACCAAAACAGCTATACACACATACAGAGTTCCATTATACATATACTAGCAGACCGCCCGCCATTGCCAAGTCGTACGCATATATATTATATTTTTAGCTATACAGAAGCTGTAATATGCTCGTGTTATGTTTTTTCTATAGCGTTCACTTCTTATTAGTAAAAATATACTAGATCTGAGATCGAAACCAAAACCTAAAGACAGTGAGATATGCACGAGAGTTTTGTTGTGGGGGAATCACCCTCCAAATGAACTGTTATATCCATTATATAAACAATAGACCTCTTTATCCCAAATGTGGATTACACACCAGAGCGACCCTCGCCTGCTCGGTGACGGTTACTACTCTTTTCAGTTGTAACCTTTTTACGTTGTTGTGTCAGTAATACATTGTTTAAACTCTATTCGGTTGTTTTGTTTTCTTTGTGACTTATTGGGAACCATAACAGGATTTTAGGTCATATATTTATAACATGTTTCCAAACATACTTATATTAAACATAAGAAATCTGTCATGTTTTCGACCGGGAATTCGAAGTCGTGAAACAGTTGTAAAAGGTTAAAAATGCAATGACCCCTATCGTACCAATTTTCCCCATCAGCTCCTCAATATTCGGATAAAAAACAATTAAAATATGTACCAC
>NC_136499.1:38084475-38136975 GCF_053919585.1 Euprymna scolopes
TTATAAATAGTGGAATTATCTTTTTTAACTAAGTCTACAGATTACAAACGATATACATTTATAAAATCTTGTATAATTCCTAGCCTTCTGCACAAAAAAAAACATCGCAGTATTGAAAATAGGTTTGTATTTATTTTCAAAGGACATCGTTATGGGTTTGGATAAAAGGTTTCTTTGGTTTCTAGGTTTAAGAATTAGTTCATGTTTGTTTTTTACTATAATTATGACAATTTTCAAAATACTAGACACAATTACGCACACTTGGGCTTTTTATGACTTCCGGAGTATTAATAAATATGAGAGTATATGAATTATTTTGCACACGCGATCGGCTGATATATAATTAAGGTTTTTTCCAGCTACGATATAACTGGAAATATTATCTCGATCATTAAATCATTTCTCTCTGATAGGCTCATAAGAGTAGTCGGCGATGAGCATAAATCAGAGGCCCTCCGTATTAATGCTGGAGCCCCACAGGTGTCCATCCTTGGCCCAACTCTCTTCCTGATCTACATCAATGATCTCCCAATACACATACTTAAATCATTCATTGAAAGCTATGCTGATGAGACGACCATCTATGGCAACACATCAAAAGCTGTAAATGACAACATTTTCTCTGGTTCTCTCTCCTCTGATCTTGAGCGCGTGGTACAGTGGGTGAAGAGGTGGCTTGTTACTTTTAATGCATCTACAACCAAGCTCCAATCTTTACATCATCAACGCTGTGATCCCCATCTAGCATCAATGTAAATGGATGGCTCTCGACTAGGAAAAGCTCCATGCTTTGATAAGCTTTTGGGCTTGACCTTTACTCGTGACCTGAAATGGAACAGGTACATCAAGTCTATTGTCAAAGTCGCTTGAAAAATGATGGGATCCTTCTACCGCTCAAGAAGTTATCTCACTGCTGATGCAATTTTCTACTTATATAAAAGCGAAGTACGTACAAAAATGGAGTACTGTTGCCACATCTGGCCAGGAGCTGCGAAAAATACTATATCCTGCCTTGACAGAGTACAAAATAGGAATTGTTGCTTAGTGGGGGATGCCCTTTTCTCTTCCCTGCAACCTCTCTCCCATTGGAGAGACGTTGCGAGCCTGTCTTTGTTTTATCGTTACTTCCATGACAGGTGCTCGTCTGACCTACAATCGCTGATCTCCCCTCGCCGATCTTTCACGAAAAACACCCGTCTAGTTGAAGCCACTGGCAAAGATTTTCCCAACTCTTTATCTTTATTTTTATATTAGAATATCTGCTGTCTACAGCCTCAGACAACCTATCTCTTGCAAGCGCATTCGAAAAGGCAGCCACCACTTTATCAAAATTCAAATTTGAGTGCGGGGAAACAAACATCTTACCATTTCTATAATAGTGAACGTTTCATGGCCTGTATCACAGCGCTCTTCTATACGGCAGTGAATTATGGAAAATATGCAGCCACCAAGAACGGAAACTAACACATTTCATATACTTAATCTGCGGAGAATTTTTGGAATTTCTTGAAGAAACAAAGTTAAAAACATTGGTCTGCTCTCAAGGGTTTGTATCCCCTCTATTTTTTCATCCTGTATAGGTCATGTGCACCATAAGGACAATTGGCGAATTCCAAAATATTTCTCTAATCTGAACTCGCTACTGACAAAAAACAAAAGTTTCTACCTCCGGTCTGTTGACCTTTGCAAACGCGACATGAAAGCATGCGGTATTGATTCTACCTATTGGGAACCCAAAGCTTAAGTCCACACCATCTGGAGACAAACGATACCTTACCACTAGCTACACGTTTATCACACAGCGGGAGGAGTTCAAGAGACTATTCAGTAGGTCAAATCAACAAAAATCAGCAGACCACCAACACTCTGCACCGACATTCATCTGCAGCGTATGTAATCGACAATGAAAATCGAAGATCGGCTTATTCAGCCATAAAAGACGGACTTTATTAAACTCTACAGGTGCAACTCTTATGGACTGACAGATGGCGACATATATATGCACAAGTATACCCATACACACACTCATATATATATATATATATATATATATATATATATATATATATATATATATATATATAATCGAGATAAGACACTGATTAGAAATCAGATGAAAGATCCTGATAGATATTACTTTAAGTAATACTTTCAGGGCGATCCTAGCCAAAAAGGAGAAGCTCAATATTTAAGCATAGAGCGATATATAAGTTTAGTGGTTATATTTAAATTCTGAAAAAAAAAACACCATATAGACACATATATTCGAATTACGAATGTATTGTTTGACAAAAGGAATATATAGAAGGGGTTATGTTGATTTCATTAATCCATGGCTGTTCAATAAATGTATTAAAAATCCATGGATTAAGGAACTCAACATAACCCTTCTATATATTCCTTTTGTTAAACAATAAATTCTTAATTCGGTTATATGTATCTATATTTTTATGTTGTTTTTTTTTAGAATTTGAATAGCACCACTAAACTTATATATTGCTCTATGCTTAAATATTGAGCTTCTCCTTTTTTGTGTGAACCTTTATTGAAAATCCATGGATTAAGGAAATCAACATAACCCCTTCTATATATTCCTTTTGTCAAACAATAAATTTTTAATTCGAATATATGTGTCTGAAGCAATGACTTTTTTTAGCCAATTTTTCGGTATTTGTCGTCTGAAGGGTCGAGCTTCAAAAGGATACTGATCTTATAAAAATTCGTCGCCTTTGTTAAAAAGTTTTAGGCAGACATGCAAACATACATACATACATACATACATACATACGTACATAGATATATACATTTATATATTGGTAGCTCAAATTTCGACCCCAATCGATTAAAAAAAACTTGCCCTATCTCTGAATACCCTTTATGTAAAATTTAAAATATTGAGACCAAAACTTTTCTGAGCAATTTTATAGAGATCGCAGAGGTCTTTTGTCCACTTTTACCCCTATTATGACCCTTTAACATTTATTATTTTGGGCTTAAATCAAGTCATTAAGTTAGATCCATGTCCAGGGAACCTATATCTAAAATTTCAAGTTTTTAGACCCAAAATTGGCGGAAGAGTTTGATTGAGTTCTCGTCGAACTTTGACCATTAAACAGCCAAATTCCTGACCGAAAACAAATTACAAATATTTCCCAAATCTCATTACCCTGTACATCAAATTTTCAGTCTACAGACTAAAAATTGACAGAGTTATTGTGTAGGGAAATGTACACAGACAGACACACACACAGACACTTTCACTTTTAGAGATATATAGATATACGTTTATGTGCGTGTGCATGTAGGCGTGCGTACGTGCCTGTGTGTATCTGTGTAAAGTAAGCGAGGGAGAACCTCAATAAAATGCTCCATTATTAAAAAAAATGAAAAAAAAATAAGCGTAATATTTATTTAAATATATTTTGGAAGATGTTTGTTTTTCACGTTTTGTAATGGGTAGTCGATATTTTAAGATCCATCAGGATGATCGATTTGAAGTAATAACAGACAAATACAATATTAAAAAAATATGTGATGCTGTCTTTAATTAAAGATTTGACGGTCAACAAAAAGAAATCGAAGTAAAGAAAAAATGTGCGTAAATATATATACACAAACTTGTCTAATAAATGATTTCTATATTTTTAATTACTTTACTATATATGAAGGAACTTTGTCTGCATGTATTTTCTATGGACTTGGAAACGATAGAGCCGATGGATTTTTAATTTGACACGAAAATGTTTGATGTATCTCCGAGTTTTCCTGCGTCGTCTTTGTATCCAAATGCGTCTGATACGAGGGGCGTGCAATAAGTAATGCCCCTGATACACTTCCAGTTGTTTGATCTAGCTGATATTTTGCATGTGCAATGTGTTATATCGCTTCGGGTTATGTGGCAAATTATAGCTCCCAACACTCCTGATCCTGCACCCTCTGACTTTCAATCTTTCCAACCACAAAGTTGTTTTTGAAAGGAAAGCGTTTTCCAGACGATGCAGCCTTGATTTCTGAAGTCACGTCGTGGTTGGAGGACCAACCTGGGGTTTTCTACAAAAACGCTATCCAGAGCTGCATCAAACGATGGGAGGCATGCATAACTCTGGGTGGTTCTAATGTAGAGCAAGACTAATAACTGTGCCAAGTGTCGTTGCTCTTCTGCTTTCGGAAGGGGGTCAGGGTATTAGTTATTGCGCCCCTCGTAAGTATCTCTAAACCGATAATCGAATATATTTGATTAAAAAAGGGATTGCGAATTCGGCCAAAGTTAACATTTTTATACAGCCTAACATCATAAGTGCATTTTAGAGGTTTTATCACCGTACAAGAAAAAACTCCGTGCATATAAGTTCAACAGTTAGTCTATTTATAAGATATGAATGAGTTCAGAATTAATGTTGTTCTTACGAGCATAGTTGATCTATGATACTTGAGCTTTGTACGTTTAACTTTAATCCAATTGATTTATATAGAAAATCAACTAAATATATATAAATTATATATATTTATATATTCGTAGATAATACACATAAATTATATATGTATATATGTGTGTGTGTATTTGTGTGTAAAATGTGCTTAAATTTCTTCATATATTAAAGTTTTGTTTATTTGCACGTGTATTTATATTAATTAGTTTCTTTGAAGAAGCAGTTGTACAATTACATTATTTCCATCAACTCATTAAACTCTTATTAAATCTATGTCATCGTATAAATGGATATGGCAAAACGAAAATGGATGTGCGATCCAATTAACCCCACGTCAAATCAATAACTTCTAATTGATCTCGACCGGAGTCAATATTTGATACTAAATCAAATTGAAACATTTCATTGATTTTAGCGCACAATTAAACGAACCAATTAAAAGTACTGCAGTGTCATTAAGTGATGATGCCTGTTTGGAAATCTGCGCTTTAAACACTTTTCACAATTCCATCATCATGAGATTCTAAATACGGAATATTCACACTGCAAATACAATAATAATTTCGAACACGGATTGTATTTCTATTCAGAACCCACTCTTTAATTTATTAACATTTTTTTTTTCAATTCAGAAATGCATTTAAAACATCAACTTGTTCGGAAACCTTATTATCTTATTCAGAAACACATTCAATTCGGAAATAGGTTTTAAATATTTTTTTAATCTCCGCCTAAATGTAAACAAACCAAAGTTGCTTTTATAGGGCTTTCCGCTTATTAGAACACACTATCGAGGTGTTTCTGCCAATCTAATTAAGAGATGGTCGTTTTCAAGTCGTTTTCAAGTCCTTTTCTCTACCCCGCAACCTCTCTCCCACAGAAGAGACGTTGCGAGCCTATCCTTGTTTTATCGTTATTTCCATGGCAGGTGCTCGCCTGAACTCCAATCTCTGGTCCCCCCTCGCCAATCTTTCACGAAAAACACCCGTCTAGCTGAATCCACTGTGAAAAATTTCCCCCACTCTCTATCTGTGCCTAAATCAAAAGGTAGATTCCATGAACAAAGCTTCTTTCTTAGAACTTCACGCCTGTGGAACTCTGTTCCGTCTGCCTGCTTCCCACCGGACTACAACTTGGATGTGTTCAAGTCCAACGTTATCAAATTCCTAATGAACCGCCCCCTTAAGTAAACACTTCATCAAATGTCTACACTAACGTAATGTACTTGCAATAACCCTTATCCCTGAGTGACTTCCGGGCCTTGATAAGTGGTGATCACTGGGTAAAAAATAAAAATCAAATTGGACCTCATTTTCAACATTGCTAATCATCATTGTGTTCTTTTTGCTTGTTACCTGATACTAAATAACCAGTATCCACGAGTTGCATTTAGGCCATGATAAACGTTAACCCGCTAATAAAAATATATAATGCATCGATTGTACTTGTTAGAATCAGATTATACTTATATGATATGCTTATTATCAATATTATATATGATATTCTTATTCATAACAGCTTTAATTATAGAACGATAACGAACTGAATCGTTCGAACCCTTTAAATGACTACGATCGTATGTATCAAGACTTATATTAGGAAAACCAAATAATTACGAATAGACAACACGTGTTCGAGAATTTGTCTCACTAATTTATAGGATTTCGATGAATTACGCAAATTTTCAGATCTTCACGGATGCCCTCTTATTTTAGTTACTTGTTGTTTGGGAAATTATTACATTCGTATAATCGTTTAATCTTTTTTTGTAATTTAACCTTCCATTAGTATGCCGTATACAATGACTATATCTATATATATAAAAATGTAAATTTGGTTCGTTAAAAGTGAATTAAACCATATTTCTACGTTACCAATTTATTTGAAATTTTCAGACAACCCATCTTTAGAGTCGAAGGATGTTTTCATGTCATTAAAATAAATTTACCTCGCGAATTATTAAAATATTAAATAAAATATAAATATTTTTCGAAGTCGTTTCTGCGAGACTTGCTCGGTTTTATTTCTGGTAACTTCCCTTTCAACTACTGTCGAATTACCAGATAAGTAAAAAAACAAAAACAAAAAAAAACTTACTCATGCAGAGAGTGATCCGTGCCGAAATAATAACGTTATTATTTAAAAAGCAATTCTTAACATGGGGAAGGGAGGGTGTTTTGTACCTATTCTGTACTTTAACCTTACAATTGAATAAAAACATATCATAAAACTTTAATTAAACGTGGAAATACGATTAAAAAAATAGCGCGGATCACTCTCCCACAGAAGAGACGTTGCGAGCCTATCCTTGTTTTATCGTTATTTCCATGGCAGGTGCTCGCCTGAACTCCAATCTCTGGTCCCCCCTCGCCAATGTTTCACGAAAAACACCAATTTTTTTAAATTTTAAATTCCTTTAATGTTAAGGTTTTTCACTCATGAAACATCACGTTTTAATTGTTTAGTTTCTTTTAACGGCATTGTTTACATAAAAAAGTTTGTTTTTACTTTTTCTAAACTGTTTCATTTTTACGACATGTCTCAACGTATTATAAACACCCTAACCCCCCTTGTTAAAAAAAACGCCCTTCCATAAACCTTGAAAGCCGTTCTTCACATGGGGAGGTTGGGGGTGTTCATTCCGAAATCCGTTTTAACATGGGGAAGTTAGGGTGTTTATAATATGCTGGGACGAGTCGTAAAATTAACGAAGTTTCTATCTATTATTTATTGCAAAAATTGCTTTAAATATATTTATTTGACAAAAAAAAATACATTCTTGTACTCCTTGGGCGTTGAGTTCGATGGCGACCAGCAGAAATAAATAATAGTCGCTCCCTTAGTCCCTTACCCCACCCCGCACGTAACATACTTTTTTTACTGACGTTGCCGTAACTAAACGATTATTTGTCACATTTACAAACATTTATTTATTTATTTATTTTGAAAAAAAGTTTTACTTTTTATGAATATTAAAAGAAAAATCAGTACTCATGCAGAGAGTGATCCATGCTGAAATAATAACGTTATTATTAAAAAAGCCATTCTTAATATGGGGAGGGGAGGGTGTGCTGTATCTATTCTGTACTTTAACCTTGCAATTGAATGAAAAAAAACATATCATAAAACTTTAATTAAACGTGGAAATACGATTTAAAAAATAGCGCGGATCACTCTCTGCATTAGCACCGAAAAATGTTACTAAACATTTATTAATAATTTCACACTTTTACAAACATTTGATTTTAAATTTCTTTTTAAATGGAGACTTTTATCGACTCTTTTTTAAATATCCCCACCCCAAATGGTGTTTATTCCGAAATCCGTTGTTAACATGGAGAAGTTGAGGTTGTTTATTCTGAAAGCCGTTCTTTACATTTGTGGAGGTGGACCTAATGTAAATAAATAAATAAATAAATTAAAAAAAAACTAAATCATTTACTGATAACTTCTCACTTTTACGAATATTTTTTTTTAATTTACATGCGCGGATGGACAAATTGTTGAATAGTGTGAAAACAAAACGTTTTTGTAATAAACTTCGGGATAATTTTTTGGGTAAATATTTACATTTAGGTCCACCTTCACAATTTTCTTTTTTTAAATGACGACTTTTATTGATAAATGCATTTACTTCTCCGCAACTTTATTGATAAATAAATCTATATCTCTGCCACGGGCACTGAACCCCTCCTTTTTTTTAATAGTATTTTAGGGTGGGTATGCTAACAACAAATATCAGTTAAATTTTGCAAATAGCCACCCCTCCAAAAGTGGTGTTTATTCCGGAAGCTGTTCTTAAGATGAGGAGGGTGGGGGTGATTATAAGGTGGACCTAATCTAAAAAAAAAAACCCAAAAAACAAGTTATTTATGCGCACATAAGCAACTATTTTTTTAATAACTTTTTTTTTACTTTTTTATTTAAAAATTAGTAAATTTCAATGAATAGAATAATAAATCATTTATCATTAATATGTGTTTTTGGTTTTGTGTTGAATGAAACTTTTTTTTCATTACAATAATAATGAACCAATTTAAATCTTCAGGCATGCGTTTAAGGGTTACGAAATTATCAATAAATCGTTTAGTTACTAAGGCAACGTCAGTAAATAAAAAAAATGTTACGTGCGCATGAATTAGCCTTGACTAGGGGGGGGGGCTAAGGGAGCGACCATTAAATAATTATGCTGGTCGCCATGGAACTCAACGCCCAAGGAGTACCTTAAGTGGCACTTATGCACTTATGTTATCGTGCTATTTTTTAAAATAGTATTTTCATGTTAAATTCAAATTTTACAATATATTTTTCTTTTATTAATTTGTTAAGTGAAAGTACAGATAACCCGGTCGGTTTCTAATGTGAGGAAAATCTAGCCCCCCCCCCAAAAAAAGGGGTACTCTGGATAATAACAAGACATTAAAATTGCCTCAGTGTCGAAAGATTTCTTCTCTACTGAACGAGGAAACAAACAGTGAAGTGTAGTTCACCTTCTGTTTCTCTCCCCCTCTCTCTTCCTCTCTTAATAACTCTCTCTATCCATCCTCCCTTTCCCTCTATCAATCTATCTTTCTCTCTATATCACCCTCTCCATCTCTCTTTGAGTCCCTTTCTCTCTCTCTCTAACTCCCTCTATCTCTCTCCTTTCCTCTGTCTCATCCCTCTCTGTTTCTAACTGTCCCCCTCTCTCTGTTTATCTATCAATCCCTTTATCTCTCTATATCCTTCTCTTTCTCTATTTTCCTCTCACTTTCTCTTTTCTATCTATATATCTTCCTATATATCTGTCCATCTCTGATCCCTCATCCTATTTTAGTCTCCTAAATTAATTACAGTGAATAAGGCATTATCAAAACATGGATAAATCCTATTTTAGTCACCTAATTTACTGACTGGGAGAATAGAAGTTATCTGGAAATTACTGCTACCTTGAACAGCACCAGAAGTAACTGGTAAAACCTTTCTAATTAAATTGATTTTGGCATCCATTTGTAACAAAATGACATCGCCTTAACCCTTGCTGCATGAGGAATACCTGCGACCTTGCTGCCAAGTAGAATAATTATTTATTCTACTTTAAAACATTCAATTTTTCAAAAATCTCATGTTCGACATCTCCAAAACATCCAATATGGTGACAAATATTGCAGAAATGCAAACTTATTGTTTAGGATGAATGCACAATGGTATGCAAAAAATCACTTGAGGCTCTTGGTCGATCCTTGCAAGATTTGCGTGGCAATGTCAGACATTTTGGGAATGCAGTAATATTGCTTGCAGGAGATTTCAGACAAATGTTACCTATTATTCTTCAATCAACATGAGCAGAGGAAATAAATGCTTGCCTCAAATACTCTACTTTCTGTCCCATGTGAAGACATTAGACTTAACTCAAAATATGCATATCCAGTTGCATCACTTGTGGGAAATTGGGTACGAAAAAGTGCCAGCTGATCAGAGTTAAGGGCAAAATTCTTTGACTTTTAACTTCTGTAATTTCTGTGATTTTATTTCATCAAATGAATAGTTAGTTTAAAAGGTTTTTGCAGATATTCAAATTATAAGAATTCCATTTAACTGAGTGAATGAGCTATTCTTGCAGGTCAATACAAAGATGCCCATGGACTTAACGCTATTATTCAATGTAAAATTCCAAGTGAGGTAGTCAAATACAAATCCATCGACACTGTTGTGAAAGCAGATAAAGTGGTTAATTATCCAACAGCTATATTTGCCAGGGATGCCACCGCATGTATTGCAACTGAAATTTGGTGTACTAATTATCATGTTGTGAAATATAAACCAATCCAACCTTTGCAATGGCACATAGCTTGCAGTAAAAAAAATTAACAAACAATATCATAGAAACAACAATCTAACAGGACCTTTCACAGATGAATATATCTTCATTCCATGCATTCCTATGATTCCACCGGATACATAATTACACTTTAGGAAATTGCACTTTCCAATTTTATTGTCATTTGCAATAACCATCAACAAAGCACAGGGAACAATCTTTAAAATTGTGGGCCTTACAGTTACACACAGACTGTTTTTTCACATGGACAATTTATATTACGTATTCAAGAGGAACCAAACCGGAAAATCTCTATATCAGCTAAGAAAATGGAACAACAAAAACGGTGTACCCATGCAAAATGGAAAATTAAACCTATAAGAAACATGCTTTTTTTTTTCTCCTTTGGAACTTTTTCCATTGCGCCAGTTTGAGCCACAGCAACGCGTAGCAGGGTACAGCAGTTTTAAATATAATGAGACATACAATTATATAAACGATAAAATAGCGAGAGAATTAATAGAATAGATTAATAAATAAGGTAAAATGTATTATAAATTATAAAATATAGAATAAGTTGAATTTAAGTGGAATATATTAAAATAGAACATTAGAAATAATAAAAACAGTAGTAACATAAAGACAATGAGAACACTTTCGTAATAATAATAATAATAATAATAATGATAATAATAATAATATCAATAGTAATATCAATAATAATAACTAGCGGGACCTGTGGAAATTCCACAGCCGAATTTTTCATATGTAATATATTGCTGCTGGGCATTCTATGTGATTTCAGCACGAATGAAGACACCATCATATTATTCTATCCGTTTTGTTAAAACTGTAAAAAATATTTATCCAAGCAAGTCTATATATTAGTACAGTAGCGTGTAGAACTATAAAAAAGATGTGTTATTTATTTTCCCCTATTTAATAATGTAAGCATGGCCGGTAAAAAAACAATATAAAGTAGTGATTTACAAAACTAAAAAAAATAGATTAGTTGAGTGCCGTCATGTATAATCAAAACGAAACTGAAACTTATGAAGAATTCTTGGCAAAATTACAAGAAATGGAAGGACACAACGGTTATCAACCGGCATCCACTCGAGAAAAGAAACAGATGGCACACAAATTGACACACACTCTATCGAATTAATATATAGATAAACGAAAATACCAGCATTGGTCGGTTTGTCAGTCACTCTCTGTCTCTCGCTCTGCCTCTCTCTCTCTCTCTCAAACAATAAAACATGTACAAAAGATAAACAATACAAAAACAAATAACTGCTGTAGATATGACTAAATATAGAACTAGAGTGATGCATCAATTTTTGCCCCAAATATTTTTAATTAGAAAACTTATAGCGTCTACCGTCTGGGAAATGTGTGTTATCGTTTTTACTACTGGATAACTTAAAATCAAATATTTCTTCAAACTTCTGCATTTATCAGAAACATAAAACCCTAATTTTTATAGAATTAAAAGCACATATAGCGACAAGAATACACTTATCGAATGCCGCCTGGAGCATTCGTACATGTGTATTCCGGAATTAAACACACAGATACACAGCCAATCATACATAGATGAGCGTAAGTACACACAAACAAATGAAAATGTAGTAGTAGCAATAATATTTTAAATAATGAAAACACCAGCATAGGTCAATCGGTCGGTCTTTCTTTGTCTCTCTCTCTCTCTCTCTCTCTCTCTCTCTCTCTCTCTCTCTCCCTCAAACAATAAAAGTGTAAAAAAGATAAACAATTAAAAAATAAATAATTGCCGTAGATATTATTACAAAATATATACCTTAGTGCTGCATCAATTTTTGTCCCAAATATTTTAAATTAGAAACTTATAGCGTCCGCCGGCCAAGAGATTTGTGGTATCATTTTTTTACTACGGAATAACTTAAAATCAATTATTTATTAACAACTTTTGAATTTACCAGAAAGATAAAACCCTTAATTTTATTGAATTAAAAACAAATAGAGCGGTGAGAACACGCTAATCGAATGCCCCCCTAGAGCGGTCGTAAATGTGTATTGCAAAATTAATGTGTATACCGGAATTAAATCTCAACCAATGAAATTTGTCGGAAAGCGTGACACTCAAAATAGCACACACGCTATCGAAGTAACATATAGATGAAATTATGTCATGTAAAAATAAATTAAAATAGTACAAAATTATATAAATATAAAATTAAAAATGAAGAAAAGAGATAGGGAACTACTAAAAATGCTTCGCCGATGCTACACTTTTTCTGTTTCCGGTCGCTGGAAGAAAAATACTTCACGATTGAGACAATTTTTGTTTTTGTACCTATCCAGAGTGCCCCTTATTTGGGGGCTGGATTTTTCAGGACAAAATTATATGTTAAAATAATGCAGAAATTATATTTAAAGTTTTGTTTTCTGTTCTTCTATTCCCATTTTTTCCATGTTTTTCATCAAAATGTATAGTCTATTTTCATCAGTTTAGAATCCTATACTCAACCATAGTCTTCATTTTCATATCAGTGCAGAATACATGAATACAAAATGAAGTTCACATAACTATATAAAAATAACTATATAGTCTTACCATGATGTGAAGATTGGTTAAAAACTAAGAAAATTGAGTAAATATCTATGCTATTAAATAAGGTTGGTAGTGAATTTAAGAGGGGACATTATTATTATTATTATTATTATTATTATTATTATTATTATTATTATTATTATTATTATTATTATTATTTCACTTACTAAGAGTTTTTTCACAGGCCATCATCAGTGATCACTCACGTGGAGAACACTGGAAATCTGGGGAGAGTTATTGTCACTCGGAACACAGCAGTGACCGAGTGATAACATGTGTCCCAAGAGTTCCAGTGTTCTCCACCTTTTGACCAATTGTGCAGATGATTGCACGTTATCCAAACAGTCGTTTGCCATTTATTTCTCATTCGTTTCAGCCATTGATATTTCCTGCGGTTTGGGTGACGAAATGTGCCCAAGGTACTAGATTTAAACTGCACTTTGCAGTGGAGATCTGGTTAGTATTCTCCCGCTTCGGTCTTTACATCCTCCCTTTATAACTAGTTGACCTTGCACCAGTCGATGAAAGCTACACCATTTTTTTTACTATTATTTTTTTTACTATTATTGTTATAATAATAATAATAATAATAATAATAATAATAATAATAATAATAATAATAATAATAATAATAATAATAATGGTGCTTGTGCAGTGTACGCCCTGTGCTATATTTTTGCTAGTACTTTCAAGTTAAATAACATTTTTATGGTATCTTCTTTTTTCATTAAATTGTTAAGTGAAAGAGCGGAATAGTTAGAAAGCTCCTACCCCATAAGAATGGCTTTCTTAATAGTAACGTTATTATTTCAGCAGGGCGTGTGCAACATTTACTCGTACTTCACGGGGAACGTGGACCCTGCGTAAACGGCATTTATATGTAATGATTGCTCTCCGTAAGGGCATGCGCACAGGGTTCTTTTTCGCATATTTAATCACGAAAACTTTTTTGCAGGTACTATTTGAGGCCAAAAAGGGGGGGGTGAACATTATTTGAATATGTATAAAAAAAATTCACAAGAAAATAAAAATCTTTAGTGGAGAAAATAATAACAAAAACAAAATGAAATAAAATAAAAAAACAAGCGCGAAATAAAAGTATGAATCAAATTTACCCCTCTGATTGATTTATGTTTATCCCCTCAGGGGGATTTTAAATGAAAAATAAGAATTTTCTATGGAAACCCAATAAATCGCTTTACAGTCTAAAAGAAATCGCTCATAATTGTTTTTTAACACTGCATAATTATTAAAAAGAACGAGAATTCAAGCAAATCTCGTAGACGCTTGCATGCACACCAAGAAATATAGGTAATACATTGTTGATTTTGTTTTTTGAGGTTGAGGATATATTACTATTTCAAATTGTGACAACACTTTAAAAGATGTTAAAAATAAATTGAATGATAAATTTACAATAGCCTATCTTGGACAATTGTCATGGAATCTCGGTATAAAGTTTCTTTTTGAAAATTAAACTATAACAATAAACCAATCACGGTACATTGAAAAAATTCTGCTGAAGTTTGGAATGCAAGATTGTAAACCACATATAACTTCCGATGAGATTGATATAAGTAAGAATATAGACACCGAAACTAAATTAACATACGATCGATTGTACAGATAAATTATTGAAAGTCTAATCAATTTGATGACCGCCACTCGGTCTGATATATGTGATACTGTCACAAAGCTATCTCAAAAGTTATCAAAACCGATAATTAAGGACCTAACTAGTGCAAAATAAGTCCTTGGTTATCTAAAGTAAACCAAGGAACAATCTTTAGTATTTTAAAGGTCGACATATCCCCTTAATTAAGAAGGATTCTCCGATTCATATAGGGGTAACTCTGAGGATCGAAAAAGTATAACTGGATACTGTTTTAGACTGAAAAAGACTGGGCCCATAACCTGATAAGTGTTGAGACATTATGCTGAAAAAAGATGGCGGCAGTAAATAAAATCGGCAAAGAATCAATGCAGTCACAATCTCGAGTATTGAGTAATTATTAGTAAAAAAGAAGGCGGCGAAGAATCAATGTAGTCACGATTTGGAATGTTGAGCAGTTCTGAGTAACAAAGATGGCGGCGAAGAATCAATGTTGTCACGATTCAGTCGTTTCAAGACAGGTTTGACAGTGAACAGAATTGAATACTAAATTCGATATTTTTTATAATAAAGTTAGAAGACTTCTGATTGGGTGACTGTCCTAACCGTAAGTTATAAGTAATATCGTCAGAATCATTGAGGTCATAACCCCACCAGAAAAAAAAAACATTTTAACAAGATTCTTTTATTCAGGGAAGTTTTGTACGAATTTTGGTACTTAGATAATGTAAGGTGTGTTCTCGCAAGTGTTGGAAATTGCTTGACATCTTTATTTATGAGGCAGACCTAACTCTATTTCTCGAAGACCTCGTGGAAAAAATGCTTATAGAATTAATAACAATAGAGTACTCTGAAGAAATCCGTCACCAGTATTTTCTCCAGAAAATTCAAATGGTAAACACAAAGAAAAATCGTTTGCATTTTAGTGAGACAGAAATATAGCTTAAGATTCTACGTGAAATCAACGCCTTTTTCCATATGTAATCAATAACACCATATTCGACTTCTTGTGTGTGTGTGTGTTTTTCTTGTTTTTATTCAAATATATTTTGCTTTATTCAATAATTTTGGTACTGCCAAAAAATGTACTCAATTCTCATCCAGCTGAGACGGGGATAACGACTGTGAAACAAATTGAAATATTTTATGGAAAATTTATAATTATATTCTACCATACCGATACTTAAAGAAGAAAAAGCGGCCGTTTTGCATTCTACTCCAAACCGTTAATCTAATATTTACACTTCTATCCTGATTTATTAAAAGTCTTCAAGTTTAAAGTTATAAACCAATTAAATTTAAACGCGCTATTTCGTTGCCATCGATGTGAGGCTTAAATGAAATAACCGTTATTATTTACTCTTATTTCATAAACACGTTGATTCCATGTCAAAAATATGTGCTGGCATGCCAGTTTGCAATGACGCCACTTCAACATTATTTGTTGACGGCTTCTCTTCGTTGCCAAGGCGAAAAACAATAATTGTAGATACTCCATTGTAAATAGACATTTTCTTGGCTAATCATCCCTCCTTTCTGAATAAATGAACAAGATGTATGAGATCCCTTCAGTGAACATAATTTTAATAGTTTTATTTCGGATTTATGAGACATTGTGCGAAATAGATTGGTGGGATTTTAATCTTCCTCTCAATGTAATGAAAGTTCAATCGACAACAGCATAACTTTCTGGAGTATGTACTGGCTTGAAATTTCTAATTAGATACTCCTGGTTTATTTTCTTCTACCTTATGTTTTGTTGTTGCTCTTATTGGTGAAGAGATTGAAACAGTTTAAGAAATTGAAACAATTCAAAATCGTTTCGACTCACTTTCAACGAAATGGAGATCTAATATATTAGACTAATTATTTATTATGATTAAGTGGAAACTTTGGGATCCAGTCTCATCTGTTGTAATGGTTTCGAAAAATGTTTCAATCCATTTTCTTGTTAATGAAATTATTTTGTATTTCAACTTGAAGAAGCCAGTCTGTTTTCTCATTTTTATTGTACCTATTTACTATGCCTCCCCACGGGACAGAGTTAGACACCAGGGTCGTTTTTTTAACGTGGAGAAAAGGTACAAAAAATTTAAAAAAAAATGTCTCAGTCGTGAAAGATTCCTCCTCCACCGGAAGAGAACGAGAAATGGAAGTGCCGCATCTGAAGAACAGATACTACACTTTGATCTTGGCCAAAAATGCCAAGTCCGTTCTTGATCGACATACTAAGGCAAACACATTTAAAATACGGGGCAATACTATTTTTAACATATATTATTTCATAGAATCTTTATGATATCAAAATTTATGAATAGTATTTGGTTAACCACTACTATATTTTGAAAAAATGGTGCTGCGCTCAATCTGTTTATATGCAATATACTTGCACAAACATCGTGGTTGCTTTAACTTTAGAGCATATACAATTATCGGGTCTAGTATACCTGAGATGGCCATGAAGTCTGAAGACACATAGGGCAAGAAAATAATATATACACACACACATACACACACATACACACGCATATATATATATATATTAATATATATATATATATAATATTTCATGCTTACGTATATATAATGAGAATAGTATGAGAAGAAGTTCCAGTATTTACTTCGGAGTTCAATATAGTAATAGCACGTGGACCTGATCTAATCCAGGTTGTATTATAAAAATAAATATTCCGCTGAGGTATCTCCACTTCTCTCTAAACTCTTTAACATATGCTTTAACGAGTCTTGCTTTCATGACCTCTCAGAACACTGCTTCTGTGTCACCAGTTTACAAAAACTCTGGCGAAAGAACCACCCCATTAATTTATCGCCGAAATAGCCTCCCATCTCTTTCGCCAAAATATGTGAGCCCTTAATTTATCAAGCTCTAGTCAACCACCTTACAGCTACTAAACTTTTGTCTGGTTTAGCATATGGATGTAGGCAAGCCCGTTCTACTGCAGATATTCATACAGTAATCGCTGAACGTTTATACCACGCACTGAATAAGGCGCAGGAGGGGAGGAAAGTTGCCCTATATATATCCAAGGCTTTTGACACGGAATATCAGGATAGTCTACTAATGAAAATACACTCTTATGGTATTACTGAACGAATGCTTAGCATAATTAAATCATTCTTAAATAAGAGAAGAATCCAGGTGTACCACAGGATCGATCCTTGGACCTTTATTATTTCTGATATTCATAAATGACTTACCTGATTAGATTGTCTCTGAGATGGGTACGTTTGCCGACGTCACTATGTTCTGTAGCAGGCACATGGAGAAAACTAATGAGCACATATCTAAGGCAATGACAGAAACCCTAGAGGAATACTTCAGTCTGTAGTGGGATTGGGTCAAAAATGGTAATGTTAACCGCTGCCAAGACAAACCTCGTTTCGTTAGCAATTACTTGAAACATTACAAGACACCAATAGCTATGCGTATACTTTCACATATTCTATGTAATATTTCTCTAATATCGGCATGTGAACTGTATCAGTATGTTTCTATTGGTATTTTTCATTCCCTTCTATGTCTTTAATATCAGTATCACTTGAACTGATGTAGAACTTGGAACATTCATTTCGAGCAAAATTCGTTTAAATTCGTTTGAAGAAGGTATCTACGACTTGAACGAGTCAAATTAAGCCAGCGTCTTTACTGCTGTACAGCTATATTGCGTCAAATATGAAAATAAATATGATTTATGCTACGAAACGCCGTTTTCTCTAGGGGGTCGCGCATGTAGAACATTATATATGGAATAGGTATGTATATATTCGAGTAGCCAGGTGCCAGCTAAAAAGCGGGGAGGTCGTAATAACATTGGGTGTTATTACTAATATGACTGAGTATGGATAAACATATCCTTATAATGCATTATAGGTTTACAGATGCGTTTGTTTATTAATTTATATTAATAATTTTTATACATCAGGCGGTTTTAAATAGCCTGGTTATGATTGTAAATTTAGATCCTTGTCCGTAATGCCCCCACCGCTATGAATATTTTAAATTGAAGTTGTAGAATTACACTTTTAAAATTATATTTTAAACGCGTAATAAACTACGATGCTTCAAATTACTAAACAGACCACACCTTGTAAAACATTTTTAACAAAAATAAGACTGTTCTGACATTTCTTAGACTCTTGCCGGCTGAATAGCATAGATCTGTCCCTAGCGACGCTTTGATTCTATCTGATAGCTTGCTAATAACCCAACATTAGGTATCTAATGGGAAGCCTACGCATTGTATCAGCTCTTCCGGTAAAGAAGAGGAACAAAGACAAATACTAGTACTTTTTTATTGTCTAACAGAGTGCTACAACGGCTTTATAGTAGTCCCAAAGTTTTCCTTCCGAACTCATGGACAAACAGTTGCTGCTTTATACTCTGTAGAACTTCCCGTAGCTGATCAGGACTTAAAACATTGGGAGAAAAGTGCCAAAACCAGGGCGTCCAGTTGCGCTCTTATATTTGCAGTCGATATAATAAAAGATTCCTCCGGCTTTTTTAGCCTGCTTAACATATGAAATACTTGGAAGAATTGTTATAAGAACACTTCCCCTCTTGAGAGTTTCGTCTCTATCTTACTGGAGATGTCCACATTTTTTTAATGCAGAATTAGTAATTGTAATTAGCCAATCATAGTATTAACATATCGGTTTTGCAATCTCAACCCTCGTAATTTTTTATATCGGGAGTCACTCCTTATTTCCTTTGACCAAAGTGTTCTAAATCATTTATTCGGTGTTTGATTAACCCGGTGTCTTCTTTGCCGACTACGCTGAATAGAGCTTTTAGAGCCTTGACTATTATAGGAATAAGCGCCTTTTCAATCTGTTTTCAGACCCTTCCAACCTCCTTAAATAATTAGGTTGTTTTGCCTTCTGGTGTCTTAATAACCGTCGTTGTCTATTCTCCATGGAATCTTATATTCGAGCATAGTCCTCTACACTCTTAAAGAACAAGTGAATTACTGCCAAGCGTCATTGAATTTTTCGTTTCCTTTTCGGTACTCTCGGATCAATTTCTTTTCAGGGTTCCAAATAACTCACTCAAGTCACTAATGAGCTCGATTCCGAGATGATCACCTCATTTCCATTCCCCTACTATCACCTGGCATGTAAGGTTCGGACCTTCCTTCCAGAGCTGACAGACGCTTACTCGCCTCGATCTCAGCCTCTCCACGTGGGGGAAGGCTGGCAACAGGAGTTCCTCCCCTAGCTTTCCCCCAGGACTCTCTGACCCTCCAACAATCATTCGAGTGCTACCCTCGGTTGACCCCTTCCTCCTTTCGTTCAGGGGGCTGTTTTCAGTTGGGGGAACTGTCTTTGCAAGTGGCCCATCTTTTCTCAGCTCCAGCATTGCCTCGTCAGACGGCCTCTGGCCATATTACCCAACTGACCACACAACAACGCAGTCTTCCCCTTTATGCTTTCGGTCAACTTTTGTCGTTTGCCGGGGATTCTGTTTTGGTAGCGTGAGCCGGCACCATGTAATTAACCAGCTTGAATCAAAGTTTGTAGTTCCCTATAGGCGTGTACCATATGGTCTCGTTGCCAAACTCTCCACATTTCCGAAAATTCGGGCGTAGAATCCATCGCGGCGCTTCTAATTTAATTTTAGTCTTTGGCATGATTTATCTCATACTTGTAGGTGAAGCACACCAGACCTGGTTTCCATGGAAATCCCTTACTACGACCATACCTTAGGCCATAGACCTCCTAATTGGTATGATTTCCTTCTCCCAGTTTTCCTGCGGTTCTGCTATCCTGCGGGGTTGAGTTTTCTTGACTGGTCCAGGTTGGCGCCTTTATGCAGATTGGTGACCTCCCACGAAATGTTGCCGCGGAAGCCAGCTCATTCATATTCGATCACTATTGTGGGCCGAACCCAGAGCCTCCCGTAATTTAACCGGATTGCCTTTAAGGATATCTGTTCGGGTGACTCGGTTCAACAAACCCGGATAGCCTCAATTTCCTTGTCGGCAAAAACCCTTATAGCCAAATCTGAAATCCGATCCGTCATTTCGGTTATCTCATCTTCTGACTTTTTTCTGAGTCTGAACAACTCTCTCACGGCAAAGATGGCGACCGTTCACTGGAATATTCCTTCACTAGTGCTCATCGCAGCTGTCTCCATGTCAGTCGGGGTTTTCTTTAAACTGTCTCCTCTAAACCATGACACCGTCCCCTCCGCGACCTGATAGGTTAGTAATATCACTGCATCTTGCAAACCAAACACCACTTGCTTTTCGGTCACTTCCTATTACCAGTCATCCAATTCTCCTGGATCGCCCTACAATCCGCGAATTGTTAGATTTCCTAAGAGTGTTCGTAAAGCCCTAACCTAAGTCATTATCCGCCCTCTATCCAATCTGTTCCTTAATCCTATCTATCAACTTCGCGTGACTTTCCAGTCGCTCGTCACTATCCATGTCCACCCCGTTATGCAACCCACCTGTTTTATCCTATTCTGACCATTTTCTTTCTCATCACAACAAAACAACAATAACTAAAATCTCTTTAAAATTTTAAGTCGGGTTTAAAAGTATAATATAAACACGTTATTAACAATCAACATTAAACAGTGACTCTCCAATCAAAAACGTTTAATATTCTTAACTCTAAATCGATAGTTTCTTTTTCAATTAATTACTCATTGTCTCTTTTAATTCAGCTTCCTTTTTTAAATACAACTCGAGCTGAAAAAATTGTAATAACAAACATTAATTTTATGTCTCTAATACACACCTGATATCATTCAGCAATTTAAAAGTATCAAATATTATTCACTTTAAAATATGGTCCATGTAAACCGGTACTTTAACAAAACGTTTACATTACTCCACCCCAAAATATGACTTCTATCAAGCAATACTTATAGTTCTCTTTTTTTTTTACAAAAGAAAAGAAAACGGTTAATATTCTTCACTTTAAATATGACTCCAGTCGATCGAGCGTAGTATATTTTTTCCAAAACAAAGGAGCCCTAAGTATTCTTCCCCTTAAAATATGGTTCATGACAATCGATATTCATATATATATATATATATATATATATATATATATATATATATATATATATATATATGTTTCAAAACAAAACACACTTTAGGAATTCTTGACCTTAAAATATGACTTCTACCAGTCGATAGTCTCTCTTTTAAATTAACTACTTTTTCTCTCTCTTAATTTCTTTTATTATTCGTGTTCAAGGGTCCACACCGACAATAAGGTACAAAAATAGATCAAGCCAAAAGGGTACATAAAGTCGCTCTCCTATGCTGGGTTGACATAATCCCCAGATGCGAAATCTTGCGTGATTGACGCCAACCATAACAAGCTCAATCTGCTATACTGTAAGAGATAAAAAAGAATGTAAATTCTGTGTGACAATCACCAAATGGGGCCAAAGTTCATGACCGTCTAGAAGAGATTTAACGGGACGAAATCGTGCGGAACGGTAGCGGTCAACAAATGTGACTGAAGTTCGTAATCGTTCTAAATTCAGAGTGAATCCTGATTATACGACAACGAATGTAACGAAGTAAAGGCCTAGGTTGTATCCCCGTCTAGCGGTACTCAAATGTAACAGGTGGAAGCCGATCATGGAATTCCAAAAGTCATATTCTGCTTACAAGGAAAAACAGTGTTAATCGGTGCATAAGTGTAGTTCTAGGTGTTTCCGATTTCGGAACACTCAAGAAAGTTCCGTTGCGTAAATTTGATCGCCTATACAATACAGGAGTTCATGCGCGATTTCTGTTATTCCTTGCTTCATCAGTGGTCCGTAGGAAAAATAACAAATTCAAAAATATATAAATATAATAAAAAAATATTAGAGGAAAAAACAAAGAAAACAACTCCGAACCTACAGGAAAATATGAGTGCTGTGGGCTACATTCCGGTCGGCTTTAGGTTTGCTGACCCTTTTTCCTGCTTCTGTTTCGTTAAGAGAAATCAACTCAAGTAAAAAACATTCTTTTGTTGGTTGAGTCACGGATTTCAGTAGGCATCGAGCAAAATAACGCGAATCGTAATTCTTGTTTTTATTTTATTCTATTAATTATTAAACAACTCTTGATTACAGCATTTGCTATTTTACAGATATCAAAAATATATCCAGTTTCCCTTTTGCTCAGCTGAAGTTGTTTTTCGTCTTTTGGTTTGCGTCACCAGCCAAACAAATTTAATCATCAAGGCAACCAAAGTTTTACACAGAATTGATCACATAATAAAAGTTCTAATTCAGCTCTAATTTAACCATGACTGATGTAATTTCCGACCACCACAGGTGGTTGGGTCAAACGATATAGAGGTGATATTAACCAATTATAAGGTTGATGTAAAAATAACTTCGTTTTTGACGTTCAAATTCAAAAAGTCATAACTTCTTTCATAATAAACTTTAACCGAAATAAGAATCATTAGAATCGATATATTTTTGCCCACGAAGTTTATTTATCCCATTAGCATAGAGTTCTGGAAGCGATTAAGTCATTGAAGGCCGATTCGGCATCATCTCAGCGTTCTTTGTTTGTTTGTTTGTTTGTTTGTTTTATTCGTGCAGGAAGTTGTCGAGATGCTTGAAAACGTGATAATCGGTGGGCGGGAATTTCGATGAATATAGCGGATGGGAAAAGTCTTGTAACCCAATTCGTTCAGTTTCTGCAGAGTCAGTTGAGCAATATGCGAACGAGCGTTGTAATGGAGAAGAAATGTCTCTTTCATATTGATCTCAGGCACATGAATTGAAGCTTCTGATGCATTTCTTCAATTTGTCGGCAGTACTTCTCCGCCGTAATTGTTTCGTCCAGCTTCAAGAAACTGTGATGCATGACGCAGGTTGCTGTGACGGATGAGACAAATTCCTTTTCTTTTGCTGCAATTCGGGCTTCACGAAATGTCGTGGAGCTTCACCGGTATCCAACCACTGTGCCGAACTTCGTCGATTGTCGAAGAAGATCTACTTCTCATCACACTCGTCTCGAGTAAGGAGTCGTTTTTTTTTGCGGAGAAAGAGTGTAGAACACATTTCAGAACGACATTTTTGTTTATTATCGTTCAATTAATCTGGCACCACTTTATCCATTTCTTACCACCCTATTTATTTTAAATGGTTAAGAAATGTTGAGTTGTCGACCACGGGTTTAAAAGTAACTTCTCGCGTGGTTTTGCGAGGATCGGCTTCAATTAAAGCTTTCAAATGTTCGTTATTAACTTTATCGTTGGACGCGATCGTCTTCATTGTCAAGGTTCTCGTCATTATTACGAAATTTTTTGCTATCTCGGCAGCTTTTCGGCCAAGTTTGAACCTGGACCCAAAATTATGCGGATTTGAATTTTATTCATGCTATTGTAAAGTCTGCCAAAAAATGAATGAAAAGACTTAGAACGATAACAAATAAAACGATTCGATAGAGCAAAAAAAAAAACGCGCTTAAAAATGATATCTATATATATATTAATGAAATTATTCAGGAATCATATGTAAGAAAACGATATTGTTTTTGCACCAACCTAATATTTCATTTTATGGATTTTTTGTTAACGATCAAGTATTAACAATGTTTAGTTTCCGTTCTATCTCATCTTGGATCTTACGACCACTCTGCTGTATCAATTAAGATAAAATGAAATGTGATAAGTCCTCAGACGTACCTCTCCATCGTACAGTATATCATAACGCTATGGCCGATTGGGATATATTGCGTACATTTATATCAGATCTACCTATGCGTTCCATGTTTAAAAAGGATGTGCCCTCTATAGTTTCAGACCCGATGGAATGGTTAATTGTAGATATAGACCGTTTCATACCCTCAGAAAAGGTTCCAGCGAAAACCTAACAGCTAGCGATTCTTCTCTCGAGTCTGTGCTGCTGCCATCGCGCACAAAAATCTCTGTTTCCATTGCTTCCAATGTAATATATGCATTGAGACTAAAGCCGCTTTCAGGACTGCCAGCAACGATTGCAAGAAAGTAATAAAGAACGCAGTCCGTCAACTCCAAAGTAGCTGAGCAGCGGCTTAGTTCCCACCGGTTTGGGCAAATAGCAAATAGAATCCTGAACAGAAGTGTGTACTCTATTACAACTATCATCAATGGACCTGAGGTAATCTCGTCAGCATCAGACAAAGCCAAACTCTTTGCCAAGAACATTGCAGCTAATTCTACCCTTTGCGACCAATGCTGCCAGCATCCAATATTTCTCCTGTATCAGAAAACACGCTATGTGATGTACAAATATATGTTTGTGAGGTTGGCAAGCTAATAAAAAGACTTGATTCCAGTAAAGCAACCGGCGCTGATGGTATTCCAATTATAGTGTTCAAAAAACTTCAAGCAGAACTAGCGCCAATACTTACAAAACTGTTTAAACGCTGTATTATGGAGAATTGCTTCCCAACACCTTGGAAAATCTCATCAGTATGTCCTGTATTTAAGAATTCAGGTGATCGCTCATGTTCCTCTCAGTACAGGCCAATAAGTCACCGGTGCGTCATGAGTAAGTTGCTGGAATCTGTGTTAAATAGATAAGTAATCAACCATTTCAGCAAAAATAACCTTCTTAGTGACACAAAATATGGTTTCTGTTCTGCTAGATCTACAGCAGATGTGCTTACAATTATATCTCATAGGATTAGCGAATCGCTTGAAAGAGGCAACCTTTCTAGAGCAATTTCTCTTGACATATCAAAGGCCTTCGATAAGGTATGGCATAAAGATTTACTTTACAAGATCTCCAGCCATGGTATAGATGGAAATGTCTTCTCAATTATTAAATCATTTCACTCTGATTGGTTCATAAGAATAGTAGTTGATGGGCAGATCGGAAGCTCACAGTATAAATGCTGGAGTCCCTCAGGGGTCTATCCTGGGCCCAACTCTTTTCCTGATCTACATTAATGCCATTCTACATCACATCCTTACATAATTTGTAGACATGTATGCTGATCATACTACCATCTATAGTAGCGCATCTAAAATTTTAAGCACGTGGTACAATGGGAAAAGGGGTGGCTGGTTACTTTTAACGTATATAAAACCAAACTTCTATCCTTACAATATCAACGTTCTGATCCCCATCGTGCATGAATTGGAATGAATGGCTCCCGTCTTGGGGAGCTCATGTTTTGATAAGCTTATGTGCTTGATATACATCTGATCTGAAATGGAACAAGTACATCAAAGCTGTTGCCAATGCTGTTGGAAAAATGATGGATTCCTTCTATCGATCCAGTAGATAACTTACTGCTGACGCAATTATGGAGTACTGTTGCCACATTTGGGCAGGAGCTGCTAGAAAGTACTTGTTCTGCCTTGATGGAGTTCAAAATAGACTACGTAGCCTCGTCCTCTTCTCTTCTCTGCAACCTCTATCTCATAAAAGAGATGTTGAGATTTTATTCCTGCTTTATCGTTATTTTCATGGCAAGTGCTTGACTGAGCTTCAATCTATGGTCCCCCTCGCCAAACTTTCACAAGAAACACTCGTCTAGCTGAAAACACTATCAATAATTCACCACACCCTTTATCTGTGTCTAAACCTAAACGTATATTCCATGAAAAAGCTTCTTTCTTGGAACTGCACGCCTGTGGAACTGTCTTCCATTCTCCTGCTTTCCAGCTGACTACTATCTGGTTTTCTTCAAGTAGAACGTAAGCAAGTACTTAATGAGCCGTTCCACTTAAGTTAACAAATTTACCTAATTTCTATTACTAACAATTACTATATTGTTCAATTGACTACTGTACACTCTTTAGCCTTATGCTCGAGTGGTATCTGAGCCTTTATAAGTGGTGATGCCTATGTAAAAACACATTTTAAAATTAACAATACCGGTCTTTTAACATTTTCTATGGGTTATTTGTTTTACCTTTCTAAATGTTTGAGATGAGGAAATTTATTTCTATTATTTGGATTATTTCGACTACTGTTTTCATTTTGAGCGTTATTGTAACAACATTTCGGTCAATGTAACTTGTATCATGTCAAACTCAGAATTCAGAACGAATCTCCTTAGTCTCTTCACGGATGTAAAATGTTCTCGTTCCGTCAGCCATTACTGGATAGTGTACGTGGCAATTTTATTTTGAACCGCTACACTGAAAAGTGAATCTTTAACATCCAGGAGAATATTACTTGTAAAATTGATTTATTTAAGTACGCTAACGACTGCGCCACGGCCAGTTTTAGTAGGAATTTTGGTAACCTTAAAAATATTTATTTCGAGTTGGAAATATCACTATTTATTAGTAATCATTATTACTATATATAAAGTATATTACTGTATTTATACATTATTGTTTATTTATTACTGTATATATCATCTATTATTTATAATTAACATGTTTTGTATCGTGGATAGTTTTATACTTGTTCTGCTTGCACGAAATTCTATACTAGGTCTACAAGATACACATGAAATCGTCGAAAGATCAACCATCGAAATGTTTGAAAAATTACATTCATGATGAGAACAGTAGTCTAAAGAATCCAAATAAGTTATTTCTTTTGCTCCATTAATGTTGTTTAAAAAAGTCTTTATGTAAAATACTGTAATGTGTTATAACAGTTATTGTAACGTTAATGTTGGTTAAAAGGCTATTATGCTAAATAGTGTAACGTTTTATAACATTTATTGTGGCGTTAATGTTGATTAAAAGTGGTTTATGCACAATATTGTAACGTTTTACAACAGTTATCGTAAAGTTAATGTTAGTTAAAATGGTTCTTATATAAACTATTGTAACGCTTTATAACATTTATTTTAACGTTAATGTTGATTAAAAGGTTGTTTATGTAAAATATTGTAACGTTTTATAACAGTTATGCATTGCTTTGATAGGAATGAATGTATTTGTTTCGTATTACTATCGACTATATTTAATGCAAAACTTATATATTTGGATATTGATGTTACATTTTATGTTATATCGAGAATTTTATATATTGGACGAATAGACAAAATATCACTGAAATTAAATAATATTGAGTCTGGTCAGAGCTCATTTGAGAATAACAAGTGTCGTATGTGCTCGTCGCTCATGTCGATGTTTTTCCAGTTTCTAGTCGTCGTGGACTTTTACATTTTACTAGAATCAAACAGTACTGATTCAGGAGAGATGTGATAGGATATTGCGCTAACAAAGTTCCAAAATTGGTGTGGTGATTTTACACCGATGGACACCAAGTTATTAAATATTATATACTGACACCTCTACTCCAAAAAATCTAAAAATCTCCTTATCTGTATCTTCAATGTAAATGGGCGAAAAGAAATTTGGAAAATGAAGCAAAAAGACGGGAATGTTTTTTACCATCATATTATACAACATTTACCTTTAATTTTGCAATATGTTACTGTGTGTCGTATAATTTCATGATTATCTTTCTTCATATGTACTTAACACTACATTTATTTAAAATCCAATAGGTTCAGAATGTCATAGTATTTAAAGATACGATGTATGCACTAGTTCAAAGACTCGTGGTAAAGTGGATTGAATAATAGATGAAATTCAATAGTAAAAGTTACATTACTCCATCAGAATGCTACATCCTCAGAACGGGGGATCCGAAATAACGATTACGAATTATTTAAGAGTTCTACGCAGGTATCGTTGACGGAACGAGATCGCGATATTCAAGTGGATTGAGTAAATATGGTGTGTTTGAATTTTTTTGAAGATTCCTGCTCCGGAAAGAAGGATTCCCGAGTTTAACAGAAAAAATCCCGAGTTTAGCATCTGAACAAGTCAAATATCACCTGAACGAAAACATTGTGCAAATAGCACTTAATATTAGAACAGTAGTTCGTGTAATCCAAATGATGAGAATGATCAATCTTCATATCCAAACTTCAGAACCATTACTGCATGTTGTCTTTACATTAACAATATATGGCTAAGGAGAAAACGTTTTTATGAAAATGTCTATTGATATTCGTTGAAATCTATTAGAATAACAAACAATGAAAAGATTAAATATATAATCATCAATACTTAATAGAAATTCCAGGTTGTAAATCACTGATCGCCATTTTCGCGAGGACATAACTTTCGAAACTCGGTTCAATTGTTCGTCACCTAGCATTTTGCGAAAACAAAAACAGAAAAAATATTCAAATATTGTCAAATCAATATTTCCCCATAGAAAGCAGGAGACCAGTAATTTTTATGTGCGTAACGTTTCCTTTAAGTTTTTCTTAGAAGTCACGCACAGAAAAACAAATGAACACACTTCTTTCGTATTGGTATAAACGCATTTCTCAAGTTTCATATTTGTAACTAAGGCAACGCATTCGTGTCTAAAAAAAACAACAAAAATACAAAGATTTTTATAATGCCATGCGTTATCTATTTTTTCTCATTCTTGTCATATATGTGAGGGACCAACTATTTTATTTATGCATATATAGATAATTTATGATGGTGGAAAATGAAAGTAGCTACGTCTTGAGTTGATAGATACCAATTATTTGCATTTCTTCTCAGGTTTAGAGGAATAAGAAAAAACAGAAATTATAGTAAGTCATATGATATCCATTTTATGAGTGTCTACGCATTTTTCTGAAGAGTTTTGTCCGTTGGGCAATCACGAGATAAGTCAATCAGTATATCATGTTTAGGCTTGATTAATTACGTCCTTGCTTAATTTGCTGTAAATTGTAGCGATCATACATTTTGGATACGCGCAATGAGCTTATATTTATACATACTTCCGAAGGACAGTTTGTTATCCTTACGCTGGAAATAAAAAAAATATTTTGGGAATAATATTAAAGTATCATTTTGTCTGTATATGCTGTATGAATTTGAAATATATATTTTATTTTAATAATTAGAGCTAGGACATCAGCATATTTTGTTCATTGGCTTGACTCTCGATTGTGTATCCGTTGATATCTTAAATGCGTTTATATAATGATGTCGTTCTCGGTTGATTAATTCTGTCTTACTGTGTCAGATATATACTGGAGAGTCAAAACAATGAAAAGAATATGCTGTTGTCACAGTCCTAGTAATAATATACTTTTAATAGCATTCTAAAATCATTGCGGAAATGTAACAGCAGCAGATATTAGAAGGTATACCGAAAGGAAAAGAAAACACTTGAAATTGAAAATATGAGAAAATAGTGATTTCTGGAAAATTTTTAACAGTGTATAATGATTACCAATCACTTGCTATAAAGCATCATTATGTCTCTTGCACAGCAAGTAAGAAGGTTAGACTCTATGCCTCGCAGTGCATCTTGAGCTCCACATAAGACTCCGCAAACAACTTCAGATTTCCTACGATTAACAGAAACCACTGATGTGATAATCATTCCTTCCTGTATCTGCGGTATCAGATAAAATATGCCAATAAAGAATTGGGACAAGATTTTTACCATTCTATATTGATAACATGTATACTTTCGTCAGTTTGGTATGCTAGAGTTATAAATATGATTTGGCTCGGTTTGTATCGGTTTGTATCGTATAATTTTTAAATAGTATTTTGTTGGTCAGTTCAAAATGTCATTTCTACTGTTCTATCACGCTAAATTTTCACATATATGTTTTTTCTAGTCTCTCACGCAGTAGTTTTTAATATACGTTTCTCTAGTCTGTCACGTCACTTTTTAAAAATTCATGTTTTCGTGTGGTGCTGCACTAGAATTTGAAATATAAGTTTTGTTCGTTTGTCATAAAAGAGTTTAAATGTAAGTTTTTCAAATTTCTCACGCTAGAGTTTTATTCATATCTTTTACTTGTCTGTAACGCAAATGTTTAAATTTTGAAGCTTTGTCGGTTTGTCATATTAGCGTTTTAATTATAAAATTTAAATAACTCTGACGCTTGAGATGAAAGCATAAATTGTGCTGGTTTGTAATGTTAGAGCTTGAAATATAAGTGTGTGTGGTGTGTCACGCTAGAGTTTTAAAATAATAGTTAGAGTGGTATGTAACTTTAGAGATAAAATTATAAGTATTATAGGTCTGCTAAATTAGAGATTAAAATATAACTTTTGCTAGTCTGGCTTTTAGAGTTCTAAATATGAGTTTGGCGAATCTGTCAGGCATGAGCTCGTAGTGTCACTTTCTTCGTTATATTATGCTTGACTTAAGAATTATATGCTCGTTTTTCATTGTCATACTTGACTTTTAAACAGGTTTTATAACCGTCTGGCATGCTAATGTTTGAAAGGAAGCTCTAGTTTGTCATGCCATTAATTAAAATTCCATTTTCACCTGACTATAAAGTTAAAGGTAAGTTATAAATAATATTTCCCAAATATGTTGTTCCCAATTTTAAAATTTAATTTCCTAAATTTGGCCATGATGGATTATGAAGCAACATATTTTTCAATCCTCAGGGTAGAGTATAAAATATAATTTTTGTTAGTTTCCTTTACTAGAGTTTCAATTCTTGGCATCTGACTTGTTAGTATTTTAAATATTATTTCTTAGTGGTCAGTGATGGTTTGGTTCCAAAACTAATAGTAACCTAGTATGCCATGGAAGAGTTTTAGAAAAAATCACTTATTGTTTTTGTCAGAGTTTGCAATATGATTTTATTTAAGTTTAGTTTAAATTTAAGATTGAATCTAAACAAAAATAGCACAGACGCACGTAAACAAAATCTTTCTTGTTTATGTAGTGGGATTAAAACTTTGGTGGAGAAATATTTTAATTTTTTTTGTTTTTATATATATTATTTTGTGAATCGTTTCTTTTTTTTTTCTATTCAATCGCGTTTCAGACTCTAGTCAGATATATTTATTATCAATTTCGTGGCGGATTTTTTAAAAGAATTGGTGAGGAGAGCCGAAAGATAAACAAAAACGAACGAGCCAAAATATAAAAACGAATAGGAAATGGTAAAGATAAAGAGTTCTTTTTTATGCGTTTCTTATTCTCCCGATTTTATTTTTTATTTTATTGATAATCAAGAAGAATAATACATAAGAAGATATGAAAGTTAAAACTATGAAAGATAGATTCTCACCAATCATACTCCCTCGGCTTTTTTATCTCTTTCAATATATATATATATATATATATATATATATATATATATATATATATATATATATATAAGAAGGGCGCCGGTGTGTCTGTGTATTGAGACAAGTTGCAATCATCCATTGTTCTTTGTGATATCTTTAACTTAAGATTCATTATACGTCAAACAAAAACAAAATGTCTCCACATATATTCTCTTTCTCTCTTTCCTACTCGTACATTCATAGTCTATTCACCCTTCTCTTACACACCCTCTCTTCCTCCCTCTCTCTCTCTCTCGCTCTGTCATTTATATATATCTATTTATATCTTTATACGTATACCTGTGCATATGATATTTTCTGTGTTTGTTTTTTTAGGTACATATATATATATATATATATATTCATATATATATATATATATATATATCATATACACCTTTGCGCATGAATGAATTGTACTGGGTGTATGTGCATTCATATATATATAACATTCATATACATATACGTATATATACATATATATATATATATATGTTAACGTATACGTATATGAGAACACACATATATTTGTAACTAGTTACACATATATATATATATGTATACATATGTTCATATATATATATATGTGTGTGTGTGTGTGTACATATATGTAGATATATATGAATATAAGCTGCAGAAATGCGCACACACTTACGCACACACACATATATATGTGTGTGGGCGTGTGTTTATAAACTAAAAGATACGCTTACGCAAAGAGAAATAACATATGTAGATGTGCATGTATATCAATATGAATGTATACCCATGCATAAATATATAAGACATATATATATTTGCTTATATACACAGTCAATGTATCCTGTGTCCACATATTAAGCACAAGCACATGTATGTTTGTGTTTATATATTTACATTAATTCAGCAGTATATAATATCGTTAAACAACTAGGTAGCTTTGGTGGTTTAATGTATATTGATGCTTATTCTTAATGTTAATGTTTAAATAATTAGAATATGCATATGCAAATGCATATATACCGACACACACACATACACACACATATATATATGCATATGTATATATATATATATATATATATATATATATAAAGGTGACCCCCCCAAAAAAAAAACGGCCCCAAAATCTAATTGGCCCCCGTTTCCTAGAGTTTTGTCCGAATGAAATGAAACTTTGGTTATAACTACTTTATTATATTCAAAACATCACATCAAAACACAAGGGTCTTTGGCCTTTTTTCTCTCCGTTCTATAGCATATGTTCTAGATGTCCTCCATTTAGCTTTTGTTTGTATTTTGGTCACCCTGTATCTATATATACATATATAAGTTTATATATATATATATATATATATATATATATATATATATATATATATATATATATATATATATATATATATATAGGTGAAAATGTATGTCTGTATGTGAACACTTCTATACTAAATACCTCTGTCAATTTTCGGTCTGCAGACTGGATATTTTACAGAAGGGGTATTAAAATTGTTTAAACACTTTTTAAATCTATTTTCGGCCGGAAAATTTGCTGTTAACGCATCAATGTTTAACGATTGGACCTTTAAGCACTCTACCAAACTTTTTCGACAATTCTGGGTCTAAGCACTTGAAATTTTAGATATAGGTTACTTGGACATGGATCTAAATTTATAATTTCATTTCAGTTCAAACAATAAATCTTCAGAGATAGTAATTGGGGTAATTTTTTAAAAATTGACCTCCGCATCTCTACTAAATTACTCAGCCAATTTTGCTCTTAACCATTGAAATTTTACATAAACTGTATTCAGACATAGGGCAAGCTTTTTAATCATATTTTGCTGAAAATTTGGCTTCCAAGAGGTCAAAGTTCAGGAGATATTACCTTTGCGGTCTGTGTACTTTTCCCTACCAAATAACTCTGTCGCTTTTGGATCTAGAAACTCGAGATTTCTTATAAGAGGTATTGAGATTTGGGAAAAACATTTTAATCGGTTTTCGGCTAAAGTTTTTTCAGTAAAGGGACCAGATTTTAACGATTTCCCCTTTGAAAACTCTACTAAACTCCTCTGCCAATTTTGGGTCAAAACACTTGAAATTTAATTTTAGGTGACTTGGACATGAATCAAACTTTTTAATATCATGTGAGCGTCAAAAAATAAATGCGAAGGCGACAAAATTGGGGTTAAAGTTAAAAGAAATTCGACCCCTGAGGTCTCTACCAAATTGCTCAGTCAATTTCTGGTCTAAAGTTTTGAAATTTTTCAGAACATCTATTCAGAGACAAGACAACCTTTTAAATCGATTTGGGTCGAAAATTTGAGCTGCAATGGGGTAAAAGTTAAAAAGATTTGACCATTGCGGTGTCTAGCAATCTATTCAGCCAATTTTGGGCCGAAACATGGGAAATTTATACATAACGAGTATTCAGGCATGCGACAAGCATTTTAATCATTTTTTGTGGTGACAATTTGGATGCTAAAAAGTTCAAAGTTGAATTCTATCAAATTCCTCCGCTAATTTTTGGTCTAAACGCTTGAAATTTTTAATGTAGGTAATTTGGGCATAGGTAAAACTTTGTATTTTGATTTGAGACCAAAATAATTAATGTTAATAGGGGTAAACGTTTTAAAATATGAACCTCTGCAGTCTCTATGAAATCTCTCAGACAAATTTTGGTCTTAACATTATATATTTTACATAAAGATGTATATATATATATTTATATATATATATATATATATATATATATATATATATATATACTGGCAGTGTAGCCGGATGAACTGCTAGTATACATATATATATATATATATATATATATATGTATATATATATATATAGATAGATAGATAGATAGATAGATAGATAGGTAGATCGATAGATATGTAGACAAATAGTTTAGATGGCTATGAAAATATATATGGAAATTAAGCAACATACAATATTCCGCGTTTAATAAGCTTGACGAATTCTCACAAGAATGAAACCGCAGAATATTTTTCGTACCTAAATTTCCATACATATTTTCATAAGTTACTACCTCGCTCTACTCATGTATTGAGCACTTTTGTAGTAAATACTGCAACTTTATACATAAAGGTATATTTTCGTATAATAATTTCTCTGATTAAATGAAGTAATCATATATATATATGTGTGTGTGTGTGTGTGTGTGTGTGTTTTCAAATATGCTAACAGATCTCCCGGCATCAACATTTAACTTGTCCCACTTTTCTCACCGAAGATTTACCAATCAGGTCTAATATTCTTAGTTTAAATAAAAAAGCAACCATGTAACTGGCGTTGGCCTAGTTCTTTATAATCAGTTTTAACATCTTAATTAATGCGGGTCTACATATTACTCACTAGTCATGCATTGGAACGTTCCGGTTCGCACCCTATACATCATTAAATACATTCATGTAGCCTCCTATTGTAGAACGCAGCTGCAGAGATGAAAATATAAAACCACATTAATTCTGCAATTCAACACTGAAATCTAAGAAATAGAACAAAGCTTCGGAAACCTTTCAATCACGATTAAACTCATGAACATGGACACTAACAACTTAGAATGCAATAGAATCGCGTGTCTTACTGCATTAGCATTTTTTCCAATTTTTGACGTTGTTCATATCAAGAATTGCAAACATAATGTATATATAATATGTTACCAGTCTCTATAATATATTTATTTGTGCATACTTCCCCATCGTATATCTCCCTCTCTCTCTCTCTCTCTCTATATATATATATATGTATATATATATATATATATATATATATATATATATATATATATATATATATATACTAGAAAAAGTACCCGTCGTTGACTGGGTTCAAAAACAGGCTACAGAAAATGGACTCTGATTTTTTAAAGTATGATAGGTTATGAAAAGAAAGGGTTGTAAATTTAGGTTGAATTTGGGGGTATCAAAACCAAAGCAAGATATGATGAAAGAAAAATTTAATTGATAACCCCCATAATTTATTATACCATACCTGTTCACACTGAAACGCTTATCACAATATTCTGTGGATCTATACTAAAAAAAAATTGTTAAACTTTGTGAGATATTTCCATTCTATGGAGGTCAGGTGCGAACGAACAGAGTCGCTGAAGTATTTATGACTGCTTGAATTCTGTGTCCTTGCGTTTGGTATATTCTACGAGACCTGCTTTTCCGTCTTTTCGCAAGGATAGTTTGACTTACATCCAAAATACTAATAGTGTATATCAATTTAAATGCCAGTGCGATGCTGGTTATGTTGGGCGAACATTCTTGCACCTTTAGACTCGTATAAACCAACATGTTCCATCGAAGATCAGAACACGGAGGAGGGGTCTGGTGGTCTCACTCCTTCTGCAGCCTTGGACTCTGCTATTGACCAGCATTTGGTTGACAACCCGTGCTGTGCCGATAAATATAAAATAGATTGGTTCGAGGTGCTACATAGAGCGGACTCCAAAAAAACATTTAAAGATTTTGGAGTCTGTCTCTATTGCGGTGCGTCAACCTTCTTTGTGCAGGCAAAAAGAAACATCCAACGCATTGTTTCTCTTTGGATAACTTTGAATCTTTTCTCCCGCTTTTTTCCCCTCCCTCGTTGTGCCAATATTTAAATCGTGTTTAAACGTTAATAAATTTATTTTAGTGTCCCCGTACTTTTGGCACATTTAATAATTTCCCCATTAGAACTCTTTATTTTTCGACACAATATTATTTTGTACGCTATCGATTTTCTCCTGCCGAGATGATAGCCGAAAGAGCTCTCGAGAAACGTCCGCTTATTATTTTCAAAACTATATATATAAATTCTGTACCTCTAAACATTTATTTAAATATATATATATATATATATATATATACACATACACACATATATATATATATATAAATATGCATGCGTGCCTCTGAATGTGTTAATATATATATATATATATATATATATATATATATATATATATATGTGTGTGTGTGTATGCATGCATTCGCCTGTGTCTGTCTAATCGTGCGTGTGTATGGATATATATTTAATTGTATGTATGTATATATGCATATTTTTTAACGTATATACATACATGTATATATGCGTGTGTGCGTTTATATATATATATATGTGTGTATATATATATATATAAATATATATATATATATATATATATATATATACATTAAATTATGGGTATGCGCCTGTACATGAACCTGATGCTTGTTGGTCAGAAATGATGAGTTATTGGTTCACTCATAACCGTCTCATCTTCCGACGCAATAAAAAGAAAATTGATTGTGTCGTGATATCCGCACGTAGTTAGCAGAATACCGGCAGAGGAGAGTGAGAAGACGGAATGAAATAAGAACAAGTATGTGTAAGAGATAAGATGTAAAATGGGAAATGGAATAGAAAAACAGATTATAACAACGGGTAAGAAATAGGAAGTATATTGTAAAAATTAATAGCGAATGAGACCGGAAGTTGATAACGCTGTAAAAGAAGCGTAGGTAAAAAAGGGTAGAAGGAGGCGTGCGTTATAGTTGTATAAAATGTGTTGGGATGTTGAAGGAAAAAGTGGACGGTATAAAAGAATTTAGAATGAGTGAAAACGAACAAGAATTGAGAGAAATTTAAAAAGATGTAAATAGAAGAAGGGGGAAAAATAAAAATTGGGCGATGACATTTTTATTGAAACTGGGAAGTACACAATAAAGCAAATGATTGCGCAATTAGAAGTGGAAGGGGTTTTTTTTCGATGTAAATAGAGTTTTCGACGCTTAATCGGAAAAAGAATATGGGTCCATGATAACGGCGTATTCATATCATTAATATCTAAAGAAAACTGCATATAGGTACTAGAATGAATAGTCATGTCAATTTGGATGTATCGCTGGAGTACCGGGGTTAAATAAGGCTTTACGGTTAAATTGCAGGAAGCTGGCACGAAGTGAAGTGGGAGCAGACCTTTTGCTTGGCCAAAATATGGCTGAACAGACCTCGCAGTCTTTCAGGTTAATACATTGACAGGGACACAATAAAGCATGCGACCCTTCTAGGTTATAACTGCGTTTAGAATATGTAGGTTCGTCACGAAACTTAATTTACACAAGGTATAGAAATAGCAAACATATCCCTGTCACTGGCTGTGGCAGTGCGTACTCTGCCATATACGATTGTTTTACATTTCTTTGTACTGAATTATATTGCAGAAGCAGCCATGCACTCTTTAATCTTTAGTGAAGTGTTGTGTGTTAGAAAGGCAGCCCTAAGCTAATTCAGTGGCGCGATGCTTTACCCCAAGAACATAACCTATGATAAGTCTGTAGCGTAGATTCATATCTGTAAGTTTCTGTATGCGCCTGTTGGTGATATATATAAATGACTTGTTGGGGAAAGCTCCCAGCAAGGTTTTGAGGCAAACTGCAATTATGAGATTGAAGTAGCCTAGAACGAAGTATCTAGCCTTATGTAAGTATGGTAACGACAAACGTCCAACCTTATATTTATACGTACCCTGACACAGCTGTGTGGATTCACAAGCTGCCAACCAGTGTTACCTTCTAACCAGTGTTCAGTCATAATATTTCTTCAATAGCCAAAATTCAATATCGGACATTTAATTGTCGATAGTCAAGTACGTTGATTTGTTTGCATCCAAAATGCAGACACTGTATTTGATGTAAACAAAGTTTAATGTTTTTGACAATTGAATTAGGTGTCAGGTTTAAGGAACTCTTGAAAAGGTACCATGCGGTCTAGTGTGCTAGAAGCATATGGTACTTGATTTACGAGGTCGAACAATGATGAGTATAAGTTATATTACAGGTTTGGGGAGATGTAAAATGGTTCGTATATATATATATTTTTTCATATTTTTTTAATCTAACTCAGCAAATTCAACAACATCCGCCCCAAAGATAAACTTATCTTGATTCAGTTTTCTTGTATTTCTCCCACAAACACCCAAGAAATCTACCGTTTTGAAAATCTTTCTTTCGAGATTTTCAGCCCAAAAGAGAACAAACTCAACACATTTAGTCTTGCTTGCGATGTAGGCGACACCCTTGTATGGCTGCGTGTTAACCTCGCAGGATGCAATATAAACGTGTGGTTTCGTTCTGTAGCGATACCGACACTAAAGAGTAATACATGTAGTATGATGACAGTCAACTTCACACAGAATTACGCTGTGATAACTGATTTAAGTGTTGAGTACAATTCTCTCCTTACCAGACAGTACTGAGTAGGTCTGAAAGAATGACGTATGTGTGCGTTTTATGAGTAGCATAATTATTCAAAATTTTACAGTCGACAGTGCATCAAGATTTTACATTATTTCTTGGTCAAGACACGTGTAAAAATATTTTCCTGTAGCATTTGCATTCAAAGATGTAATAAAATATTTAAATGCAATTGTTAGAAATCTACCTATTATAGTACTTTTTAGTAGTTACAGTTTTTGCGTAAATATTTCACAGAGTAGCAGAGACAAGGGCTCTATGAAAATAATGATAAATGCGAGAAAAAATATCAATTTCATTTCTTCGACCGGTGACCACGATTGATAAATGTGGGTTTAAAGCATCGTCAAAGTAAGAAAAAGAAACAATATAAAGATGAATTTTAAATAAGATGCTTCTACAGTGTAGTACGGATATTAAAAGAATAAAACAATGTATTATGAAATCATGTATTTCGGAAAAACTGCCGAGTCATTTTCCGGAAGTGACGTCATGTGTTGATGATGGTGATGATGGTGGTAGTGAGGGGACAGCGCGATTATGTGGCTTTTAAAAGTATGGGGGCCGCCTTTTTTTTCTTAGGTGAGGTTGAGGTGTGGTTAATTAGTTCCTGTTCATTCTCGCAAGCATTACTATCACTGTTTCTTTTTATCGAAAGGGGGCCAGTAGATGATTTCGCTGAAATGACGCATCAGCACGGATACTACACTTTGATCTTCGCCAAAAGGCATAAGCGTAATATAGTTTTCTACCAGGAATTACCCCCTCCTTTAAAATATACAAAATAACCTACACATCATATATTTTAAGAGATGGGGAAGGGATTATGGAGTCAGTCCCGGAAATGGCTGAAGACGTTTATGATCTCAAAAACACTTTAATTCATATATATGTTTAAAGGAAGTGGGGATACGGAGTTAGGCCCGGAAACGGCTGCAGCAGTTTACCATCTCCAAATCACTTTATTTCACATATATTTTTAATAGTGAGGAGGGGGGTATAGTGTCAGCCTGGAAAATTGTTTTTGCGATCTCAAAATTACTTTATTGTATATATATATATATATATATATATATATATATATATATATATATATATATATAAGAGACAGAGGGATATGAAGTCGGTGCCAGAAATGGCTGAGGCAGTTTATGATCTCAAATTCCCTGTATTTCATATCTATTTTTAAGAGAGGCGGGGTGATATGGTGTCAGTCCCGGAAATGGCTGAAGCAGATTACGATCTAAAAGTTTGGGTTTGTTAATCTATTTTTAAGAGAGATGAGATGATAAACTGTACTGGAAATGTTTGTAGAACTTTACGATCTCATATTTACTTTATTTATATATATTTTTGAGACGGGGGGGGGCTGATACACGGAATACGAACTATGAAGAAATAATAACATTATTTAGAAAGTCAGTCTTTATGTGGAGGATCATTTTCAAACTATTCTATACTTTAATCTAATAATTTAATAAATCAGAAGAATGACATATGGAATAGGAGCTGCGCTGAAATAATAACGTTATAATTTAGAAAGACATTCTTAATATAGGGAGAGAAGAGTATTTGGGTAAACTATTATATACTATAACTTAACAATCTATTAAATAAGAATCTGGCGCATAGAATATTGACTGTGTTGAAATAATATTTATATATTTATTTCGAAAGTCTGCTGAGTCCTATTCTAGAAACTATGTAATTTCGCTTAAATTTATAGTGTCGGTAGTGGTTGTGGCGGCAAAGGAACACAGTAATCACGAATTTTCGGTTGAAGCAAGCGTTACCTAATCACTAATCAAGACAATGTATTTATGTATTCATTTGGAAATTCTAATGATTCATCTTCTGACAGTGAATTCATTTTTCTTAAAAATATTATGGCCTTGCTGGGAAGAGAAATTAGTTCATATATGTTGTACAATACCTGCCGAGAGTACGTTTAATTATTCATATATATATATATATATATATATATATATATATATATATATATATATATATATATATACATTTGCTGTCAGAGGGTAATAAAATTATTTAATAGATGGGTTGTACATTATCCTCTTATGAATGTAAAAATAGTTCATATTCGTTCTGTTAATCACATGTCCTAGGGAAGTAAAAATTATTTCATACAAAATTTGTGTAATTCACGTCCTAGGATATAGAGACATAAAAAAATCCACTCTCTTAAGAATAACAGATATGGTCGAACTTCATTTTCTCCTTGTCTAATACGGTCTAGAGCAACGCTGCCAGTGCTTGCTAGTAACTAATAACAAATGAAACTGAAACGAAAATAGAAATCTAGCAATAACGAATTTAACAAGTGTTTTTCTTTTAATATGTATGACCAAATAAAGAAGAAAATAAAAACATTTCTATAAAAATAGAATATATATTTCAAAAGGGTTCTTTCACCATTTTTTATTCCGCCCGAATGGATCGAAGGGGATTGAAAATTGCATTAATATGATGACCTGAAAGTCCATTTGTCATGTTTCAGATATTGGCGGTGTAAGATTCTAAGAAGGCAACTCTATTCCGAGACGTGCGTTACAAGTAAAGATCTATCTTTGAATTTCTGGCAAAATCGCATTTGGAATAATTGTGCCGTTGTAAGAAAATAATCCTGACATACAAATTGTGGCTTGTTTAAATAGCATTAGTCCCCGTTTCGCAGCGCTTCAAGATTTTTAGTTAAAAATTGAAGAGGATTTACTTGGCCACCGTATGACTTTGTACAGCCGACATGGATGCTTAGCCATCGTTTATAGATGACAAAAGTTCATTGAAGAGAGTAGTTACTATGTTAACACCTCAATAGAGGAGCACAAAATTTGCTCCATTTTATAGTACCGATCACATTTAAGTAACTAATAAACTGTTTGTATTAAAATATGAGGCTCTAACTATAGATTAACCTGGATAAAGAAGGCTAACTGACAGAATGAAAATAATGGTAAGTAAAATAATAAAAACGTTTTAAAAAGTGTAAGAAATAAAAAATAATGCAAGAGATTTATAAAAAAAACATCAAAAGATTGAACTATATTATTGTAGAAGATTACGTAGATATAAAATGTGATTACTGTGCAAAAAATTGAAGAAATAATAATACGCTCAAGACATAATTATGAAAGTACAGTTGAATAAAATGTCAAAAATGAAAATGGAACATTAAATAGTAAATTGTAAGTGTAAACGATTTAGAGATGAAAGTAAAAACAGATAAAATCAAGATTTCTAAACAAAATTAATTTTTAAATAATCATAAAACCAAAACGGAAAATGCAGGACAACAACATGAAAACCATATGAAAAACGAAATACAAAGTGAAGATTATTACGAAAAAAGAAATCTAAAAAAAAAATCTAGGAAAGTAAAAAAATAAATAAATAAAAGCAAGAAATTGGTAAACGCAGAAATAAATTGTGCCAACTAGAAAATTAAACACCAGAAAAAAGCTATAGAAAAAAGGGAAATAAAAGATATGAAACAATAAAGACAGAAGAGAAGGTATTTCAAGATGAGCAATAAAAATAGAACAGTAAATAAATCAATAAGAAACATTATAGGAGTAAATTGCATGTATTTTTCACATGTAAGACGTTTACTCTAAAGAGTAGGCAGTTACCTGACAAGCCAATTAGCTATACGGCGTACCATTTTACTCTCGGGTCGACCACACTCATTTTATCTCGATCAACGTCAGGGTACGCGCAAGCAGCCTTCAAATTATATTTATCTTTGGGATACTAACCTTACTAGATTGGAGGAAAAGCATCCGAGAAAATTTATCAATAAATAAGTAATAATAAAAAAAAGTTAGGAAAAAACTATTCAATTAATTAGTGTTGCGTGTGTAAATATCGATAGACATTGTCTGGACGTAATACAAAGTACAAACCCAATGATGTATTTTTAGTGCTTCCTTTCTCCCCGTTCTTATTCATTACGTGTAGCATGTTTTGATTTTAAATTTATTTTTGTGATGTGGCATTATTTTATTTTATATGAACTAGAAATATTAGGTTGGAGCAAAAATAATGTCGTTTTTTTTTAGTTGAACGCCGCCAAATAACCACATTTATCTGCATCAACATAATATTTTTTTTCAATTTTCACCCCAAACAAGGCACAGTGCCAATTTAAAGCAGGGGGCTTCTATTTGGGACTTAATTAGCCGGGTCATTATGAAGGGAGATGAGTAGAAAGATATGTGTTAACATTACACTTGAACTTCTGCATATCAATGCAGTTGGGAAAGCAGAATCCCGGAAGGGAGTTCCAAAGACCCGCAGTTCTGGGGAATAAACTATTGTAGAAAAAGGCTTTCTTGCACCTAGGGATCTCTACTGTAAAGGGATGAGACTTAGTAGCTTGTCGGGTTTGTCGAGGGTAGTTACGTCGGGGAGGTACAAGTGTTTGCAGTTCGTCAGAGCATTCACCATTAAAGTATTTGTAGAACAGGCAGAGGGATCCAACATCTCGTCGATGGGGCAGAGGCTGAAGCCTAGATGACAGTTCAGGACCTATGAGGTTGGCGACTCTCTTTTGAACTCTGTCCAGGAGCGAGAGACAAACAGCAGATACACCAGCCTAGATGTGACAACAATATTCCATATATGGGCGAATGGTTGCCTTATAGAGGTATAGGATACTGTCAGGCGTAAGTAGTTTTCTAGCACGGTAGAGGGAGATAACCTTCCTTGGCAATGCTCTCAATGTATCTATTCCAGTTCATATTCCCTGTTAACGTTAGACCGAGCAGTTTAAAAGAAGTACTTTCAGGCAATGTGGTCTTGGCCATTGCTATTGGTGGTAGAGAAGGTTGCTTGTAGTTATTGAAGGAAACAAGCTTAGTCTTAGCAGCATTGAATGTGACCAACCATTTTTGTCTCCATTCCACTACAGATTGGAGGTCATCCTCTAGTGTTTCTGCCATTTCCTTGGATATGTGTTCATTTGTTTTCCCCTCATATCTGTTATAGAGAGTGGTGTCATCGGCAAATATACCCATCTCCGAAACAATTTTATCAGGGAGGTCATTTATGAATATCAGGAATAATAGAGGTCCAAGGATAGATCCTTGAGGTGCTTCCACATTTATGTCATATTGTTTAGATGTACGACCGTCGAGGACAACTTTGATTTTTCTATTACTTAAGAAGGATTTAATTACATTATGAATTCTTCCAGTGATTCCATATGATCTAATTTTCCTTGGAAGACCATCGTGCCATACCCTGTCAAAAGCCTTAGATATATCAAGGGCCAGCGCTCTACGCTCCCCTGTTTTTGCAATGAACGGTATATGCGTTCAGAAACTACAGTTTAGATATCTGCTTATGAACGGGCTTGCCTGAATCCATATTGTTTGTCAATCAGGAGTTTAGCAACTGTTAGGTGCTGGACTAGGGCTTGTTAACTAAGGACTCAAATATTTTGGCGAAAAGCGGGAGGAGGCTAATAGGTCGATAATTTAGTGGGTCAGTTCTTTCACAAGAATTCTTGAAAACTGGCACCACAGAGGCTGTTTCCAGCAGTTGGTAAAGCTAGCCATAATCACATGAATCACAAAAAAACAAAAACAAAAAAAAAACAGATAAATACGCTGTCTTGTTGGCAGGAATTTGTATTTATTTTCGCCACCAAAAATATAGATGCATTACATTTTATTGAAAAGTACCTATTTAATTACTCCTCTACTGGAAGATAAAACAAACGATGTTTTTTTGTTTTGTTTTTTCATTAAGAAAATAACCGAAAACTCTAGGGCAGGGTTTTGACTGGAATGAATAAACATGGATATAATCACAGTTTTGCTAAGAAAAACATGTTGATCCCCGCTCGATAGCAGAGTTATCTATTTTGGAAATGATTTCATAGAATTAAGATCAAATCGAGTAAATGAATACCAATTGTTCTTGGTGTATAGTTATTTACTCGCATCAGGAAAATACGAAATCAAATTACACATAGGTTTAGAATATGACTAAAGTGAGATCTTGTCTTTTCCCTTGGTTAGTATAGTTTCTTAAACAAAACCGCACGTTCATGTCTTTTGATTCTACAATGTAGTACAATGAATAGACCATGCTCATATCAAAAGCAGTATGGGTTGATTTTATCGATTTCCATATTTTATCGCCTATTTGTCATAATCATCGTTTTCGTCATCACTTTTGTGTTCTTCACGTTGTTCTTCTTCGTCTTCTTGTTTTACATGGGTAGTGACTCTATTATTGTAATATTAGTTTAGATAAACGAATATTGATTTATCTATATATCTATAAAAGTGAAAATGTCTGGCTGTCTGTGTATCTGTGCGTCTGTGTGTGTACATTTCCCTACGCTATAACTCTATCAATTTTAAGTCTACAGACTAGAAATTTGATATACAGGGTACTGAGATTTGAGAAAATCGATGTTATCGGTTTTCGACCAAAAATTTGCCGATAAAGGGGTCAAAGTTAAACGATTTGCCCTTTGAGCACTATACCAAACTCCTCCGACAATTTTGGGTCTAAACACTTGAACTTTTAGATACAGGTTCATCGGACATAGATCTAACTTAATAATTGAATTTGAGCCCAAAACAGTTAATTTTAAGGGGTCATAATAGGGGTCAATTTTAAAAAAAAATTTACTACGTTTTTTTGCTCAACATATATCTCCAAATACCCGGGCAACGCCGGGCACCCATGCTAGTAAGGTGATAAATTCATACAAGCGTTCACTTATCATTTCTTCCTTAACGTCTATAACGTTACTCATAAATTGCTTATTTTATCTTACGACAAAAATCCTGATTTTTTAAGACTATTCGACCAATCAGAGACATGTGCACGTCTTAGCGAGTTTCACATATCAGCATATATTATTTTAACTTGTGCTATAAACAATCGGTTTGTAATTTAAAAAAAAAAATGAAAGGAAATTGACTGATACATGTCACATGATAGTATTTTGATAATAGTCGTATGGTTCTGATCAATGCAATCACACTCATAATTATCATACTATAAAAATACAGGCCAGACTTCAGTAAACATTTTCTCGTTCAGCAAATAAATCTAATCATTTTGATGAACCTTATAAAATTAACAATGACTTTCGTAGAATGAGATTGTCGTTGACATTTGAAGACTCAGTTTGTGATTTCTGTACATATTATAAGTTGATGTAACAAATTCTATGATTACAGGTGCAAGTGATCAGCAACAGTAGGAACTGGAATGCACCATACTAAAGCCTGATTGTCACAGCTTGTGAATTTAAAAGAGATTCAAAGAAGACAGAAAGTCGGTGAGGGATAATAAAAGCTGAGGCAGTAGTGTAGAAGTCAGAAGACGAGTATGTATTGACCAAATAAAGAATTTCATGGAAAAGGCTCCCAGTGTGTTTATAAAGATAGGAAGTGCACAGTTTGCGTTGAGTGTGTAAAGTGTACACACGATTATTCGCTCGGAACTGAAGATGATGAAGATTCGCTCAAAGTTTGTCCCAAGGGTACTGCATCCATTTCATAGACTATTTGACCAAGTCGGGCATAAAGAAAGCCCCCCCCCAATCAATATCTAGTTCGCTGTTACTTTTACTTATACCATAGCTCACGGAAAACCCAGGAGGCTGTCGTTATGAGAAAACTAAGGTGATGAAAGAGGCTGTGACTAAGGTCGTTTATACGCTCACACAAAACGACTTCCATGCCGTCTTCTTGAATCTATTGGAACAGTACAAGAAGTGCATTGCGGCCAGAGGAGATAACTTCGAAAGGCACTAGAGTGTCATGTGCCTAAAATAAATAAAAAATACCTATGCGAAAAAGTGTTAAGACTTATTGAAGGAACGTTGTAAAACGTCGTATTGTATAAAAATGTTTTGGATTACATGATTAGAAAATAAAAATAAATTTTATATTAAAAAAACACTGGAAATAGATTTAGTTGTGTTGGTGAGCATCCAACAGTCAAGAACGTGATGTATATATATATATATATATATAAATATTGGGGTGCGTGGTGCGTATATATATATATATATATATATATATATATATATATATATATATATACACATACATATGGGGGTGCGTGGGTGCGTGGGTGCGTATATATATATACATATATATATATATATATATATATATATATATATATATATATATATGATATATTGTGTGTGAGTCTGGATGTGTGAGTTCGCTAAGGATTGACTTTAAAACAGCTAGGCCGATTATTTGAAATTTTACATGAAGTGTTCTCACATAGGTTTTGGAAATGAATACGTCTGATAAGTATCGGAAATCGATATTCGAAAAAAAAGTTCGATTACAGAAGTCCGATGTTGACCAATGCGTTTATACTACCTAATATCAAAGGTGCATTTGAGAAGTTTTGTCACCAGCCAAGCGGAAAGGCTAAGCCTATAAAATCAACTGAAGATCATTTTATATGATGGGCGCATGCAAAATGAAGGTTACTTTTTTAGAGCACAATGGAACAACTATGCGTATTTGCTGTACGTTTAAATTTAATGCAAGTGATTAAAAGTACAATTTCATCAAATCAACAATTCAGATTTTTTTGTTTGTTTTTTTAAGACAGGGGCACCTTCGAAATCAATGTTTCTGTGGAGAGCTAAATTAAACATATGATACCGTGTTTTTGAATTTTAATCTTGAAGTGAAGCCATTATTTACAGATAAAAATAAACGGTAGATTCTCTACAGTGATATGTACACTACAATACCTTGTGAATTGAATCACTGAAGGGAAGTATGTGAAGCTTTCATTCCGGTGCGTCGCTTGGAGGGGGTCTCTTACAAGAATAGCCAATAAATCGAATTTACAATAAAAGTATGGGAGGGAGTACATTTGTTGATACTTGTCAAATCCCGACTAACGTCATGCCTCCTTGCTAGTTTATATATATATATATATATATATATATATATATATATATATATAGTAAGTTATAAAATATATATGGCGATTTAGCTACACTGAATATTCCGCGTTTCATCCACTCTAAGATTCTTCAGGCTTATGCATAAGCCTGAAGAATCCTAGAGTGGATGAAACGCGGAATATTCAGTGTAGCTTAATCGCCATATACATTTTATAACTTACTAACTATCTCTACCTACGTATTGAGCACTTTTGAAGTAAATACTTAAAGTTTACGCATAAATCTATACTTTCGTATATTAATTTTATGTGAGTAAATTAAGTAGTTATATATATATATATATATATATATATATATATATATATATATATATATATATATATATATATACAGGATGACCGGAAAGTCCGAGGACACTGGCCGAAAAGATGTTCGAAGTGCTTTCACAGAAAGATTTGGAAAGCCCGCGCTATCAAGAAGTAATCTGTATCTGTGGGAGAAGAAGTTTTTGAAACAGGCAGCGTTCTGGATCAGGCAAGAAGTGGCAGGCCTGAAACACGAAAGGAAACGTGTGCTGGTGTTCAAGAATCACTGCAACAGTCTCCCAAGAAATACACCAGAAAACGTTCTGCTGAACTTGGAATACCAAGGGCTACCATGATGGATCATATGAAAAAGGACTTGGATGTCAAAGCTTATAAGCCATGTGTATAGTGTCCTGGGACTTTTCGGCCACCCTGTATATATATATATATATATATATATATATATATATATGTATATATATATATATATATATATATAAATATGAGCTAAATGTATTAATTTTCTAATTAGTTTTCAATAAGAGTGTTTGCTGATTTCAACATTATCGTGTTCTGTATAATTTCAGTCTTTACCTTGATTTTGATTTTTCTACGGCAAAGTTTTTTGGGCGGTTACTTTTGATAATACAAGTATTGGTATTATATGGTTTTTGTTTAGGATTCATATTTCATTCCGTTCTTTGGCAATTGTGTGCATTTTTTTCATGTTTTATTTAATTTACTTTCAGACTATGTCTGCTTGGACGGCAAGATTTACAATTTATTCCTGGTTAAATATCATGACGTCCGATCTTCTTTCTTGGATGAGTTTAATATGTTTGTCCTTACGTCTCTTAAAATATTTTACAGTGTCCGTTTTTAAGTAGCACTCTGGATTGTGTTAGTAATCTTTGTGAGCATTTACGAGCTGCAATCGTTTACAAAACTTCCAGCACCCTTTTTACCGCGCTGCTGTGGCTGTTCTTATATTTTTGGGTCTAGTCTCTTACGTCCATTTCTCATGTGATTTCTAGTTCCATATCCTTGTCAACAAAATCTTAATTTACTGCTTTTCTCTGCTTTAACCATTTTAGATTTTATGTGATTAGAAATAATTGCATTGTAATGTGCAGCCATCGATAGAAAGTGTGTTTTTCTGCTCTCTCTATACTTATGTTGATTGGAAAAAGGAACACATTAGTAAACAGACCTGCAATGCAGAAAGCTTGCCCAAGTGTTATTACAATCAATATTATTATCGCCATTATTATTAATATTACTACTATAATTATTATTGTGTCTTGTTTAAGTAGGATACATGAACAGTACCTTCTTTCCGAACATGAAAGTTATCAGATCATATAGAAATAGACTATGCTGGCCGTTGGCAAAATGGTTGAATAAATTATCAGCCTTTCATAAAACGTATCAAACATAAATGTATAAAAGCAGCCTAAAAATTAATATTTTGGTTATTGAACGTTCTTCTGTTGCCAATTTTAGTCGCAATTCTTATAAGTTTTGCTGTTTTAATTTCATTGTCAGCCAGTTCCTATTTCTTGTGAGTATAAGCCTTGGGAGTCTGCAAGTTATGAATAGAATACCTTCAATTAGTTTAAATATGAATACCGGTTTCATTATATATATATATATATATATATATATATATATATATATATATATATACATGGTGTGTGTGTGTATACATGCACAAAGTCACATTCAGACACAAACGCACACACGCGCAAACACGCACACACCATAGAGTAACACACCCACACACGCAAACACACACAAACAGTAATTCCTGAACGCTAATTAAAGTTATGAAGAAAAATGTAATGTATTCAATACGTTTGCGTGACACTGTATACATACATGCATATATATACATGAATATACCTCTCTCTCTCTCTATATATATATATATATATATATATATATATATATATATATATATACGACTATACTTATATTGTCGCATGAGCAAAAGGAACAGCACGATTAACAACTTTATTCGACTTACTCCCGTTTAGATAAACTGTATTTCCTGCAGCTACTTTACAGGCTGAAAACAAAATTGAAATTGTTCCACAAGACTAAATTCCCTATATATCAAGTTTCAAGTTTGGAGATAGAGAATTGAGATTGTAGTTTGGTAGAGATTTTCCGTACATACACAGACAATTTCATTATATATATATATATATATATATATATATAATCGAGATAAGACACTGATTAGAAATCAGATGAAAGATCCTGATAGATATTACTTGAAGTAATACTTTCAGGGTGATCCTAGCCAAAAAGGAGAAGTTCAATATTTAAGCATAGAGTAATATATAAGTTTATATATATATATATATATATATATATATATATGTATATATATGTGTGTGTGTTTATATACATATATATTTATATATATATAGAGAGATACATAATTGAATATATGCAGATATATAATTAAATATATGTGTGTGAGTACTTTTATCCTATATTTAGCACCTTGTAAAAAGTATGCACAAGCAGAACTGAACGTGATAGTTTAATAGATAGAAACCATCTAATCCATCTATATAATTTATACTCAAATGACATTGGTATGGGTGTTGTAACCCAACATCTGATTTACGACTTCTGGATTCGCATGTGTACGTAAACAGAATTTAACCTGCGCACTGAAATATAAATGTTATTATTTAGAAATTATTATTTAACATGGAAAGGGTGGGGATGTTTTGCAACTATTATATATTACAACTGTACGGTCGCCATTTTCTTACAAATAAATCAACTCTGACCCCTTGACACCCAAATAGAACCATTTACAAAGGCGATTTTTTAAAAAGTTGTTCTCTATTTTTAATTCACCTTTTTTTAAAACATTCACACATTTTCTTCTACACTACCAACATGAATAAATAACCCCAAAAATACGTTTTTATTTAATTTGCGTTACAATCAACGCGAAAATAAAACGTATTGTTTTACTGTGTGCATTTTCAGCGTCTCAATTATTTTTTGTTTCGCGTTAAAATTACTCAAGTATACAATTTTTAATACTTTATGCAGTTTTTGTACATCGTTCATTTCCGTATTACGTTTAAGTTATTTTAACGCAATTTTCTTACAAATAAATTTTCTTTAACCCGTTGACAACCATAAGAGCATTTTACAACGGCGACTTACCATCCGACTTACTTTTTTGAAAATTTATTCTCCATTTTCTAATACACCTTTCTTTAAACATTTATACATTTTCTTCTACACTACCAACATAAATTAATAAACCCGAACATATTTTTTAATTGCGTTACAAATAAATAATCAACGCGACAATGAAACTTATTATTTCACTGTTTACGTTTTCAGCGTCCCAATTGTTTTTTTCGCGCTTAAATTACCAAAATAAACAATTGTTTATACTTTCTGCATTTTTTTATATCGTTCATTTCTGTATTGCGTTTAAGTTATTTTACCGTAATTTCCTTACAAATACATCTACTTCAACCCGTTGACAACCACAAGAGCATTTGACAGCGGAGATTTATCCACCGCTTTCTTTTTTTAATTTATTCTCCATTACTTAATACATCTTTCTTAAAAAACATTCATACATAGTTTCTACACTGCCAACAGCAATAAATAACCCCGAAAATATTCTTTTTAATTTGCGTTAATAAAAAATAATCAATGCGACTAAAAACGTATGGTTTTACTGTGTACGTTTTCAGCGTCCCAATATTTTTTTCGCGTTTAAATTATCCAAATAAACATTTTTTTTTATACTTTCTGTTTTTTTTTTACATCGATCATTTTCGCATTGTCTTAATTAGTTTTATTGGCCTTATTATTTACATATAAATTAAATATTTGACTCAAAAGGGCATGGATGTTTGTTTAAAATACATTTTAAAAAGTGACATTTTATTTTCATTTTCTTTTTAAGAGCAATTCTTAACACGGGGAGAGTGGTTTTAATTATTCTGTTCTGTCAACTTACTATTTTGTTTAAAAAGGATTCATCAAAATTTGAAGTAAACTTTGAGTATTATGGTATCTGTTCAGTGCATATTTACCTAAAAGTATGGCGAACAACCTATAATTCAATTACTCTAAGTTTTATTTTCGAAAATAAACAATTATAAACAGAACAACTCACATAAATTTATCTATAGTCTTTTCTCATTTTAATATATTTCCATAGAAATGTTTCGTGTATATCACAAAAACTATTTTCTTTACGTCACAAGTGCGACGCTCATGCATTAATTCCATAGCTAATATTACATACTGACACAACGGGTCACAGGTAGTCTAGTAATTTACAAAATTCGCTTTTTAATGAACAGGCAAAATGTTTTAGGTTACCTGAATTCCTGTATATTCAAGACTTAGTCTATTAAGAAGACTTTTTAAATGAAAAAAAGCGATTTAATATGAATGCGACAAAATTTAATTTATATATATATATACATATATATATATATATATATATATATATATATAATTGTATGTACAGTGAGGAATGTTTCATGCTTACCCCCTTT
>NC_136499.1:38141975-38219475 GCF_053919585.1 Euprymna scolopes
TTCTAAACTATAGAAGATCGCAAGCTTGATTTTATTAAATGTTGCATTGATAATGACTTGTTAGCGTAAGGACTTGTGTGCACTCGGTCTAAATATGCTAGTATACACAAAACTTAGCAGAGATATTCATTCATTTTCCATTCATTAGGTAAATATGAATAGAATAGATACGTTTGTATGTAAACTCGTTTTGTGGAATCTATAATCTGTGGCGCACTCTATGCCGTCGAGGATGCTCACGCGGTCCAAGTTTTCATCTTTTTATTTTTTACAATTTTTTTATTTTTTCGTGAATTTCTGGAGATGGTATATCCCACTATTTAAAAGCCTCAAACACAATGCTTTTTATAAGATTCCAACCGTTCCTTTTAAGTGCAATTTTTACCATCATTCTTTTGTTTTGTCCTTCGTGAATATTTAACATGCATTTTTTACGAGCGCAGTAGCTTTTGATGATCACTAGTAAGACGGAGGTCATCCTAAGCTCAAGTTTCTTTTCATGGCGTATACGAGATCTTAGCAGTTATTCCTTTTTTCTTCTTTTTACTACTTTTAAGTCGACATTATCAAATACACTAACTAAAACGAGCGTTATTACGTGTCATCGCTTTTCACTTCTCTATCAGGATTCAATCCTTTATATTCAAGGAGTTAGATGTAGGTATCACATATTCGCAGTACAATTTTTGTATGAATTATTGCCAATAGTTAGTTGCTGGTATAGAACATGCGGTTACAAGGAATATTTTTACAGTGGCGATATTTTTCTTTAAAAGAATTAGCTCTAGACAAGGCATTACGTGACTAAATGTAAGAAACTAGAAAAAATATTAATTCAATGTAAGCAACTTGGTAATGATAAGTATTAGAATAGATACTCACTTCGAAAACAATAATTATTTTCTCTTTGTTAGAAGCATCGTTCTAGAATATCAATGACTATAGGACAAAATAAACAAGCGAGAATAACGTGGGTGCGGAATGTATAAAGTTCAACATTCTACGTTCCTCTTCACGTGCATCTTTACATGGAGGTTTAAACTATCAATTATTTTGAAACTTGTGTGTGTAGACTCTATTTCTCGCAATTTCTTATAGTGTTTGCGTATTCGTTTTTTTTATATGAGTATTATTTATAGTCCAATTAAGTATGGAAATACAATATAGAACATGTTTACAGGCATATAGGAATTTATCTGATTTTTCTCTCAGAATATGTATTATCGATTGTTCACAGGTCGACATTTGTTGATACAATTGCGTGGTATTTTTGCAGAATCATGTTATCTGATAATAATATACATACACTTCGTGGTCAATAGCCATCTAATACAAGTAGTATTGTCAGCACACAGTAAGAATAAAACATTTCCAAAATCTAAAACAACACAATAAATTCGCACACAGGCACAACGGTCATAACTATATGTCATTATTATAGATCGACCGAAAAAGGTATATAGTGAAACGTTATTTTACTTGGATATCAAACATAAAAAGCTAGATGAATAAAAAAATTCCATGAAAAAGACAAAAACATTATTAGATAAAATAATAATAATAATGATAAAGTTATAATCTCCTGGAATATTATTATATACTAGCAAGACTTGTGTACAGGTGAAAGTATGACACAAAATCATAAGAGCTTCTGTAAAGTCCTCTTCCTCGAGAGAAAAGTTAACATTTGTACACCATATAAAATAGCTGGTATAAGCGACATGGCTAAAATAAAATAAAAGAAGAAAAATAAACGAGAAAAACATTTAAACAATTTAAAAAAGTTTGTGTGATTACAAAACCTGAACAAAACATCGAATACATCTAAGAAAACTGTCGGATAATCGGTTGGACGAGTTGGACGAAAGCTAGCAAAATATGAAGAGCAATTATTCTAGAATGAGGACCAATCTGAAAGTAAACATAAAATTACGAAACATGAATAAAAGAAAAGGTGCAAAAAGCTGAAAAAATATTTCTCTTGTCAAAATTAAATTGAAAGCAACGCTGCAAACTGTATATTCCGTTCGTGGAGTTTTACGACATTAAACACATTCGAAATAAGTTCGTGTGGATGTGCGTATTACGGAAAACAGTAAGGTGAAAAGGAAAATCAAATTAAAACAGTGTTCAAACTCAACCACTGGAAGTCTATTTTTACTAAAAAAATTAAAAGTGATGCCTATTTAGAGAAAAGTCGATCCGACGAGAAAGTCGTATAGCTTAATTGTTACGGTAAACAATATTGTATAGAAGAAATAGTATTTCGCAGACTATGAATGAAAGTTATATAATTTTATTGATAATTGCCAAGGTTTGATCGTATCTTGTTTATTTAGTTAAACACATTTTTCGAAAATCAGTGTAAAATTATGAAGTAGGATCGCGCACGCACAATTAGACACATAATCTATTGCGGTCTTTTTTAGCAACCGTTACTGAGAAACTTAAGGATATACTTGTGTTGTTAAGTAACGTTGTAAATGTTTTAAATCCGTCTTAACACCTTCTGTCTAATATAATGAAAGATATAACTAAAACATTGTTTTTTGCACGAATAGAAAGCGGCGGCAATCTTGAATATATCGAATCAGAATTTTTAGTATTCGCTTAACGTGAAACATAATTAATGTAATAGGGAGCGTTCATTAATTTACGATATAATGAGTTGCTTGAGTAACGGATACACGAAATAATTGCTATGAAGCACAATAAGCGTAAATCATGAAATAATAGTAAAAATGTAAAATGGAAAAAAATATTGAGTACGTTTCCCTGCTAAGGCTGTTGAAATTGCGAGAAGAAAAGGCAGCGAACTAATTATAGCAATTTACGTATTGTATTATTATCAGCAGAAAGCATGCATGCGACACATGAGGTAGCGTTGCTATTTTGGATTTATGGTATGTGAGTTCATTTTTGCTATGTTTTAGATGGTAAAATCGTTTATATATATATATATATATATATATATGTATATATATATGTGTGTGTGTGTATATATATATATACACACACACATATATATATATATATATATATATACACACACACACGTATATATATATATATATATATATATACTCGGCAACATACAAAGCATATTTTTACAATTTAAAAATATAATATAATGACAACTTAATGCACCTTTGTTTAACAGATAAAACATATTAGCTTTACATGGATTACAAAAAAGTATTCTAAATAAAATGAATACTTAAACAATTGTACTATGTCAGATTTAAGAATCGCCATACTCGTATTAATATAAGTGTGGGCGGTTATGTTTTGTCTGACGTTTTTGATTAAATCGTGTCATTCTATTTTTTTTTTTTTTTTTACAAAAACGGCAGATTGGCAAATATACCTAAACTATTTTCGATAGAAACGAATATGGTAATACTTTCCACTAAACGCCTGTGATGTCGATAGCAAAAACTTAGACAAAGTTATTTCATTTAAGGAGTAGAGCTGATCAGTGTTGCTTGGAGAGATATAAAATCAAATAAAAGTGGACGTATGTGTGTAAGATCTTCATTTTAAAATTCTTATCTACCCCTCCATCTCCATCCCTCTCCCTCTCTCTCAATATATATATACACACACACATGTGTATCGAAAATTATGTGTGTTTGAATATAACATTTTCGTTTTCTTTAGAAACACGTTTTGTATTCCTACATACAACACATTATATATATCCGCTGTATTTATTTTTACCCATTTATATATATATATATATATATATATATATATATATATATATATATATATATATATATATATATATATATACGATTTTTTTTATCGCGTTTAACCGGGGTCTATGTTGTTCTCTTTAATAATTATTTTCGACAGAAAGGGAGCAACGTGGAATTCGTAATTTCACTTAATTTTATTATTTTTATTTCACTTATTTACTTTATTTTATTTTATCATTATCTATTTTTAGACTCCATTTTATCACCTCGTTACTTATTTTAGACACCATCTCTTAAGTTACTACGCTATTTTATCCCAATTCAATTATTTCTAATTAAAAAAAAAATCTTTCGTAATCTCGTGTCATTTTATTTACTTAATCTATCACCGCTTTATTTCCAAACACAATATTTTTTTAATCTCTACGATATTTTAATATTTTCGACGTAACCCACTACACTAGTTTACTCTAATTTATTTTTTCTCTCATAAAATGTATATATATATATATATATATATGTATATATGACATCTAATTTACATAAGGAAAACACGTTGCTCTCCCCCATCATTATATATAGCCCCAATCCTCCGACTCTCTCGTCAATGACCATCACATCGCATAAATCGGGCGAAACGTTGAGTATCCAGGTCCTTCCACCTCCATTTTATTTCATATCGTCGGATTTAATCCAGCTCAACAATCATATATATATATATATATATATATATATATATATATATATATATATATATATATATGTGTGTGTGTATATACATATATATATAAACACACACACACACACACATATATATATATATATATATATATATATATATATATACCTTATAATTGCACATTTTCTCTCAATGTCATTGGGTACAGTTCAATTCAATTTTATACTTACTACGATTAAAATAATTTATGAAATATATGCTCTATCTGCAGTTATTGTGCAGTAATATTCAGCATCTTTTATGTACCAATTAATTTATCGCACCAGATATCTTATTTATGTTGCAGATGACTGACTGAGACAGGAAAATATAAAAACGTACCCAATATGTAAAGGGTGCGAATTCCATATAGAAACGGTTATCTAATCTGAATAAAATAAAATTCTCATCAAGTGCGCTTGAAAGCCAAATCATAACGTAATATTAGGAAAATAAAAAAAAATATTTTACTTTTTTGAAATTCATAACATAAATATATTTCAGAGCTATACTTCATCTTCCGTATGTTGTTTTCTTTCTTTTTTCTTTTCTTCTTTAACTCCATGTTGTAAAGTTGGAAACAGAAATGTCTATTTGTAAAGAGCTGCGCGTTGTATCTCAGCGGTTGTATTCTGGAATCTTGGAACAGTGCGTAGGCAACGCGAGAATAGCGTCAAGTGTGTGAATTCCATATAAAACCTATTTCTTTATTAACTTATTTCTCTATCGCTGTACAAGATTTTTATCCGGGGTTTATTCCACCCTTTCATTTCAACATCGTTATTTACTCCCTCATCCCCACTCTCCAAAAATATATGAAACAAATTGATACCATATATTATTTACAGTGTTTTAGGTCTAAGATTGTAAATGTTTTCCAGCTAGCTCTTCCGCTTCCACGTACCGATTAGGAATCCAAGGTAGAATAGATGAACAGAGAGCACTTTAAATTACTGAAATTACCATAGGCAATTTCATCGCAAGTATGTACTAATTTTATACGCTGAATAACGGAATAAATATTTTTATACATGAGTATGATTCTTATACAGGTGGGGTGTTTATGTGTGTTTGTCGCGTATGCGCGTTTCTATTATATGTCACAGTTTCGTCTAGTTGTTGCTATAGATGTAAGCGTCTTTTAGTGAAGAAAAATTCCACAGGATAACATCTGATGATGTTCTGTTTTCAAGTCATATTATGACAGAATTTACTCTTGTAATATAGGCTACTATTGTCTTCGCTAAAACATAAGCGATATCAAAAACGCCTTCAGTGAGTTAATCGCCACCAGAACGCAAGATATTTAGGTTACTGGTATAAATACACTGGTTTTGCATTGTGAAACATGTGTTGATTCTGATGGTGATTATTTTTATCAATATTTCCTTTTGTTTGATCCGACATATATTGATATTGAAAGTAAAACACCTGAAGACTTTTCTTGTCAGCCTGATAGATACTTGCGATTCTCATAGAGTGTGTTCGTCTTTTATATGTTTCCTTTATCTCTTACTGCTCCGTTTGGTAGTTGCTATAGAAACAAGCTTCTTTTCGTGAAGAAAAAAGGTTATAATATGACATTTAGTGATGTTCTATTTCCAGGTCATATTATGAAAAAAAGGTGGTGATTTCCTTGGTTTCACGTTTCGAGCAGCCTAAGCCGTCCGATGCCCACCCCCCTCATTTTTCACAGCTAAAGATCCGACTATTAGATTAAATCGCATTAAAAACCTATTATTTTGTCAGATTTATTGGAAAGTTTTTGTGGACTTACATTTAAATTTAGATGAACATATCTCGGATCTCGAAAAATATTGATCGAAATAAGCATCATCAGGATTAACATACTTTTGCCAACGCAAAACAAGTGTATGTATGTCAGTAACAGACAAATCTTGCGTTCTCATGACGATGAAACCGCTGAAGGCGTTTTTATATCGCTTTGTTTTTTAAGCATTTCTTACGGAGAAAATTGTCCAAGTGCTTGAAAAAGAAGTAGTCGGTAGAAAAAAAGTCTGGAGATTATGGCAGATGAGGCAGAGTTTCGTAGCTTAATTCGTTCAATTTCTTCAGGGTCGGATTGGCAACGGGCAGTCTGACATTGACTTTTAGGAGAATTAGGCATTTTCTGTTGACATATCCTGAGTGTTGTTGTCGAAGTTCCATCCATTTGTTGACAGTTATTCTCTGCCGTAATTGTTTCGCCTGCATTAAAAAAATGTAATTGACGAGACTAGTAGCAGACGACCAAACAGTCAACATGATCTTCATTGTGCAACTCTGGCTTCGAGAATTATCGTGGAACTTCGTCGGCGTCTAACTAGTAAGTTGAGCGTCGCTGTATCCATAAGGAAGACACTTTATATACGCAAGTCACAGTCTGGTCGAAAAATGGGCGTTCTTGTTACGTAGGGAAGAAGGCACTTCATTACGGCGTTTCTATTGGTTGACGTTCAGTTCGAAAGGTACCCATTTATCAAATTGTTTGTCTTTCCAATATCTCTCAAGTGGTTCGTAATCGGCGTATACGTTACGTTTAATTCAGAAGCAAGTTCTCGAACAGTTGTGCGTGGATTTGCTTCGACTTAGGCTGTTAATCGATCGTTGTCAAGATCCAATTGCCACCCGCTACGTTTCAGTCTTCAGGATTATCTTCACTGCCGCGAGATTTCGTAAACGACTATTGCGCTGTGCGTTCAGTAGTGTTACCTCTGCAAAACATTTCGTTGATAGAGCGACCTGTTGCAGCAGGTGTTCAGCCTAGGTTGACTTGAAATAATAAAACTGTGCGAGTTTGCTTTTTTTCTTGTATTGAACGTTCTGAAAAGAAAGCATACTTGTTTTAAAACGATTGTTCTTTAAACAGTGAGTTAGTGCGATAAACAGTGTTTACAATGATATATAAATTAATGGTATTATAACAGAAAACTTATTTGGAAATACACCATTTTAAATCAAAATGAAAATTTCACCAAGAAAGTTCTTGTAAAACTTATATGTAGATGTTCTTTTGATATGCTATGCAGATCGATAAAATAGGAGGGCACAGCACTTTAATTTATATATGCTTCAGTCGAAGTTCCCAGAAGCCAAGGGACCCACTACCTGGGGCTAACACTTGAACTCTATATGAGATACGTAGGTTTCGAATGTTCTTTTAAAGTTCTTTATCTCTCAAACACTGAGTTAGTAAAGAAATTGAGAACATAATTTTCCTCTCCCCAATTGACCATTTTCATACGTTGTAGTATATCTTTCATGCTGGTTTCTTGGTCTTACTGGATTTCAGGACAAGAATTTATCTAGTCTGGTGGAGTATCCAGCTTCGTGCTATTACTTGATGTAATACCACTTAGAGTAGGTGCACCATTCCTCGAAAAGCATATGTGGGCTAGCCACAGTGAGGATATCTTATTTGGGCAGAGACTACTACGATTTTGAATATTTGGTCAGGGTTTACTTCTATGGAAAAAAGTATCCTCATGCCAGGTTGTTCTGATAAACCCCTGTACAGAGAGACCTTAGACACTCGAGGACAGTGTCTAGTAGGCATTCAAGTTCTCCCCTATATATGCCTGTGTCAAACTTGGAAAATACAAGTACATAACATTTAGTTTCGTCTGTGATATAATACATTTGATCGCAACGTTATTCAATCTCTTTGGTGTCATCCGTCAACAAACTTAGCTCGGAAATTGATCTAATAACGATAACATTAATAGAAAAGCAAGCTGTTTAATCTATTTCGGTTAGTTTAAATGAAGATAAATTAGCGTAACACATTTGGACGGATCACTCGCTTCCGTTCCAATACTAACTTGGTTTATCTTTATCAATTAGGTTTTTTAATGAATCAATTCGACTCAAACATCCAACCATTGTCCAAACTGAAAACTAAGATTAAATTGCGGTTACAATACTTCGGAGATTACCGATGAACACCGATAAGTTTATCAAAGTTTATCTCCGTAACATTCACACTCTTAATGTGGTCAGCATAAACTCGTTTGATGAAAAGCAATTTAGTACGGAATATAAAAACAGACGTGTTAGATGAATGATATTTAAATCAATTCTAAAACGGAAAAAAAAACACTAAAATTGGCTTGGATAACCATAAAAACACTAGTTGTTTTATTAATGTATTTATATCAAATCTGCCTTATTATTTTATGCGAAAATAGATGCACATGTGTATTTCGCGAGGATATATTGTGTTAAATTTAATATTTAACAAAATCAACATATATAATGAACTCGTAACTCGTAACATAACTATTTACAGTCTTTCGGATTTTAAAGGAAATATCTGGTAGACTTCAATAATACTAGAATGGGTGCTCGGTGTTTCCTGGGTGGTTGGAGGTGTATATTGAGCAAAAAAAATACGTAGTAGTAGGAAGGCAAGCTCGAAACCGTACCACAAAGGAGGAAAATTACAGGAAAAAACTGATGTCTTTGCTGTTACGACCACCGCCATACCGGAAGTGACGTAGGTTTTAATTAAGGCTAGACAATGTAAAGGAGAGGATGCCTTTCGAAAATATCGGCGAAAAAGTCGACCCCTCTGTATAAAAGTGCTCAGTTTAAGGTGAAGATATTAATGTTTTTAGCCAATTTTTCGATATTTGTCGTCTGAAAGGCCGAACTTTCAAGCGATACTGATGTTGTAAAAATCCGTCGCCTCTGTCGAAAGTTTTACGCAGACATGCAAACATACATGCACACATTTATATATTGGTAACTCAGATTTTCGATTCAAACCGATTAAAAAGCTTGCCCTATCTCTGAATACCCTTTTTGTAAAATTTCAAATGTTTAGACCAGAAATTGTCTGAGTAATTTGGTAGAGACCAAAGCAGTCAATTTTTTTAAAAACTTTGACACTTTTTATGACCCCTTAACATTTATTCCTTTGGGCTCAAATCGAGTTACAAGTTAGATCTATGTCCAAGGAACCTATATCTAAAATTTCAAGTGTTTAGATCCAAAATTGACGGAGGAGTTTGGGAGAGTTCTCTAAGGTTAAATCGTTGAACTTTGACCCCGTTAACAGCCAAATTTCTGGCCGAAAACCAATTACAAAGGTTTTTCAAAATCTCAGTACCCTGTATATCAAATATTAAATCTCGTAATACATATAATAAATTTATAACTTAAAATATTGCAGCATTAAGAATTGATTATACAATGTTATAAATTGAATTTAAAAAAAGAATTCCTAATGCTGCAATGTTTTAAGTTATAAATTTATTATATTTTTTTACTAGAACACCTTGCTATTTTCTTTTTAAGTTTTATCAACTAGTCCTTAATTTTCCATGTTTAAGCTTAACCGTATTACTTTTCATGATGCCATTTTTCTATTGTAATCAATGATTATCCAGGCTTCCAATAAATTTACTTGCCATTTGTTTAATTTCAGTCTTATTTTTTGCCACATAAACACATATGTAATAACAATGTACAGCAAGAGCATTCTTCCAATAAAATCCCCCTATTTATCCCCATTTAAAGTTTTACTCTCTCTATTTCACTTGTTTTTTTTTCTGTTCGCGATATCAGTGAATACGTAGCAACAGTAGTCGCTGAAGCGACGTGGTTGCTATGAAAACCAGTAATAAAAAACGTCGCTCACCTCCTTACATATTTGTGGACACAGAAACAGCATTGTTTGAAATTTAGTCGAAAAATGAGTGAGCGGTTAAACATTAAAACTGCTACAAAACCATATATTCTATACCACACACACACACACACACACACACACACACACACCCACACACACACACAGATATATATATATATATATATATATATATATATATATATATATATATAAACCTCGATGAATAAAACATTCCTACATTCCAGAATTTTAAATTTAAATTTAACAAAAATCGAGTGCACTTACTTATCACCACCGTTTAGTGGGAATAAATATATATTAATTAAATCAAATATATTTACAAGCACAGTCGCTGATTCGTTTATGTAAATTGTACGATCCTCGACACCATTGCGTTCGCTTAGAATTCATCTGAAACACGGTTGTCAATTGTCGAGTTTGATAAAACTGTTTCTTCTAGCCGCACAGATTTGTTTTCGAACAGCGAAACACTTGTTTTTTTTTAATTATATAATAGAAAGCTTACCCAGCATTCTCCGGTATTTTACGTAACGTTAAATTCCTAAAGATGAGGTAAAATACGGAAGGAAACAGAGACATGTTCATGCGAGTATTATGTTGTCTCTAAACAGTTCGCTTCACCTAAGTATAAAATACACGAGTTGAGATCAAGATTAAAAACTAAAGACAGTGGGTCAACTAAGATAACCATTAGGCCATCTTGATACGATCTTTAAAACATGTATTCAAACTTACTATATAAAAAGAAATATTCGGAGACTGGAAACAGAAATAAAAAAATAAAACTAATATATATATATATATATATATATATATATATATATATATATATATATATGTATATATATATATGGGGGGATGCGCGTTTGTGAGTAAAAAGTAAATACAACAAATATATAAATGTCTATAACTTTTCTGTATTTATTTCTAAATGTGTTGAATGTAAGAATACAAAACGTCTTTCGAAAGAAAACGAAAATGTTATATGCAAACACACATAATTTTCGATACACGTAGATACAACATACATTGCGGATAAAACAGAGGAAGAAGAAGAAAAGGAAGAAGATTAAGACGACGAAGATTAAGGAGAAGAAGATGATGAAAAAAGAAGATGAAGAAGATAAAGAAGAGGATGAAGAAGAAGATGACAAAATGTCGAAGAAGTTAAAGAAGTAGAAGGAGACTAAGAAGAAGAAGAGGATGACGAAGAAGAAGATATAGATGAAGAAAAAGAAGATGAAGAAGAAGATGAAGTGGAAAAAGATGATGAAGAAGAAGATGAAGCAGAACATAAAGAAGAAGAAGAAGATGAAGATGAAGAAGAAGAAGATAAAGAATAAGATTATAAAGATGAAGAAGAAGATTAAGAAGAAAAAGAAGATGAAAAAGAAGGAGATAAAGAAGACGAACATCATGAAGAAGAAGAAGAAAATATGAAGAAATAGAAAATGAAGAAGAAGGAAAAGATGAAGAAGAAGCAGATAAAAAGGAATAAGTAGAAGATGGAGAAGAATATGAAGAAGAAGTAGAAGATTTAGAAGAAGAAGATGAAGAAGAAGATGATGAAGAAAAAATGAAGAAGATGAAGAAGTAGATGAAGAAGATGAAGAAGAAGATGAAGAAGAAAAGGAAGAAGAAGATGAAAAAGAAGAAAAGAAGATGAATCAATAAAGATGAAGAAGAAGAAAAAGGAGATGAAGAAGAAGAAGATGGTGACGAAGAAGAAGATAAAGAAGAAGACACAGATGCCGACAGAGAAGAAGTAGATGAAGAAGAAGATGTAGAAGAAAAAGGTAAAGAAGAAGATGAATAAGTGTAAGAAGAAGATGAAGAAGAAGAAGACGAAGAAGATGAAGAAAAGATGATGAAGAAGAAGAAGAAGAAGAAGAAGAAAGATGTATTTAACGGAAACGTGAAAAGAATCATCGTGTATCTGCCAGGTTATCACTGATGGAAATTAAAAGTGTTGCTTTCTATGATAATTGTGCACACATCTATTTCCAGCTCAGAATTAATTTACACATTTTTATCTACATTCAAAAATGCACTCTTCAGCTTTTCAATTTTTTTAAATTAAAATTATGTATACCTTGTTACCTACTTCGATACGCATATTCAAATCGTTCGAAGCTTTCAATTTTGTTATGTTTCTTTATACTTACCTGCATGCCTTCACACTTCACACATGTCTTCCCAGTGGCAGTCTAAAGTTATTTACAAGTGGTATTATAGCGGAACACAATGGAAGAAATGAATTCGCCTCGTACGCCATAATCCGAACTATAATGGCGTTCACTTTCTTATTGAACCACGATTCCTTCATTGAAATGTTCATACGTTCACAGGCACTCTTTACAATTACGCGTTATCATTCGCCTACTTTCAACATATGAACGTATAAACAGAAAAAAAAAAGCTGGTGTGCGATGAATAACGAAAGCAAAAAGAAACAGAGATAGGAAGGCAGGTTGGGGGAATCGGAAACTCAACATTCTTAAATAAAATAGCAGATTAAAGAGAAGAGGTTTTAAAAAACGAGGTTGTTCTGAAAGGAAGTTTTACATTAAATGTGCCAATATGAAGCCAAGATTTATAGAATCCAAAGATAAATAAAAAGAAGAGAAACGTAATATTTTGTATTGTTAAAGCGTATTCATCAGAGAGAAAAACGTTAGATGATAAGGTAAAATAGAATGGGTGTATTATGAATTGTATGATGAGGAATACTCTGAGAGGAGTGAATATAACTATATACCATCAAATTAGTAGAACAACCGATCCAGTACGAACATTCACTTTGGAATAGGAACACAAAAATTACGAATATAGAATAGAGGGTTACGAGGCTGCGGAAAGGAAACAATATTTTTCGTATTTATAATCTCATCAAGATGAAAATAGAAAACTAACCTATTGACTGCCGGCACGGTTGTATGAATTTATATGATTCAGAAAAAACCGATAAAGAACTATGAATTTGAATTTAAAAAGAACGAAGCCATTAATAGGGAGTGAATAAACTCATAGGCTACTTCCAAGCATAAAAATCAGACGAAAATCTTTTCAAGAAGATAGTTTTCCCTTATTATTTTGCTTGGCAATAGATACACTAAACAAATTACTAAATAAAAGTGAGAGTGCCTAAAAACTTAGCCAGGATGGCAACAAGAACCAAATAAAATAGTCAAACACCTGCTTTACATGGATGACTTCAAGTTTTTTGTTTTATTTTACTTCAGTCGAAGTTCTTAGAAATCAAGATGCCCACGACCTGGGGCTAACACTTGAAGTCTATATGAGATACATAGATATTCGAATGTTCCATTAAAGTGCTTTATCTCTCAAGCACTGAGTTAGTAAAGAAATTGAGAACATAATTTTCCTCTCCCCAAGTGCCCATTTTTATATATTGTAGTATATCTTTCATGTTTGTTTCATAGTCTTACTGGATTCCAGACAATAATTTATCTAGTCTGGTGGAGTATCCAGCTTCGTGCTATTACTTGAGGTAATATCACTTGAGGAAGGTGCACCATTTCTCGGAAAAGCTGTGGGGTAGCCGTGGTGAGGAGATGTTATGTGGGCTGCGAATACTATGTGATGTTGAATATTTGGTCAGCGTTTACTTCTATGGAAAAAGTATCCTCATGCCAGATTGTTCTTACAAACCCCTGTACAGAGAGAGCTTAGACACTCGAGGATTGTGTCTATTAGGCATATGCCATTTCAGATGCCGAATTAAGTCAGCCATTACAAGTTGTACACACCTTCTCTAAAGATATTGGTATGAAATTTGGACTGGATAAATGCGCCAAGTGCTCCATCAAAACTGGAAAGAAGACCCACATAGAAAACATACAGCTTGATGAGTATACCGAGATCAGAGAACTAGAAGAGCAGGAAAAATACAGATGTCTTTGCATAGAAGAAAACGATGCAATTTAGCATCGCAGAATGAGAGAAAAATAAGCAGAGAGTAGGCGCAGCGTGTCAGAAAAATCTGCAAAACACAACTGTCAAACAAAAACAAAGTGACTGCCATAAACTAACTAGCTATACTAGTGGTGACGTATAGCGTTGACATTGTTGACTGACCAGGGAGAGAAACTAACAGACTAGATACTACAGCAAGAAAAATGTTAATATTATACAGAGTATAACCAATGTCTACCAAGACTGTATATACCAAGAGGAGCAGGAGGTGTGAGTTTTTTTCCCCAAGGTTGTCACCATATATCAAGGCCCGGAGGCCACTCGGGGATAAGAGTTATTGCGTGTCCAGTACGTTAATGTTGAGATTTGATAAAGTGTCTAATTAGGAGAGCAGTTCATCAGGAATTTGTTTATGTTGAACTTGAAGACATCCAAGTTGTAGGCAGGTGGGAAACAAGCGGACGGAACAGAGTTACACAGGCGTGCACTTCTAAGAAAGAAGCTTTCTTCATGGAATCTACGTTTTGGTTTTCGCACAGATAAAGAGTGGGAAAAATTTTGGACAGTGGTTTCAGCTAGAGAGGTGTTTTTCTTGAAAGATCGCCGAGGGGATATATAAGTGCTCTCAGCAATAACAACAAGTGCAGGTTCTGCCACACAGAAGTAGAGTGTGTGAGCCACGTGATATCCACTTGTAAAGCCTTTTGAAGGGACGGCTATTATACAATGCGACACAATGGACTGTGTAAATATCTCCACTGGAAAATTTGTAAAAACTTGAATATCCACTGTAGTAGTTAGTCTTGAGTACATTTTCGAGAAAAAAATGCTTGAAATAAGTCGTACACTATCAACTATCACTACGAAATTCCTACAGCTACATACCTAGAAAATGGGGCTATTAAGCCTGCCATAGTGATATAGGTAAAGAGGGAGAAAGTAGCAACCCTAGTTGATCCTGACCTTAACAGAGCAGAGAGGAAGAAAATAACAAAATACTAAGGACTTATGCACGACATGAAAAGAAATAGGAATCTTAAGAAGGTATCAATCATACCAGTTGTTACAGGAGCAACCAAGCTAATGAAAAAGAAACCCCAAAACTATTTGACAAATATACCCGGTGAACCAAGTGCAAGTGAAATACAAACAATTGCTTTTAAAGGGGCCGTTAAAATCTTAAGAAGATATCTCGGTTGGATTAACTAAACTAATGGAAGAATGTTTGGCATCTGGTTGAATACCCTAATCATCAGTATAAACAAAATAATAAGAGAATAAAAACAAAGTGAAAAGCAGACGCACATCCACACAACAAACACATACACACACATATACATATATGTGTGTCTGTGTGCGTGTGTATGTGTGTATGTTCGTGAATGTGTTTATATTCGTGTGGTTGTGTGAAACTACCAGGCTTGTGGTATGAGAAGAGTTTTCTGAGTTAATACGAGCATGAACAGATACCAAGAAAACGTTTTAGTCGGTCGTGTCATTTCGAATAGTGATGTCCTAATTACTATATTCGAGATCGTAGAGGAAAGAAGAGACAACAAATAACGCTAACAATCAAATTTGTAAATAAAAAAGGAAGGTATTAAACTTTACCTTTTAACCTACCTCTCCACAAAGGCAAAGTAAGATTCTAGTCCGTACCCTTGAAATCACTTTTTCTTTTTAAGCCGATGATGAAGGTCTCATTTTGGATTTCTCTCTTCTTACTATTAGGTCCAATTTGACTAGAGACAGACTTCTCTTTCGACTACTGCACTGCCCGGAAAAAAAAAAAAAATTTTCATTATTTCAGCTGTTTTCTAAACTTTGAATCGGATTTTTTAAACTTTCCAATCGGATTATATGCATCGTCACGTTGGACTTATTTTTGGAACACGTTCTATCTAAAGAACTATTTTTCATTTTAAATCAACTCTAGAGGAGTTTAAATCAAGCTGAAATATCATGCGCGGATTGTTTTTATATTAGTTTTTTTTACATTTCCAATATTGTTTCATTTTTTTTAATCGGCAATTTATCAATACAATAAATTACGGTTTTACTTTATGCCTTAACTAGCAAATTCTAGCATTGCTACACAGATAATTTGCTGATTTCCTTATGTCCGCGGATGAGAAGAATAATAAGAAGGGCATTCTTTGGAACTCTGCGGAATAAGAACTTCGTAAATATTTTTTTGGAGGGGGGTATTCAGTCGAACAATAAATTTTGATGGGAAAGTTCAACTTACAGTTTTAATTTTCTTTCTCTTATAATAAACTCTAATCTCTGTTGCGTATTGAGCTTTTTTAATTCGGTTGGGATTACATTTTCTATATATAAATACTGGTATTTGTATTAGTTTGAAGTTTACCATTGCGTATATCAGGTAAACACTACACCCCTTTGTTTTCCTTAATATATATATATATATATATATATATATTTATGTCCTCTGATGAGAATAATAATAATATATATAGCCCACTCTTTGTTTGTTAACAATCTGACAGTTTGAGCCCTGTGTGACGGGCAAATGCTAATTTAATAGGCATTTAAGAGTATTAATTACGGACACTGATTCTTGGTCTAGTGGTTAGAGCTGCCGACTGTCAACACGATAGTTGTAGGTTCGATCCACGGCTGGGAAAAGGTGTATGTCTAGCGGCACTGATGAGGCGTGATACAACGAAACAGTACTGCATTTGGATGACTATATATATATATATATATATATATATATATATATATATATATATATATATATATGCCGGATGTTGCATATATATATATGTAACATCCGGCATTTATTATATAAGCTGTACCAAGCCAGGCGTTGCTGTGGCTTAGTTTTTCTAAGTGGAAGACAAACGCAAAATATGGAAGTTTCTCATGTTTATGTTCTAAATATTTGTGAATATCTTAGGTGTACACGATTGCAACATGAAAGATCTAATTTTTGTCATTTCTTTCAATGATTTTTTTTTCAATTAGGTTACTTTTGTAATGAAACCAACCTCTATCTCACAGAAGAGATGTTGCGAGCTTGTCTCTGATGTATCGCTATTTTCATGGAAAGTGTTCGACTGAACTTCAGTCTATGGCCCCCCCCTCGCCAAACTTTCACATGAAACACTCGTCTGGCTGAAAACACTATCAATAATTCCCCCCACTCTTTATCTGTGCCTAAACCTAAACGTAGATTCCATGAACAAAGCTTCTTTCTTTGAACTGCACGCCTGTGGAATTTTCTTCCGTTTTCCTGCTTTCAAGTTGACTACAATATGTGTGTGGACATGAGTTAAAATCTGTGATTTCTTATTTTCATAAGGGGGCCTGTTCCTGTGCGCTTGCGCACCCCTCTGCACGTGTGCCTGTGCGTGTAAAAGGAAGATATAGGCAGGGTATCTAGACAGGTATAAGGTCGATTCCCAATTTACACATGCATACACAAATGCATATATTCAGTCACCCACACCCAAACCTACGCACAGATACAAACAAAATGGAATTAGATGATACATACATATATACACACATACATGGATAAATGTACACATATATATATACACACATACGTACTCATATATATGCATATATATATACCCACATATATACACACATACGTACACCCATTTATATAGAAATATAAATGTAGGAGTATATATACATACACAAACCCACAAATACACATACATGCACACACACCCATATATGTACACACATATATACATCCACACACAGACATAAAGACAAACCCTAAATAATAATTCCTTCGAATAATGGCAACTACTTTTAAATACTAGGTACAGCAATGGTAACGTAAATGGCACCAACATACGCAACCCTTACACTAGCCTAACCTTAGGAAACGTTATATAAAAAGATAGAAAAAAAATCGGATACAACACTAAAAAACAGTTTATACGGTCCTGGTAAAGTTACCCTGATGACTGTTTCAACCTGTGGAAACCCACATGAGGGGGCGACATCAAGGGTTTACACACCATACTTCAAAACCTACACCCCAAAATTAAATTCATCCTATAACACAGCTCTAGAGAATCACCCTTCCTTAACATACTGATAAAATTAAAGGCAATAACATTATCACAGACATATACCAAAAACTTACAGACACAATACAATACCCACACTTTAAAAGTCATCACCATAAAAGCTGCATAAAAACCATTTCCTACACCCTAACACGTAGTGTATGCAGATAAACCCCTTCGAACAATCTGACTCAAGGAACTACGAATGTATTTAAGAAAAAAAAACCATCACAACTGATAGACAAAGGGGTCCAACTGGCGATAAATATACCAATAGAAGAGTTGAGAACCCCCTAAAAACGAAACAAAGAACAAATCCTAACCCACGTCTCTACAAACAACACAAACAACCCAAAACATTTTCTCGTCAGCAAACTAAACAATTCCCTTAAAACAACAAACATGATAAAAAGAAAACACCAACCTAAAAATTTAAAACGTATTCTTACTTTATCCAAAGTCAATCAAGACACCACCAAGGAGTCACAAAATGCAACAAACAACGATGTGGAGTCTGCAAGATAATATCAGAGGGAAACACATACACATTCCTGAACCCATTACAAACATTTAAAATTATAAAAAAAGACATAGACTGCACCTCCAAAAATGTCTATGTAATAAAATGTACAACATGCGATAAATCCTACATAGGCGCGACTAAAAGCCTTAGTTATAGAGAAGCTTTACTTCGATCCAACATCAAATTCGCAAAAAATAGACACCTGCATGTGTCACAGCAGATACACACATGCAGTGGGGGTAAATTCTGGATAATTCCTTTTTTCCAAACTGATAACTACTTCTACTTACAAACACAAGAAAAAAAAACTTCGTAACAAAGTTCAACCCCGCATTGAACATATCCCAATAACAAGCCACATAAATAGGCAAACACACATAATACACTTACGCGCACGCGTGCTTATGTCAATATGAACCCTCACACACGAATCATGGCAAGCACGATAAAGCACGCGAACACATTGAGGGGCTGGTACGTCTATATCCAATATAAACGCCGTTTCATTAAACTAAACAAACGATTAGAAACAAAATACATTACTCTGTTCACATTTAATAAAAGGAAATCTTTCTAGACTAAGACGATTTTAACCAATATGTGTGTATAGGTGTGTGTGGGTGGGGTTATATGTGTGTACATATATTGGTGTATGTGCATGTGTGTGTGGGTGTGGGTGTGTATGTATGTATACGCCTACCTTTGTGTTTCTCTCTCTATATATGTGTGTATGTGTGTATGTGGATATATTTGTATATGTATGTGTATGCATGTGAATATATATGTGTGTGTATTTATGCATGTATATGTGTGTATATGTGTATGTGCAATCTATTTTCCATTTTGTTTGTGGGGGTGCATGTGTTCGTGTGTGGTGACTGAATACATGTGTGTATGTTTGGATTGGGAATCGACCTCATACCTTTATAGATATCCTGCTTCTATCTCCCTTTTCAACGCATAGACACACCTACAGAGGTATGCGTATGGCGCACAGGAAGACACAGACATGTGTAAATAAGAAATCACAGATTTTAACCCATGTACACAAATGCACGCACGCAACACAGAACTCCCTCCCTAACTCTCTCTCACACACACACACACACACACGCTCGTGCACGGGCGTGCACCCGCACACACGAGCACGTACACGCACAAGGACACACATGAAAAAGAAGAAATCACAGATCTTGTCCCACACCCATTCACACATGCACACTACACACATCCCTCGCCTTAACACACAGGCACACACTGGCACATACATACACACACATCAAAAAAGAAATTCATAAAAAACATAACACTATTCACCTAATAGACACAAAGCCCCCTCGTCCACTAAATGGACTTAACTCTTACTCATTGAACTCTTGACCTACCGTCCTTGCTACTGGGGACTAAAACTCTCATATTAGCATTACTCTGAAAAACACAGTGTTGGCAGAAATAAAATATTATTAAAAAAACATTCCAAACATTTAACAAAGGAAACAACTTTCTTATAAAAATATCTGAAAGGGGGCTGAAATAGGCTTGAAACATGTTATAAAAATACTAGACTACCGTGACCCGTTGAGTCAGTGTGTTATATTAGCTATGGAATTAATGTATGAGTGTGACATTTGTGAAGTAAAGAAAATAATATTTTGCGACATAAGAGAAACATTTCTATTAAAGTATATTAAACGAAACAAGAATATAGATTGATTTTTATGAGTTGTTCTGTTTAGAAGTGTTTATTTCTGAAAAAGAATTACGGCCATTGAATTATAGGTGGTTTGCCATATTTATATGTGAATGGGCACTGAACAGATACCATAATACTAAAAGTTAAATTCAAATTTTGATATATCTTTTAATTTAAACGCGAAAAAAAAAACAAATTAAAAACGTACACAGAAAAAAAAACATGTTTTACTGCCACGTTGATTATTTATTCGTAACGCAAATAAAAAATACATATTTCGGGATTATTTATTTATGTTGGTCGTGTAGAAAAAATATATGATTTTTTTAAAGAAAAGTGTTTTAAAAATGGAGAACATTTTTTTTAAATAAAAGCGGTGGGTGAATCGCCGTTGTAAAATGCTCATTTGGTTGTCTGCAGGTTAAAGTAGATTAATTTGTAAGAAAACTGTGTTAAAATGACTTAAACCTAATACGGAAATGAACGACGCAAAAAATGCTGAAAGTATTAACAATTGTGTATTTCGCTAATTTAACCGCGAAAAAAAAACAAAAAAAACAATTGGGACAATGAAAACGTACACAGTAAGACAGTACGTTTTATTGTCGCGTTGATTATTTATTAAAAAAACATATTTTCACGGATATTTATTAGCGTTGGTATTGTAAAATAAAATGTATGAATGGTGTTAAGAAAGGTGTATAAAAAACTGAGAATACGAATGCGCAATCGGAAGTCGTATACCGGATGTTAGGTTACAGCACCCGTTACAAGGTCATTTGAGTTCTATAATTTTATAGATTTAATATATTAAAAAATGTTAAAAATCTAAAAAAAACTACTATTGTTGATGACTACACACTCTTTATTATACATTTTTTCTCTCGTTTGAACTACACAGCCATCACTTTATGTATACATATATATATATGCATATATATATGTATATATATATGTATATATATGTATATATATATGTATACCTTCCTCCCTAGCACGTAGAGTTTGCACCATAGTAATAGACAGACACCTCCGTTCAACTAGACTGAATAAACTACAAATAACACTGCGGAAAAGAGGATACCCACTACCACTAATACAGAAAAGTATTGAACTGGCTGAAAAAATTCCAATAGAGCAACTAAGAACCCCAAAATAACACAACAAAGAACGAATTTTAGCATACGTTTCTACACACAACACAAACAAAAATATTCCCACAGATAACAAAAAACCTTATCCTCCTCAATCAGAACGACAAACTAAAAAATATACTTAAAACAACAAAAATAATAAAAAGCAAACGCCAACCCAAAAACTTAAGATACATCCTAACTTCCTCAACACTCGTCCCACACACTACAAAAGGAGTTACAAAATGCAACAAACCGCGATGTGGAGTATGTGACATAATAATAGAAGGTAACACATACACATTCAAAAACCCACCACAAACATTCAAAATAAAAAAGGATCTTAATTGCACCTCCAGAAATGTAGTATATGCACTAAGATGCACAACATGCAAAAAATCCTACATAGGCGCCACCAAAAATTTCAGCAATAGAGTGACCTTACATAAGAGCAACATCAAAATTGCAGATAACAGACACCTCTATGTTTCAAAACACGTACACACATACAGTGGAAACAGCTTCAAAATAATGCCAATCTTCCAAACAGACAATTATTTTTATTTACTTTCACAGGAAAAAAAAAACTTCATCACCAGATTCAATTCTGAACTGAACGGAACCTAATACCATCACACAAAAACATGAAATGCAAGGTACACTCTCATGCACACCCATACACATACACATATACACACCCACACATAAATCAGAATCGACACATTAAAACACACACACGTGCGCGCATACAACTACACACAGACATAACACCCCTATCTCTAATACACCACACTGAACAACACCAACCCTACTTAACCTCGAAACCAACAACACTAGGAAACACCTAGGATCATAATATAATATCTGTTCCAACACCTCGCTCCCTCCCCAGTCAGTGGAGGAGAACCCCCTCATGACTGAAACAATTATCATCCCTTCTATCATCCCCCTCCCAATATTATACCCCCTCCAATGCCCCTCCTCTGGGGAACAAAATCTTCGCCACACTAGGAACCGATCCTGGGTCTGGCAATACCCACATGGGGAGACAAATAAATAGAAACATTAAGAAATCCCCTATATTAAATACACCCCTCTTTCTAAACAAACAGAATATAAGGAATACCCGAAAAGACTAAAACGAAAAATCACAATACTAAAATCCAAGAATCCATAAAATAAATATAAAAATAGAATGAAAGCACCCCTACCCTTATTTCAGAAGAGCTAGTCCACCTCCCCACACATAAACTTAGTAACGACCTCGGATCACAGCCGACTTCCTAAGGAAGCAAATAACCCCAAAATACTATAAACAATATACACATTCACAAACCAATAAAAGCACACACACGCGCGCGCACACACACACGCGCGCGCGCACACACACGCGCGCGCACACACACACGCACGCGCACACACACACAAGCGCACACACGCGCGGGCACACACACACACACACAAACACACACACACAAAGAAAAAAACATTTGGAGAAAGAGATAGCGACTGCAGCCAGGTCAACCGTCTCCCTCACAAGCCCAATAAAAGAGCAATAAAAATTGAGCATGCCAATGAATAATAAACACTTACAAGCCTCCACCCCTTGGAAAAACGTAAAATTAACTAAGAAAATCGCCATTTTTACATCTCCAACATATATAACTAGTTATGTCTCGGAAGTAGAGTGAAAAGCACATCCTATTTTTATGTTAAAAACACATAACTAGTTATGTCTCGGAAGTAGAGTGAAAAGCACATCTTATTTTTTCTTTTATTTATATATATATATATATATATATATATATATATATATATATATATAACTTTCTTGAAGTTTTCCATTGGAGTTTACCGTCACTGGATTTTTTTATCTTCCACCAGACTATCCATTAATGTGTAATCACCTTTTTCTTTACCATATTCCCTCTGCTTAACTTATTTTGTTTTCAAGTAAGATCTTTGAGTTATTTGTTGTTTCATCAAATACTTCTGCATGCAAAATCCGATCCTGCATTTTGCTAATTCCTACCCTCTGATGAGAAGGAGATTATTTCTACGAAACTCCGCGGATTAAGGACTATCCATTTATCTAGTGTTTCCTTTTCAAATTAAATATGTTTTTAACTCATTTCAAAGTGTTTTTACCATATTTCATTAACTGTTTGCTCATATATATATATATATATATATATATATATATATATATATATATATATATATATATATATATATATAAACTATACTTGCTAATTGATAGCTATATACGCCAACTGCCAAAATCGTTTCCTTTGGTAAAAAACTTCGTATTTCAAACCTTTGACTAAACTAGTTTTAACATTATTCCTAGTCCTATGAATCATCTTTTTATTGCTCATTTTCTTTTAATGAGGTTATTCGAGAGAACACTAGTTAATCTCACTCTTTGTTTAGTTCACAGCCCCGTTTGTCTCTTAACGGCTTAGCCCGTGTTTGGCAAAACTCTTTTTAAAAATCGGCCTATTTTTTCTCTTAAGTGCCCAATAACTTTTGATAAGATTATTCGAGACATTGACGGTTGACGCCTGATCCAAATGGTCCAGAGGTATCATCTGTGTCCCCGACTAAATCAGATATCAACATTATACAACAATTATTGCACTTTCACCTCGTGTCACAATAGTGTTTAACATTATCATTAATCATCGGAAGATCGCTATCTAGTTCGAGCACTGTTTATTTACTCATTAATCTCTAATTTTCTCTATCCTCGGAAACTTACCCACCATAAATTCAGCCACTTACTTCTAATGTTATGTAACGTTGCACACTATGAAACTTTGATATTTCTTCGACCACTTTCTCGGATTCACCTGATTTTGGACTCATTAAACATGGAAACATACTCTCAGGTGAAACCATTTCTATTTTCGTTTTGCTCCACCCCACATGTTGCATTTCAGTTTCACGCGAGTATGATCCTTTTCATTCTTAGTCTATTTAAATACGTTAAAGACAACGTTTCTTTATGCATTTTGTAAACTCCTCCCCTCTGGAGAGAAGGAAAGTATTTTTTCGACCTCCACTTCTATTCTGTTTACGTTCCAAAAATTAATGTGTGTTTAACTCTTGCTACAGTTTTTCTCAACAAACATTATTAAACATATATATATATATATATATATATATATATATGTATATATATATATATATATATATATATATATATACATGCAATTTGATACTAAACTCTGGACCAGAAAAAAACACTCCAGATCACGTCGATGTAGTGATAGATCTTTCAAACTCTGCCCAGGTGACAGATTTGGTCGGAATCTTCCTATTATATGAACAGATTCAACAATAGCGATTTGCAGTGAGGTTTGTACAGGGACAACGCTCTATTAGTATCTGGACCAAGGGCCATGATATACAATAGAACCATAATTAATTCTTTAGTAGCTATGTTCTTAGTATAACGATAGAAAAAGGAATAAATACCTCAAACTTCTTAGACGTAACCTTAAAACTAAATGGAAGGATCATACTGCCTGTACCATAAACCAAATGTGTCGCTGCAATATATCTACAGATTCTCCAATCCCCCAGATCCGTTATTACGGCAATTCCTATATCAGTGTCCAAAGGAATGTCCAAGCTATATCCAAATGAACGCATATTAAATGAAAACACCCACTTTTATAACAACGAATAAGCAAACTCAGGATACAAAGACACACTTAAGTACGATACAAAAAGAAAAGAGCAACCCCCCAAATAAACAAATTAGAAGAAAGAACAATATTTGGTCCAACCCCCAATACAATAATAACGTAATAAATAATATCCCAAAAGAATTCTTTAAAATAGTAGAAAATGCATTCAAGCATCCTCACAAACACAGCTCGATCCCAAATAAAAACTCTATTAAAGTATCCTTCTCCACCATGCCTAATATAGCACAAACTATTATAAACACGAATAACATAGAATCAGCGCAGAAAATAGGTAATGCCACTCTAAGTCTAGCTCATTCAAACTGTAGCTGTAACGATCAAGATAGCTGCCCACTGGAGAATAACTGTGAGCATCAGACGTAATATACTCATGCACAGTAATTGAACTTCCATCTTGCACGACAACGAATAAGTTGACCGCCCAGGCCCATAGAACAAGTAATACAAGTGATAATACCCATAACTAAATAAATAATAGCACACTCACCGAACAACAGATCACGCAACCGATAGAAATAGACGGTACTGACCCGCACATCAAACAACCCCTGGAATATCTAAACTCAATTAATCCCCCAATAAACAAATAGACCCTTAATACACCGCACACAAACCCGAGAATACGCACGTACACGTGCATAGGATTATCCTCTCTTCCGATAAAGGCCAGAATTTCGAACATAAACTTCTCATGAAAATGAAAAATATCAAGAAAATCAAAATAATACAGCCAAGGCTATAAATACTGCCTGCTTTGCAACGCAAAGGCGACCGAGATTATAACGGCCTTGAATAAATTAAACATCCTCAATTCTAAACCAGAGATAATTTGCAGTTACAGACACAAAAGAAAATTCAAATACGGTAATAATAATAACTCCGCTGAAACAAAACAGCCAGACAAGGACTAATATTTACCACATCCAAGACTAACCATGCAGAAACTTAACACAACGGATAACACCCCAAGTTCCTTTTTTCCACTGCCCTCACGACAAAAAAATTAATCTTTTAATATAAATATCAGCATACTCTCTAAATATATAACTATTATATAACATTAATACAGCAAACCTACGTTGAATCACCCTCCCCCTTGCAAGACTGAACTTTCGCTACAAATATTTTTATTCATAGTATTACAGACAATCATTTCTAACCAAATCTCCTTTTGCAAAGTCTAACATTTAACATCGTCTATTAAACTGCACCCCAATAAGCAATTAGCGCTAGTTATACCAAGACTCTGTCCTAATCAATTTAAAGCCAAAACTTAATGAAAAGTAACTTAGAAAATCCCGCTTTCTCTGGGCCTCAAACCTCAAACCTAAAGGAAGAACCTAAGATTTCTTACCCCATCGTTTCCACTTGCAACCCCTGCTACAATTTGAACTAATTTAAAATCCTCCACACTATAAAATTAACATATGTAAACTTATGTAATTAGAATAAATAATACGAACCAATTCAATCCAGAAACATTTATATTTAAATTTACTAATAATTATTTACGGACTTTCATCTCCTTCAAATTAGCCCCCAATACTCCCATCTAAAATTCCTGAATGGCCGTTAAGGCCCCTCTAACAACTCCCACACGCTGTCTTAGCGTAGACGTTGAACCTCCTTCCACCCAGCTATTTTGTTGCTACTACTAAATATACTCTGACCTTCATTCGAGTTGAAAGCATCGAAACAGGCTTCCAGCTAGCTGCCCAGACCTAATTATTAAACCCGGCATGATTCTGTTACGTAAAATATGCACTCCCATACTCAAAGCACGAATAAAGATTACATTTTATCAACACTAACCAAGGAACACCCACGGAAGAATATAACAAGGAACTAAACCCCAATCTTTTCATCAGCTTTTTTAGGATAGAGGTAATGTCTCCTTCCTCCATATCTCTTGATAAAACAAGCTTTCCTTATGATTTTGCGAACTTTTCTCACTTAATAACGCAATTCACTGAAACGCCACACAGGAAACCCCTTTTTCTCGTTATAAATGAGCATGAATGTATCCTGTTGTGTATATCTTGCTTGTTCATAAATATCACTGGTCCTTGCAGTTAGTAAATTACGGACTGTATCATTGATTTCTGCAGACATTTTCCTGTCCTAGAGATCCGTATCCCCCGGGTTATTGTCTACTGAACTCTCTGCTCAGCTGGCTAAATCCATATATACATTACTCCTTTGTGCCTCAGTTTTGTGCGCATGTGCCCTATTTATTCAACCCGGTCCCCACTTAACTAAATTTAAATTTAGTTATTTTTTTCATTTTTTTTCTTGTTATTTTACTCTTTATTCTTTACCCCTGAATTTTATTTTATTTGTTATTCTTAATTTTATATTTATTGTTTATCCCTTACTTTTATTTACCTTTTCGCTATTGGCCCTGGATATGACCTCAAACTATATCCAGTGGTGAGACCCCAGCTTGCGGGCTTTGGTGAGTGTGGAGCCACCCTTTAACTGCCATTGCTCCCAGGTCCACTCTGACCCGGAATGGTAGTACCTGGTAGGGTCCCAACTATGGATTAAATAGAAACCGACTTGAAAACAACAAATATATTCCATTAAAATTCTTTTCTTTAAAATCTTTGGATTCGGCATTAAATAACCTGAAAAGGGTTGATAGGCCGTAAAACAAAAACAACCAACCAACAAACCAACCAACCTTTTCGCTATTATTATTATTATTATTATTATTATTATTAATAGTATATTTTTCCAATATTATCCCACCACGCCAATACTCCACATCCTATTTTTTTTTTGTTTTTATCCATTCCCCAAAACTTTGCTACCCTATCTTTATACCTCTGTTTTATACCCCAAATCCCTCCAATTGCATCTCATAACAGGGCAACCATAGGATTATTACTACATATTATCTAATATATTTATGTTAAGGGTTGAGATTTTTTGTTTAACAAGTGCAGTTTCTATACTGAGTGTGAAGTAATTTCCAGTAACAAAGATGGCGGCTAAGAAGCAAATTCGGTTCGTGACATAACCAACGGCGAACTGATTGGTTCTAAATTCGACAATTTTTATAGTAAGTTGAGATATTTTCATTGGTTGATTCCCACAACCGCTGGTTATAAAAACGATTTGCGAAACCATTGGTGTCATACCCCCGTTAAGCCTCCTCCCTTTTTTTCGGATTCAATTTTGATTTGCCTTGAGAAAAGGAAAGAAAAATAAATATTAAAAAAATTAAATAAAAATAAAAACAAACAAATAAATGAACAAATAAAAATAAACCAATAAAATAATTTTTTTTTTTTGTTTTGTTTGTTTTCAGGGAATTTGTCTTTATTCGCATTAGTCAAAAGAATTATAAATACATCAGCTGTATTGCAGTGTGCTATAATGTTATGCCATGTTTCCGAGCCGTGACAGGCAGTTTTTAAGGGATCCATACTTTTTAAATAATACAGTCGGTCATTTTCTTTAATGTCAAAAACAGTTCCATTGAGGTATATCAATTTTTACTTGTTTTGGCTAAGCTTTATATTCGCGCCTTATTTAATTGCAGCCTGCACGGAAAATATATCTTGCTTAAATGTAGGTATGAACAGAGCATTTTTTAGAATACAGTTACAGATTTCGCCTTTATTATTTTTTAGGGATATTTTAGCATTGCCACTTTTCAAGACTATATCATTTATTTGAATACCGTCGGCAAGTTCTACAAAATGATTTTGTGGATTAAAGTTTGAATCAAAATTAATAAAATCAGATTCCTTGGTGATACGCTGAAATTTATTATTATAGCCTTGCAACTACCCATTAATACCGACCCCTTTAACTCACCTCCGAATCATCCTTACTCCACTAAATTAAAATCGTGGTGTTAGACGCCCCACGTAATCACTTTTGTTCAATCCTGCTTAGAATATACACTTTCGCCTTAAGTCATCATCATACTATTCCTCCTGAAATTATTCACCGTCTCAAAGTGGCATTGTCATTTCGGTTTCATCTGCCAATAAATGCCCCTACATAAATAATAGGCATCTTACATATTGATAAAATTGAGTTAGCACCCATCCACACTATACCTCCCGCTAAGCCTTAAAACATATATTCCATACATTTAAGAGTGTGATAAAGAGTCTATACACCTTTTTCCCTCACACTCTTTACAATACAATCCTCCTTTATCTTAGAATTCGATATAACTCCCCCAACATCATTTAAATTCTTATTGATTTATTTCGTTCATGATGAGTCCCACGCTAGTCGTCGCATCCCCATCATGTAACCTAGCATCTTCTCTACTATTCTGATAAAAAATCATTAGGCTTCGAAATGCCTTGGCATAAGGAGTCCCATCTATCCCCGACTAAATGTGTAAATCTTTATTGAATAGATTCACTATTCTATATTTACCAGTATATAGTTTGTGACTTCATTTTTCCATTCTTAATGTTTTCCTATATATATATATATATATATATATATATATATATATATATATATATATATATATATATATTGCACGTCCCTCCTGTATATATATATACATACATATATATATATATATATATATATATATATTGCACGTCCCTCCTGTATATATATATATATATATATATATATATATATATATATATATATATATATATATATATATATATATACAGGAGGGACGTGCAATATGTAATTCCCCTGACCCACTTCCATTTGCCTGATATAGCTGAAATTTTGCGTGTGTAATGATTTATATCTCTACGGGTTATGTAGCAAATTATAGCTCTGAAGTAATCGTGGTTTTTGTTTTACAGGTGTTTGAACTGAATCAGGTGTGAAATAGAGACTGTGGAATGTCGAGCTGTTATCCGGTTTTTGTATTTGAAAGGACGCACACCACAGGAGGCTTTTGATGAAATGAAAGAAACTTATGGTGATAATGCCCTATCATATGACCTTGTAAAACGCTGACATCATGAATTAAAACATGACCGGAAGTCTGTGGAAACAGCTCCCAGACTTAGTCGCCCCCCTTCTGCCATTGATGAGGCATATGTCCGTCAAGATGAAGCTTGCATTTTGGAAGATCGGCGCATTACTATTCGCCAAATAACCCAGAATGTCAAGATTAGTACAGCCTCTGTGGAAACGACAATTCATGACCATTTGAATATTCATAAGTTCTCTGCCAGATGGATTCCCAGGTTCCTCACACCATTCTAGAGGCGAGAACGCGTCGAGTGCTTGAGAATGAATTTGGAGATGTACCAAGAAGATGAGTCAAAGTTTTTCAAAAGACTGATTACGTAGAATAAAACCTGGGTCCATCACTATGGTCCAGAGACCAAATCCCACTTAATGCAGCGGAAGCACTTGGACTCACCACCTTCAGAGAAGGTAAGGGGCAGCCTACGCTGGCAATGCTATGCTCACAGTCTTCTGGGTCCAGGACGGAGTAATATGAAATATTTCCTGGAAAACGGTACCACAATTACATGAGCCTATTATGCGTCACTTTTGAGGAAATAAAGGAAGCTATCAAAATCACGAGGCGGGGCAAGATACCCAAAGGTACTCTCCTCCTGCAGGGCAACACTCTGGTCCACAGCTCGCATGTCGTCAGATCAGAATCACAGGCGTGTGGTTATGAAATCCTCCCCCCTTCTCCTTACTCTCCTGCCCCTGCACCCTCTGACGTTCACCTCTTCCCAGCCATGAAGTTGTTTTTGAGAGGAAAGCGTTCCCCAGATGATGCAGCCTTGATTTATGAAGTCACGTCATGGTTGGAGGACCAACCAGCGGTGTTCTACAAAAACGGTCTTCAGAGCTGCATCAAACGATGGGAGAAATGCATACCTCTGGGTGGTTCCTTTGTAGAGAAAGGCTAATAACTGTGCCAAGTTCCGTTGCTCTACTTTTTTGGTAAGTGGGTCAGGGGCATTACTTATTGCATGGCCCTCGTGTATATATATATATATATATATATATATATATATATATATATATATATATATATATTGTGGTTGTTTGTTGTTTTTATATACGCATCTTCTATTGAGATTTTAGTTAGCCAATCAGCTTTCTAGTATCCCCCTCGTCCTTTCTATCATCCCATGAGCATGCACTTATCGGACTTAGACCTGCTTGACCTCTGGTTGACCTGTTCCTTTGTGTGTTCTCTATTTAGCCTTGATATCTAGTTTCTTGATCTGTTTTAAATCTGGGTTAGGTTTTTTTATGTTATTATATATATATATATATATATATATATATATATACACATATATATATATATGTAAAATCTCAATGAAGATGCGTATATAAAAACGACAAACAACCACAAAATTCGCGCATAAGCAGGAAAAGCCTAGAGTGGATGAAACGCGGAATATTCAGTGTAGCCTCATCGCCATATATATTTTATAACTTACTAACTAGTTCTACCAACGTATTGAGCACTTTTGAAGTAAATACTTAAAGTTTACGCATAAATTTATACTTTCGTGTATTAATTTTGTGTGAGTAAATTACGTAGTTATATATATATATATATATATATATATATATATATATATATATATATAGAGAGAGAGAGAGAGAGAGAGAGAGAGAAAGGGTATCCCTCCAAAAAACAGAGGGCATTCAATTGTTTTTCTGGGCATTTTACAGTCAACGGAGAGAAAAGCCAAAGGCCCTAGTGTTTAATGTGATGTTTTGAATATAATAAACTAGTTATGACCAAAGTTTCATTTCATTCGGACAAAACACTAAGAAACGGGGTCTAATTAGAGTTTGGACCCGGTTTTTTTTTTGGGGGGGGGCACCCCGTATATTATTATTTTTTTGCAAAAAACAATATCGTTTCCGGCTACTTTAAGAGACCATATATGTGCAGAAATGTTTTAGCTAGTATGGCAGCTAGAGGTATTTTCACATTACATTTAAATTTCTGCCTGTTACTACTCAGGGAAAAATAATGCGAAGATAGAACCAAATTCTAGCAGTTCAAGCGAAAATATCAGCTTAAAAAAGATCGGCATCGTTTTGTGAATTCAGCAGTTTAAGGTTTGGAATTTTTCCGTTATGTTGTGTATGTCGGGGTTATTTACATCAAAAGTGCTATTAGTTCTTCAGACCATATTGGATTTATAAAACTTGCAAAACAGTACACGGGGATGTCAGATTGAAGGATGGGATAAGTGTTACCTTGACATTTCGGGAACTATTAATTTGAAGATTGTTTGGATCCTATCTAAATGTGGAGTACTAGTAGTAAAAGTAACCTCCAATATGTGGTAACGAAACTCTGCATGTAAATATGGTGGCTTCCAAGAAATAGAGGATACTGTGAAATGTTAGGTATTCTGTAGGAGACTAGAGGAAACCTTAATAAATGAACTCGTTATTTTTAATCGTAATGCAACTATAATTGTTTCTGGTTTATAAATAGTGATGCATGTTTTGAACGCCACCTTTTTCTTAAAAGTGTAGTGTTTCTATCTAATGCTCATCAACTAATATTCTGTTGTACAATCCAGAACTTTACGTAAGCGAATTAACTACGAATTAACCGATCAGATCGTATGTTACTGGCTTTTCGCATACTCCACTACAATATCAAATTAATTTTCGGATTAAAATGCTTGATCGTGTTTTATCATTGTCAGCTGTTGGCTAAGGAGACTACTTAAGTATTTTTTGTTTACTCAGATAAGCGAAACATTTCTAAGCATATGTGTTCTGCTCAATACATTCACAATTTCCATATTCAAAGAAAATACATCTTGAATTTTTACTCAATGCAGAAAGTTAATAAATTCTTTCCAACATTTTCGCCTGTCCTAAAATAAGGCAGTTGAAAACGGTGTACACAGTTACCGTCTCCGTACATGTTTATGAGAGAGGGAAACTCAATAAACCTTCTCTAAATGCGACGAAACAATTAAAATTTCTATCTGGACTAATATAATTTAATGTAATTTAATATAAATTTGTTTCATGTAACTGGCAGGTTTGTAAAAAGTGCATGACGAAACATATTTTAGTATGTGCCTGTTTGCTAGCGTAAAAAATATTTAGTTCACACTAAAATAAATAAATATATATATGTGTATATACGTGTCTGTGTGTGTTTATTTTTGTGTGTATGGTTTGTGTGAGTTGAGGGGGGGATAAACAATAATGAAAGTAAAAAGTAGTATTGATGTACGCAAAATGTGATGAAATCTAAAGTGATAAGAGTTGCGAGAAAACTGAAATCACAAAAGAGAGCAAAGTGCTCAAGTTGGTGCATCACAAAGTGATGAAGATCTGAAGGGAACAGAATTTGCGTTTACATACGAATATCTTAAACAGTTGCTACAGCAATTGTATTTAAAACTCCAGTGTTATTTCCGTGCGGCCTGTATTTTCGCGAGGTGATCATTTAGGAAGGAATCGTGTTCAAAATGTTTCAGACGTTGCTGACAGTACCAGGGCAAACATGAATCAATCCGTAATTACAGGTTCATCTCACAAGGAAGGGAAACTTGTAATCATTGTTATGTCTGAAAGAAACGAGTTTTGTTTAACGGATGGCAGGTAAGAGGGAAATATTATCTGACTCGATGAGAGAGAATATGTGTTGGCGAATTATTTGCCCGAGGAAAATAACGAACAAAATAAAACGCACATAAAAAAACACACATAATGAACAAAAAACAAACTATACTTGTGGATTAACTATATATAAAATATTAAAAGGAAAATATGCAAAAAAAAAATTATAATCGATATAAGTTTTTTGTAATCGATTATAAAAATAAAGAACGCTCTATCTTATAAGTAGGCATTTAACATTATATCTTGGGAGTATGATGCTAGCGTGCTTACCAATATTGGTTTTTGTTCATGCCGACATTTTTTCGTAGGGTGTTTAACTATTTCCTTAAAAAGAGGTAATTAATAGATAGCAAGTAATAAAACAGCGATTTCTATTTAACAACTTTATCGTTATGAGAAATGTTTAGCATTCGAAATATCACCATCACGATCCAGTTGGCAAGATAGCTGGAATGAAATGTGGTGCGATGATAAAGCTCTGTAACATCACAAGACGTATTCTTTAGATATAGAAAATGGGTAAAGAAATATGACACGGGTATTACTAGTTTGGAGAACAAGAACTATTTTTATAAATGAAACACACGTGGACACATGAAGTATTAAAAATGCCAGCTTTGAACTATCAAGAAGTTTTTCAGCCTATTGTTTTAGGCTGCAGGTTTATCTCTAATCTTCGATAACGATTTACGTTTTGTAACTTAGTCATTTATTTGCGTTAATGGTTAAATCTGCTAGAGTTTATGTTCGTCTTTACGCAGAACTATATTAATGTTCTTGGAATGATCATCCGTGTTTTGATCATGTAAACATACGCGCAGATACACACGAATATATATATATATATATATATATATATATATATATATATATATATATATGGAAAATATATACACAAAAATTAGAAAATAATCAGTCCTGTTCAATCAGACGTGCTTGAATGTATACACATACATATGTATATATATATATATATATATATATATATATATATATATATATATATATATATAATAAATGAAAAAACATTTAAATTCCAAAATCCATGATGTCGACCATCTTATAATTTCTTTCTTTAATTCAGTTGATTATACAAATCTTGACAGTATCTGTTTCGTAGCGCAAAATCGATGTTCAATTTCAAAAACATTCAATAAGGCATAATGGAAAAATATAAAGGTAACTGCAGCTTCTTTTCCAATTTTCGGATTTTTACCATGTCATATATTTCAATTCCTTTTGACGGATTGACCGTTGCTATTTCTTCTAATGAGTTCAGCGCATAATAGATTCATTGATTGATACAATAATTAAGGGATTGATTTTGCGCTATTAAATTAAAGGAATAAATTATAAGATGGTCAACATCATAAATTTTGGAATACAACTTTTTGTAATTTATTCTCTATATCGCTATGTAATTCCATTGCGCTTCTTATATATTGATTGATCCATAATAAGAAAATATATTTCTACAGAAATATATATATATATATATATATATATATATATATATATATATATATAGATCTTCTATAATATAAAGCTGATTGTGTGTGTGCATGTGTGTGTGTGTGTGTGCGTGTGTGTGTCTGGTCACGAATAGGTTCCTTTATGGTTTACTATTTTAAAAAACATATTACATATAATGATAGAAGATGTATCGAGACACAGGAATGGGTATGTTTGATCTGGCAGAACGGGGGTTCATTAAAATTGTGATGTTTGTGTTCGCGCCTGGTCCACAAAGTATGGAAATAAAAAATAAAAAAAAAACGTTTACAAATGTTTTTTTTATATAGATGTACACGAGAAAACTTTGATAAGTATGTTTTAACTTAGATAGGGATGGTATAAAAAATTGTGGGTCTGCGTTCGCGCCTACCCTCCATGGAATGGAAATAGGCACACACCTTAATAAAGTCTTTTCATATCTATCTGCGTAAGTATACTTTTATAATTTTGTTTCAGTTTGAAGAAATATGGTATAATAAAATTATGGGGTGTTCGTTCGCACCTGACTTCCATAGAATGGAAATATGTCACAAAGTTTAACAAGTTTTTTTTTTTTTTAATATAGATCCACAGAATATTTTGATAAGTGTTTCAGTGTGAACAGGTATGGTAGAATAAATGATGGGTTTTGTCTATTATATTTTTACTTTCATCATATTTTGCTTTGGTTTTGATACTCCCAAACATTCGAAGCGGTCTCTTTACAACCCATTCTTTTCATAACCTATCATACTTAAATAAATCAGAGCCCATTTTCTGTAGGCTGTTTTTGAACCCTGTAAACGACGGGTACTTTTGCTAGTATACATGTATATATATATATATATATATATATATATATATATATATATATATATATATATATGTGTGTGTGTGTGTGTGTCTGTGTGTCTGTCTGTGTCTGTGTGTTTGTGTCTGTCTGTGTCTGGGTGTGTGTGTGTGTATGCGGTTTTTCGGCGACAAAATTATTTTTTTAACTTTATCGGTTATGTCCAGTAATGTTATTACATTTCCTGACTGTTTTGCATGTTAAAAAAATGTTTCGGTTATTTAATGTGTATTTGCTAATTTTACTGTTTACTCATTTGTTATTTTTGTGTTTTGCTTGTACGCATCATGTAAATGAGGAATATATATATATATATATATATATATATACATATATATATATATATATATCTGTGTGTGTGTTTATGCGTGTTTGTAAAAATAGGTAAATAAATAATTACACCAATAAATAGATAAATATATATATATATATATATATATATATATATATATATATATATATATATATATATATATCGATTCAACGATGAATAAAATTACTTTGATCCAAAATCATTCCAATAATGTTTTAATAAATGTGTAGTTTTTTTTTTTTTAACATATATCCAGAGAGAATCGAAAGTTTTAGCGGCACCTACGTTAAGTTAAGAAGATATTAATAATTAAAAAAAGCCCTAATATAAAAGATGGAATAAAACGTTACAGAATATATATATATATGTGTGTGTGTGTGTGTGTGTGTGTGCGTGTGCGTGTTCGTGTGTGTGTGTGTGCGTACGTGTGTGTGTGCGTTCGTGTGTGTGTGTGTGCACATGCATTATAGAGAGTGATAGTGTATGTTTGGTATAACCTAACAAACCCTTGGTTTTATGTATATATATATATATATATATATATATATATATATGTATATATATATATATATATAAAAGAGATTAGAACAATAGTCTAAAGAGCAGAGTGTATTTTAATGTAATAGTAAAATTACTAGTTTAATTAAAATACAGGGGGAAAAAAGTGATCGTTGTAATTTAGATATATAATAAGCTCGATAGGTAAATATCCTAGAGCTAATTTAATATTCAGTAATGTGATTGATAATTTAAAAATCAAATTATAATTAAATTAAAAATCCGTTTCATAAGAAGGAACAACAACGAAATCAATAATTTGTACGATCGTTTCGGGAAACAGTGTTTTTATTGTGGTAGACATCAAGTTACGGCAATAACTTTTACATATAGTGTTTTTAACAAACAGAGTTTCCTCATCAGCAAATATTGGGAAGGGTTTTTATTATATGTAAAAGACACCATAAATACACCTTGCATTAAAAGTACGGCAGGTGTATATTGATGTGGTTTCGTTTTGTTGTTTGTCGTTTTAGTCAGGATTATGCAGGTTAACGATGCACACACGCTATAAATTCATTATAGAACATTAAATTAAAGTACTTGAAAAACAGGCATAGAGATGCAGCATTCTGGCGATTGGACAGTGATTTAACCTTGGTTGATTGTTCGGGCCCAATTAGATGTGAGAAACATTCTGGAGTATTTTATGTTGCCAAATTGTCGAAGGCAAACGGTATCGAAGATGTTAATTACCCCCAAATATCACGTCTACATATGTAAGAACTGACATCCAGCCATTTATTAATAATTATCACATTAAAACATCTTTTTGTTTTCTGTTTTTTTTGTTTGTTTGTTTTTTTTTTTGCATAGGAATAATACCTTTGCTAAGAAAATATATCTGCCCAAAACTAACGTGCGCGTTTACATTAATTGTTAAATATAATTCCGTCGTAGACGACATTCTGAGCTTTCAACAAGATTCGGAGCACGCTAGCATTACATCATGTTGCTTCTAGTAATCATGTCACCTGTGACATTCTAGTCACTCCGTTTGGTAAGTTTCCTATAATGATGAGATGCCAGACGTTGGTTTGTCAAGAAGATATTTTCAATTATATTCAAATACACTACACCTTAAATGTAAGTTCTTCGTCATTAGTTAGAATTATAAATTTCATATTTTTTTAAATATTAGAGACGACGCGATCTACTATAGTGCATTTACATTTAACGAGCGGAAACTGTGGAAATTATACAGGGACTCATTCATTGACGTTGACATTCTGTAGATGTTCAACGTAAATGGAGACGCTCAGATCTTATTGTGGATCTTTTGTTAAAACTACAAAATTATTTCTATAAGCTAGCAGAGACTCCTGGTGTAGCCCGGTCGTAAATTACGCTTAAATATGATATTTTAATTCTTGCGGATTTCGTATATATTATTATAGTTAAAGTTCTATCGATTTTTATATATTATAAAGTTCCGATTTCAAAAAGAAAACAATATATCCACATGACGTGTATGCATCAGCTTTAATCGAAACTAAAACCAAAACTTATGAATATATATGAGTTCTTTCAGCTATAATCGAAACCGAAAGGAAAACTTATGAATAATTCTTGGGTAAATTATTTATTACAAGATATGTAAGACCATAACAATTAAACGACAGTCACTCGGATGCAAGCGTGACACACAACATAAATAACACACGCGCTACCATATAAATATATAAATATTAGGGGGACTTGATGTTGTCTAGACTTGAATCAGACTAACGAATGTACATTCTTCTAATAAATTTATTGTCAATAAAATCGGTGAAATCGACTATTTTAAAGCAATTTGATTGATTGATTGATTGTTAAAGTTGTGTACTAGCCATGGTGCACCAGAGTTCCTTGTATTACCTTAGTCAAATTGAATTATAGCTACATTGCACTGTAGAGAATTACAATTAATTTTATATTTTTATATACACGCGTGGATTTAAATGAAAATGCAAAAAATCTAGCAATCTTATTCATTTGTTCTCTACACAGAAACATTCGTTTCGATCGCGCTGTTTCTTTATCAAAAGAACGTAATATTTACCTGCGTCTGTGTTTTTTATGTGTGTAGATTAGCCATCAGATGTATTTGATATCGACTATGATAAATGTTTTTTGTTCATTCTAATACGCTTTTATTGTTATTATATATTTTAATTGATGATATTTGAACACCTCATCATGTGTGTGGAGAAGTATTATTGCAAATACAACCTTCTTATTCATAAATGAAGGTTTTTATTTGATCTCATACATGTTTGTCATATATTTTTCATGTAGTAATTTTAAAAAATGCTTCATAATTTATTGTTGTTTTCCTCTGATTGTAGGTTTATTACTCTACAAACCATTGTGTTAAGATCTATTTTAACATAAGTACTTTTTCAAATAGCTAACGTCACATTTGTTTTAGTATATATATATATATATATATATATATATATATATATATATATATATAGAGAGAGAGAGAGAGAGAGAAAGAAAGAAAGAGATAGACAAATAGATAGATAGATAGATAGATAGAGAATGGTAGATAATATGGACGAACTGTTATTCAAAACTTTCATAGAATTATATTAGGTTCCTGTCACATTTGTTTTATTTTACTTCAGTCAAAGTTCTCAAAAAATCAAGGGGACAACTACCTGTGGCTAACACCTGAACTCTATATGAGACACACAGATGTTTGAATATTCCATTAATGTTTTTATCTTTCGAAAATTAATTTTGTTAATGATTTGAAAGCAAGTAACCATTTTTATATGTTGTATTATATCTTACTGGATTCCAGTACAAGACATCATCTAATCTGGTGGACTATCCAGCTTCGTGCAATTATTTGAGGTAACATCACTTGGAGAAGGTGCACCATTCCTCGAAAAGCTAATGTAAGTACGCCATGATGAGGAGATCTTATTCGGGCAGCGAATATTATGTAATTATGAATATTTGGTCAGGGTTTTCTTCTAGGGAAAAGTATTCTCATGACAGATTTTTTGGCAAACCCCTGTAAAGAGAGATCTTAGACACTTGAGAATAGTGGCTAGTCGAATTATCGTTACTAATGTGCAATTTGCAACCGCCATGCGTTGGAGCCCTCTCTTATAATCTCACGTTATCAGCTACGTAGTGTCATTCATTTTTACGAAGCTATGCAATTACGGGTCATGATCATTAGTAATCTAGCTTACTAGCGAGCTCGCCTCACGAGGGTTGAGGAAGTTTATTTATGTGTTCATCCAAAATGAGCTGTTTTGCCGTTGCATACCTGATCATTTTATGAGATTTTTCTGTCTTATCAGTAACCAGGAACGAGTTAGCGGAGACGAAAGAGATTCTGAGAGATATATGAAGAGAACTCTGAAATGTTTAGAAATAGATACAAAACATGATGTAGAGACAAAAAAAATCTAAGAGAATCTGATACAGACTGGTCGATATTATGAATGCGCTTAAATATATCGATCATTATATAGACAGGAAACAAGTGCGGAAGGAAGGAAGGAAATGGAGTTTAAATGGATTAAATAGAAGAAACAGGAGAGTCGATATAACGACGGTAAAATAAATAAAATAAAATGGCGAGTCGGAATTTATCAACTTGCAAAGAATAAAGAATATACGAATGTAAACGCTGGATGAAGGAGGAAAATTGTTTGCAAACTGAGAAAATGTGTGAAAGTAAATAAAACCAAGGTCAGAAATATAAATAAAGAAGTGAATTGAATAAAAAAAATGTGTTCTGATATAAAAGAAAAAAAACACTGCTATATAGAATTATATCCATAATTATAAAAAAAGACGTAAAAGGTTGATAATAAAAATATCAAATTAAAAACAGAGAAGGGGGAGAACGAAGGAGAAAAAAGTAGAAGAAGAAGAAGAAAAAGAAGAAGAAGAAGAAGAAGAAGAAAAACAACAACAACAAAATAATGAGGAAAACAAAAAGAAGAAAACAAAGTAAAAAAAATACTTGGGCCTGTAACAAAATGTAAAAACTTACAAAAGAAAATAGAAAACAAGGGAGTGGAGAATATGACTGTCAAAAACAAAAAGGAAGAACCCCCACAAAAGAAACTAAGGAATATAATCAATACTGAATAATGATACCACTTATTAGGGGCACGAATGGTGACAATCCGATACCATTTAAATGATAGGAAAACAGGGCATATCAAAACGTAAACAAAATTAAAACTGAACCCACTATAAACCAAGCATCATTTGGTTATATATGCTTAGAAGACAAGTTCACAATAAAAATGTCCCATGGCCGGTAAAATTTAAGGAAAATTTTCGGAAACAATAAAATATTGCAGAAACCAAAAATAAATAAGGAAACATGTTAAAACAATCCGAAAAAAAAACTATAAAACGTCAGGCCATGATGAAATGCGTGCATACTGCTTTGATAAAATACGATTATGAATGCTTACAACAAGCTCTGAGAATATGCGTAGACATACTAAAAAATCGAGCGACAACAGGTTAATAAAGAGCGAGAAATAAAAGATGACAAAACTAAATAATAATGACATGTTAACCATCAACCAAGTACATAACTGAGCGAAAATACTAGTCATTCAATAACCTTGAACTTCACCCAGAAATTATGAAGAAACTCTGCAATAACCACTTACTTCAAATACAGAAGGAATCACTGTCGCTGTAAGAATACACTGGCGCATTGCAGAATACAGAGAGAATAGAAATATTACGAAAATAGACGAGCCCGCTTGCGTTTTAAAGATAACCGACTTAGAACTATGTTAGAATATTCATTTTAATAATATAACATCACAAACAGGATGTATATTCAGAACATAGAATAATACAATGTTTCGGGAAATGTAAGTAAAAAAGACTAACTTCGTCAAAGAAGAAGGGATACTTTTCACGTTTTACTTTTCACTGCAAGTTGATGTCACGGGTGGAAGATGAAAAAGATCGAAACACTAAGTAAATACATTGTACTTGTCTAAAAATGTTGAATGTGTGTGGAATATGAAAGACGAATAGAATTTCTCTAATATAAGCATGCGCAAAAAACCGGAGGAGGCCTAGGCGAAGAAAAAATAACAAGAAATATTGTAGTCCCCCCCCCAAAAAAAAACACTGCAGATTCATAATACAAATATTATTGAAAAAGTCAATTCAGGAAATTTGAAAATGTATTAGAGCTGACATATATTCAATGTAGCCGCATTTAGCCGAAATAACCGCCTTGATAAAGGCCCGGAACTAGGGGCATGCCTTTTCCGAAAGAGCAAGCGGGAGCTCGTCCAGTACTACATGGATGGTAGCGATCAGGCTGGCTTTTGTTTAGTAAGAGGTCACGTTTGTGATATTCTCGACGTATGATCAAACGAAGTATTCAAGCGGGTTCAAAACGGGGGAAAAAGATCGTCAGTGAGATAAGTCGTAGCAGTCCTTCTAAAGCCAAGCCTGGGTCTCTTTGGACTTGTGGGCCTTCGTCGAGTCTGCTCATACACTCCTGGTCTGTCACCGGTTATCTCGTTGTACCAGAAGAATACCACAATTTACAACATATCCAGATACAGTTTGGTGTTTTTTTCTAAGCCGACTTGAAGTAGCACTATGTGACCCAAACTTGAAACCACACCAAAGACCATAACCGTGTCCGAAACTTTGTTGACATGTACCCTCAAGCGTTAAACATTCTGAATTTTCAATTTTTGGTACAGGCAATGGTCTTGTTTTCATAACTTGAATCGGTGGACAGCATGAGTTATACAGTGCCGCATCTCCGATCTCGCTCGTTAAATATTGTGCCACTTTCAGACATGATATAATAGTCCTATCTCTCTGGATATCCGTACAAATCTAGTCAACAAGTAAATGATATGCAACAAAAAATAGAAATTTATTGTCATCTTTTCTAGGTTTGTCGTTCCTTATTGGAATCAGAAGCAAATATTTTAAGTTCCGTAATATTCGAACGAATTAAATTAATTTTCTTATTATGGTACGTCCAACACATGAGAGTCAATATTTCAAAATTGGTTATCATTTGAAAAAGTTGAATCAATGTGGAATGTTTTTTTTAAGAGATCGCTACAAGACTTTACGCATAAGAACAATATATGTTACTCAGCTTCGAAAAATAAGTACTTTTTTTGGTTATAATTATGTATAGTGATTTCATTTGGAAATACACATTCAGGAAGAATCAACTAAAAAGAAAATGAATATTGAAATAGTAAACCACTCCTCCTGTAGTCCAATAGTCTAACATAGAGTTTCGATCTCCTCAGACTGATCTTTTCCAACAAAGATTTCCTACACCCAACACTGCCCAATCCGCTTTACCACCTTATACGAATCGCGGTATCTGGCAGTGGATCAATTGTATGAAGAATAGAGCTACAATGTTCCTTACAGAGAATCTAATATCGTTCAAATTAGAGACGAGTTGGATTCATATTTAACTTCGTGTCATTAGTTTTGGGAGCGTGTAAAAAAGACTTGGTCGCATGAACGCAACTGTTTACCATTCGACTAGAGAAGAGTGCCTGGAATAAGATTCCTCGCATTATGAACCAATCTGAGAAACGGTTTCATAGTGGTAGGTGGTGATAATGTGGGTGGAACAGTGGGAAAGTGTGTCGAAAACGGAGAGGAAATAGCCAAGATGAAATTGGCTCGCTGTCAAGATATGGATGAATTAAGGCATACTGGCTTAATGGATATAAGACATCGAATATGTAGAGATACTAATATATATATATGTATATATATGTGTGTGTGTGCGTGTGTATGTATATATATATACATATATATATGTATATATATATATTATTGATCGTATATTTTTCACCATATAATACACATACCATATATAAGCAATTATGATTTAGCGACGCTATATTGGAATGTATATGGACATATATATATATATATATATATATATATATATATATATATATATATTGATGTGATGTTTTGAATATAATAAACAAGTTATGATCAAAGTTTCATTTCATTCGGATAAAGCACTAAGAAACGGGGCCTAATTTGATTTTGGGCCAATTTTTGGGGGTCACTCTCTCTCTCTCTCTCTCTCTCTCTCTATATATATATATATATATATATATATATATATATATATATATATATGTGTGTGTGTGTGTGTGCGTGTGTGTAAGTTTAATGGTTAAAGTAAAATTCTGAAAATTAAAATATAGACATATATTCGAGTTAAGAATGTAATGTTCGACACAATGAATATATAGAGGGGAGTTATGTTAATTTCTTTAATCCATGGATTTTCAATACTGGATCATATCATCAGAGGAAAAGAAATGCGGTTCAGCTGTGAGTAAACACGTATTTTGCTTTTCAGCACATGTATTGAAAATGTTTTTTTTAGTTGTGAATAATAGATATAGAAAAAGGAATTGCATGCAACCTTGGCAGTCCATTATCGAAAAGAGTTCATTATCTTCCAGGGTATTATTACCAGATTGGAGAAACGGTGGTCCATGGGAGAAACAAGCAACTATATTGTTATATCCTTACTTTAAATAAGAATACAGCAAGAAACACGAAGTTATGGATGAAAGACAAAGGAGTTTATTTACAAGGGAATACATGTGACATAAGAGTTACTCGATATATTTTCTTATTCTCTTCCTGCCTTTTTCCTTCTTCCCCAGTCACGATGTTACATGATAAAAGAGCTGTCTACTTTGCCCCTTTCTATGTAAGTAAAAAAAAAAATAGGGAATTAGTTAAATGTAAATAGGAAATAGGATAGTCAAGGATTCAAACTTGCGAAGCTAGATTTGGAAATTAAAATTCCAATCATAAGTTAAAATAAATACAGAATGTTATTTAAGTAAGGAATTGCAATTATTTAGCTTACATATCTGTATATGGAAGAGGAATGTAATAATGGAATTTGTTTCTGTCAAGGAATTTAATCGTCAATTGAAACTGTAAACAGATTTTGTAAAAATGTTATTTCAAAAATATGTTATTGACCTCGGGGTCATGTCAAGTTTAGCAACGTGACGCATGTCATCCAACGTGCTTTATAAGCATATGTTTAATCATGCGATGACGTGACGAGTTCTCAATATAAATAGAGTTTTTCGATGCAGTCGGGAGTCTGGGAGAAGAGTCGGAGAGAAGCAGAGAGGTTCAAACCGATTCTCCGTTATAATCAAGACACCCTCTAGAAGTGAGAGGGTTTTAGAAATAAAAAGCTATGTAAAGAAACTTTAAATTCGTCAAGCGAAATCATGAAATAAAGTACGTCATCATCTATGTGTATCTGCGTCTTCTTGTTGTGATTCAACAGAAAAGGTATTGCCCATTTATGTTATAAGAACTTTGTGAAAATCATCATCTCAAAAATAGGTAAGAAATATATGTATCAATATTTATAGAAACACTCCAGTTCATACAGAACTTTCTCTCTCTCTCTCTCTCTCTCTCTCTCTCTCTCTCTTTATATATACCTGTGTATGTCTCCAATCTGCTATCTCTTACAACAGGAAATCTTTAGACAAATGAACACTCAACACATGAACACTCTTTAGACTGTATCTATCACTCTAAGACTAACACAAATAAGAACAACGTAACATATACTCGTATTTGGTACTTCTAAAATTAACACCCCTATGCAACAGCGTGGCAGAGAGATATATCCATAGTTCGTTTCATCTATGAAGGGATGTTAGTTTATTCCATTACATCACCTTCCTCTTAAGCTAAATTATTCCATAGAATTTTGCTTCTACCATTTTTTCTCTTTTTAGACTTTGTCCAAAAATTACGGTCCTTTCCTTATTCATTTTCCTTTCATTCCTCCTCACCATTTGTGTTTGCTGATGTTTTACTTTTGGAGAGTGACTGGATTTCTGAGTTACTGGTACTTCCTTGTTTGGAGTTTGTATATGGAAAGTGTCATATAGCACTTCCATAGGTAACTCTTGGTGTCTGACTGTTTCTATGTACCAGGGTATCAGTTGATCAATATGTTTTTTGTGGAAGAAAGTCTGCCATTTTATTATGTAAACCATTCTTCAAATTCTTCTTGAAATTATGCTTTCTTTCCAAAAACTCTTAACGATAAAACGGTCAAACACCGAACGTAACATCCTGTCAATCATAATTTAAGCTGCGAATAATTTAGCATTTGTATTTGGATTGGGTGTTATCGTATATATTGCTAAGGATTTTTGAATGTTTTTTTCTTCCGTGTCGATGTTATTATCCTTTTTTAAAACTCGTTTAAAAGTATCGACAAATCTCTCCGCTTGTCCGTTTGATCGAGGGTTAAAGGTTGGTGCTGTAATGTGTTCAATGACCAGTGCGTAATCGATATGGATGCCTGTCCAGGGTGCATCTGTTTTAGGCCAAGGTTGGGTTCGTATGGGGGAGATCTCGCGTCTAGTTGGCAACTTTACTCTGAAGATGCCAGGAGGTCTCATGTGGAATTCCTTTAGGATTTTCTTTTGTAATACTTGCGGTATTACCACTCTGTCTGCGTACATCAGAGTTTTATCACACATAGAAAATGGAAACTCTTTTAACCCTTTTCTATTCTTTTCGTCTTGCCCAAATTGTGTTTTATCCTATAAATATATTTATCTGTTTTCATTATTTATTCCTCAAGTATTACAAGAAGTTCCCTAACAGTATTTATTAATATATCTGATAGTTAATTTTCTTCTTTTAATGCTGCTGTAACAGTTTCTTCAATTCACTTTTACTGGGGATCAATCTGGACAAGCCATCTGCATGTGCAATTTTACTAGATGCTAGGTGTTTCATTTTGAAATCATAATTGGGCAAAATAATACCCCATCTCTGTAATCTATTTGCCGTATGAGTAGGACTCCATTTTTTCGAACGAAAAATCGATAGTAATGGTTTATGGTCCGTTTCCAAGACGAAAGATCTTCTATGAATTAATCTATGAAACTTTCTCGCGGCATATACAATCGTCAGACCCTATTTTCAATCTGACAGCACTTTCTTTCAGCGGGTAATAAAACCCTTGATGCATGAGAAATTGGTTTAGTAGAGCATCTTCCATTCTGTGCAGAAGGAACGCTACGAGACCGTATTCGCTCGCATCTGCCGCTATAAGTAAATCATTTTGGAATCGTAATGTGCTAACGCTAGATCCGATAACAAACATTTTTTAAAAAAATGTTTGGATGCTTCCTCACATTCTTTTGTCCAAAACCATTTTTATTCTTTGTCAATAATTCATTTAATGGTGATCTTACTTCGTGCATATTTGGGATGTAAGAATTATAGTAGTTTGCTAGACCCAAGAATGGCTGTAACTTCACTACATTGTCTTGTCTGGGCATATCTTTAATTGCTTCTGTCCTATTTGGGTAGGTCTTCTACCTTTCCAATCAATTATATCTCCTTAAAATTCAACCTTGTCGATACCAAAATTACATTTTTCGAGAGCCACTTTAAATCTGTAGTCTTCTATTTTCTCGAATACCTTCCGAATATGTTTTTTTATGTTCGCCAACATTTTTGCTTCTAATCAAAATATCGTCTAAATAAGCCATTTCAAATCCAAGCCCGCTAGCATGGCATCCATAATTTGTAGGCATAAATTTTATGCTACTTTAAACCCAAACGGCAATCGTTTTAGGGAAAATAACCCTTCATGAGCATTCATTGTCAGGGATTTCGAACAATCTTCGTAGACAATCTTCGTGGACTTTGACCTGCAAATATGCTTCTGATAAGTAAATTTTTGTGATAATTTTCCTCCATTTAACTCATAAAATATTTCCTCAGGGGTAGGGAATGGATAGTTATGATCCTTTACGCAGTCATTTAGTCCCGTCGAAAATCTCCACCTATCATGTTTTTTTCACATAAACTGCGAGTGATGCCCAGTCAAAGAAGTTCACGTTTTATTACTCTGATTGCTTTGAGTCTATTTAATTATTTCTCGATTGTTTCTAATGGCGAATACGGAACCTGTCTTTTTTGGATTTAGACGCCGGTTTCGCTTCATCTTTCAATTAAAATGTCACTTCCGTTTTAGTGCAGCAACCGAGAACTTCAGAAAATACATTTTTGCAATTCTTCTTCCAGTCGACAACAAATCTGTCTGACAGTTTGGGACTTTCAGATCCTGTCAAATTTACTCTTTTGCAAAATGATTTCATTGGTTTCTCCCATAAATTGAAAAGTATCATCAAATCTATACCGAATAGATTAGAATTTTTTCCGGTTATCATATACATTTTAGTTTTTACAGTAATTCCATTCAGACTCACATTAGTATAAAATTCACCGTTAAATTTTAGTCTATTTCCAGACATTTCTCTGGCAATTTTCTTTGGATTTTGCAGCTTTGGAGAGCCAATTTTCTTTAATATTGTTTCATTAATTAAAAATATGCAATTTCCAGTATTCAAAAGACAGTTTACTTTCCGACCATTGATTCTAACTTCAATATATTTCCTTTATATACCAAACATGGACTCTTTTTTAGAATCAGTGGTCTTTATTTCATGCTTACAGTAGTTCTCCTTTTTGCATACTGTTGACTTGTGTCCTTTACGCCTGCACTTATAACATATTTTGCTTTTGAAGTAGCACTCATTTGTGAAGTGATTCGTCAGGCCTAGTTGCGGTCATCAAATAGATGAGGCGTCCAAACATTTCTCCATATAATCGATTATCTATGGATTTTTTTCGGTTTCTATATTTTTATTCGTGTTTATTTCGACGGGAGTTTTACACGATTTGCAATCTTGCATTCCGCACTTGAGCAGAATCTTTTCAGTGTATCCTGATTGGTTCATAGTTATAGTTTCATTTTCACAGGTAAATTTTATACCGAGGAACCATGACAGTCATCCAAGATCGGCCATTTTAAATTTTTTATTTAATTTATTTTTGACATATTTTAATGTGTTGTCGCAGTTTGAGGCGAGTAATATATCGTCAACCAAAAAAAAACAAACAAAATCAACAATTTATTACCTACATTTTTGGTATACATGCACGCGTCTATGGGGCATTGCCTGAATTCCTGTTCTATTAAATAGTTATGGCGTGTTAGATTCCAAATGTGAGCACTTTGTCTTAGTCCATATAACGATTTATTCAGTTTCCACACGCATTTTTAATTTTTTATTTTAAATCCTTCTGAAGGGTGAATATAGATTTCACAGTCAATCGGAGCATTTGAATAAGCATTTTTTACATCAATTTGATGTATTTTTAAATTGCATTGAGCGGCGTCAAGTTATAATAACATTCTAATCGTCGTTAAATTTGTCGTTGGTGAAAATTTTGCAAAATATTCCACTCCGAAAACTTGTGAAAAATTTTTTGCAACAAAATTGCTTTAAATGTTTCACTGCCAGAAGCTGTGATTTTTTGGAAACCCCCCAGCGTGAAGAAATTATATTTTTATATGTTGTTTTTGCCACTATTACGTATGTACTGTTTTCAGATAAAGCTTGCAATTCAGATATCATAGCTTCTTCCATTCTGGGTGATTTTCTGAATAAATCGCCTCATTATAAGTTTCCGGTGCGCTTTTCAACGAGTAACAGTAATCCACTGGGTAGTCATGTATCTTTTCAATTTGTAAGAAGTCTGGTATTTTTCGCTCGCTTATTGGGTTTCGACATGTCTGATTAATGTTTTCGTCAGTAGTTCTAGTGCAATTGTCGTCGTTATTAATATGTTCATTGTGATCGATTAAGATGTCAGGTAATATTTCACGTTTTTCATCCACTGGATCGCCATTTTTTTAAATTTAATGCATCGTTGAATTTTGCACATCTAACCCTTTTTATGACACATTGGGCTGAAAAGTAGATTAAATATGCTGGACTGTTTTTATCGTAAACTACGAAAATACCTTTTCGCTTTTCGTATTTAGTTTACTAGTATTTTCTATAAATCCAAAACAATCTGAACCAAATATATGCATTCTGTTCATTTTGTATGGCGTTCTGCTTATATATTTTGTAATTTTCCCTGTACACACACATCACAATTCGGGAGATCGTCGGAAGGTATTATTTTCATGCCTTCAACTACATTTGGTATTTTTTTAGTATTGCAGTGTCCTAGAATAGTACGCAAGATTTCGAAGTCGTGACAGGCAATTTTTGAGGGAACCATACTTTTTAAATAATATAGTCGGCCATTTTCTTTAATGCAAAATACAGTTCCATTGGGGTATATCAATTTTGACTTGTTTTGGCCAAATTTTATATTCACGCCTTGTTTAATTGCAGCTTGCACGTAAAATATGTCTTGCTTTAATGTAGGTATGAAAAGAGCATTTTTTTAGAATACAGCTACAGATTTCGCCTTTATTATTTTTTAGTGATATTTTAGCATCGCCTCTTTTCAAGACTATATCAATTATTTGACTACCGTCGGCAAGTTCGACGAAATTACTTTGTGGATTAAAGTTTGAATCAAAAGTAATAAAATTAGATTCCTTGGTGATAACGTGTGCGGTAGCAGCACAGTCTACAAAGAGATTTTTACCGTTTTTCGAATCCTTAGATACCCCAGAAATTTTGCCTGCCACAATTCGAATTTAGATTCCGATCCGTCAAAGAAAGACGATGGTTGGGCGCATAACCTGTTAAATGTTGAGACATGTTGAACAAAGTGCAGTCTCTATACTGAGTGTGAAGTGTTTTCCAGTACCAAAGATGGCAGCAATAATTGCTAGTAACGAAGATGGCGGCCAAGAATCAAATGCGGTCCGTGACGTAGTTAACGGCGAACTGATTGAATCTAAGATTCGACAATTTTTATAGTAACTTTGGAATGTTTTCATTGGTTGGTTAGCACAGCAGGTGCTTATAAGAACGATTGTCAATATCATTCGTATCATAACCCCCATTAGGAGTCAAAAACATTTTAAAGAGGCAATTGATACAGTATACAACTGTTTTATGTAGAACCTCCAAACGAATGTCAGAACCAAGACGCCCCGGCAGAAAAAATCTAAATTTATAAGCGATAAACATAAACAGTAAAAACATCTAGGGCTAACAGTTAAGGCGCCGGACTGTGGTAAACATAGTCTGAAGTTCGATCCCTAGAAATCCGTCGAGTTACACTGATGAGTGGTAGTTACCTCGAAACACGCATATACGTAGATTACTGTTTTAAAAATCATACATAAATAAAAAAAAAATAGTACATACGTCCAAACAATTTATTGGCGACTTTCTAAGTAAATTGAAAAAATGAGCTTCGAGGCGAAGGCACTATTAACCATATGTATCGTTTGAAAAAAAAGAAACAACAAATCTAAGTTTATAAGCGATAAAAATAAACAGTAACATCATCTAGGGTTCGTGGCCTTAGGGTTAGGTTCCGGACTGTGGTAAACATGGTCTTAAGATCGATGCCTAGAAACAGTCGAGCTACTCTGGTGAGAGATAGTTACCTCGAAACACGCGTGTACGTAGATTACCGATTTTAAAAATAATAAATAATATATATATATATATATATATATATATATATATATATATATATATATATAAATCTTTTATCCTTATCGGTATGTGATTGACATCATCATTCCTGCAACTATTAATGTTGCTGCTATTAGGTTTATTTCTATTACAAATTTTAGAAGTATCTTAAAATTATTTTGATTATTTTTATCGCCATGTTTATTACCGTTTTTATCATTATTACTAAATTTGATACTTGTTACTATCAGTGGTTCTACTATTATTATAATTTTTACTATTATTATTATTATTATTAGTAGTAGTAGTAGTAGTAGTAGTATTGCTCATGCTCATAGACAATACTGTTATTAATATTGCTTTGCATTCATTTTAATATGCTTATTATTATTGTTTATATTATTGTTATAATTTTGTCATGTTTATCATCAACATCATTAACATCATGATTCTTCAGCAACATTACAATTACTAATAAACTAAGATTATGCCCCCCTTAAAACTTTATAATCTAACTCCCTCACCTTTTTAATAATGCCACCGAATTTAACACTTTATAGAAAAGTATGTTTCGTTCTGCCTTAACAATTTTCGGTCAGAGTAATACAATATTTCACGAGCTGATTTTTTTTTATTTGGCTTAGCCTGATCTTAATTCTTTAAAATTCAGTCTTCACTCGCTTTTTCTATTTAAACCGACGATGACGTTTGGCCTCCTGTTTTTCTCTTCAATGTATTGCTTTATCCCATTTGACTGGAGACTGATTTCTCTTTGGGCTACTGAACTGTCTGGAAAAAACATTTTCATTATTTCAGCTGTTTTGAAAGCTTTCAAATCCGATTATATGCATCGTCACGCTGGCCTTTATTGTGGACTTCCTTCTCTCTAAAGATCTATTTTCGCATTTCCGATCGACTTCATGCAAGCTTAAATATTATGCGCGGTTTTTTTTTATATGGTTTTACATATCCAATATTTTTTCTATTTCCTTTTTTTCTTGGCAATTTATAACTAAAATAAATTGATGTTTCATTTTTCTCATAACTAGAAAATTCTAGCATTGCTCCACATATTATTTTCTGATTTCCTTATGTCCTCTGATAAGGTGAATAATAAGAATAGCATTCTTTGAAACCTCACAGAATAAGGACTTTGTGAATTGTTCTTTTGTAGTATTCAGTAAGGCAATCAATTTTGATTGTAAAGTTAAACTAATAGTTTTAATATTCTTTTTCCTATAATAAGCCCTACTCTCTAATGCGTATTGAGCTTTTTATTCGGTTTGGATTAAATTATCTACATATAAATACTGTTATTTATATTAGTTTGACGTTTACCATTGCGTATATCAGGCAAACACTATATCCCTTTGATTTCATTATATATATATATATATATATATATATATATATATATATATATATATATATATATATATATATATATATATATATAGGTGACCCTGTTTGTTGTATGTGTGTAAAACGTCTTTACACATCTCCTGGTTGAATAATTGACTTTAGACTTGAAACTTTATATATTAATTGTTTTGTTCCCGAGAAAAATTCCACTATGCTTTTGTGTTCGTAACAAATAGATTCTCACCGCTCAAAATTGAAAAAAAAATATGATCTTGACTGGAGTAAATCGACCCAATTCTTAGCAAGTGTACATATCGATTTAAAGGTTTAATTCGCTAATTTTTTATACTTGTTCTACCCATCTGTCAATTAGCTCAGACAGCAAGATGAAGCGCTAGATAACGGCTAAGATTACAGCGTTGGACGTTATGGTCTCGATTCCCACTAATGACAACGACGGTTTTTAAAATTTTTGAAATTATCAATATATATATATATATATATATATATATATATATATATATATATATATATATATATATATTTAGCACCACATAATAACAATAGAGAATTTAGTCTATCATAATAAATATGTCATCTTTATTGATCGAAATATCAGATTTAAGCTTATTTTACGGTCGGGCAACGTCGAATGGCTTGCTAGTAAGCGTATAACACTATGGCTATCTCTGTAGATCAGTGCTTGTTAGACAAAAGAGTCAGAGAGAAAAAGAGAAAGTTAGACAAGTAAACGGTGAGCGAGTGAGTGCATGCTCTGAGGAATACATCATAGTTGTTATTAATGATTAGCACGATAGAATATACTTATTGTTTTGAATATACAATTATATTTTTTTTCAATAACGACAGAGTTAGACAGTTAATTAATAGAAAGGCACGCCGCTCTATATAAAATATAAAAATTACTAGCGGATATATATTAAAGAGTTCAGACAATGAAAATAATATTCTGTTGTCCTAGCATTATTAATAATAAATCGTCCAAGGTGAAAATAGTAAGGACTGTCAACATGACTTCTCTGGAATAATTGTGCTGTGGCTTTTTAATCCTAACATTAAATAACGTGTATAATATCTCCTTGCTTTAAGCGGAAGAAAGTATCAGGGTTGCCACACTACAATGCATGTGTGAAGCAAAATTATCCAGGAAACCTCCCCTTCAAATGAAAGGCCAAATTTTAATCTAAGGCCAAACTTTTATGAACGCAAAACTCACAAACAGACTAAACAAAAATATGTTTATTATTAATGATATATAAAAGAAATGGCTATATTGAAGATGTTAAATTTTGGTTATAATGAGGCTGTAGTCTCTCAAGCTTATATTTTTTTAAGAAATGTATCACTTTCGCGTAATTTTGTAGCAATGATGAAGTCACTACAAATCATGACCTTGTAGATATGTTAATTTCTAGACATGTAAGGAAATTTATGAATTACATTATTATCCTCTTAATTAGAGTGCATATATTCAAGTTTGTGTTGTTCAGGTGTGTTTTACATGTTTTACTTATCAAGAAACACATCGTTGTGGCTGATAAACAACTTAGCATAATCAATTTAACTTTTTCTAACTTGATTTTCAAGGTAAGAGATAACACTGTTTTTTTTCTGTATAAACTAGCACTTTTTCTGTTGTTGTTCTATTTCACCTTCTCGTAATTCTTTGTTCTAGCATTGCTTATTTGTTCTCGTCTCTTTTCGTTCTTTTTATTTATTGCTTGCAATTATTTTTGTCTTCTGTTCTGCCTTTCTTAACACTTCCTTCTTGTTATGCTCTTGCTTTATCCTTTCATCCTCATCATTTACTTTAGTCCCCTTTTTTTCTACTTCATTTTCTTCTCCCTGTCTTATTCCTCTTTTATTATTGTAGTTATTATTGTTATTAATTTTATCACTAATTGTAATACATTTCATTATCACAAATATCTCACCTTAAATTACCCAGCTTGTTTCGTGGATTCTAAGTGAAAACAATTATGTCTTAATTATCCAACATACTAAAATCATTCGTTGACATTTATGTTGATGACACGAACATCTATAGCAGCACATCAAATGTCGTAAATGACAAAGTTGTCTCTGATTCTCTCTCCTCTGATCTTGAGCGGGTGGTACAGTGGGGGAAGAGGTGTCTGGTTACTTTTAATGCATCTAAAACCAAGCTACTATCTTTACATTATGCACACTCTGATCCCCATCTGACATAAAATGAAATGGACGACTCTCGTCATGGTAAGTCTCCATATTTTGACAAGCTTCTGGGCTTGACCTTTACTCGTGATCTGAAATTGAACACGCACATCAAATCTGTTGCTAAGGTCGCTGGAAAAACGGTGGAATCATTCTACCGCTCCAGAAGATAGCTCACCGCTGATGCAATTCTCTATCTATATAAAAGCCAAGTACGCCAAAGGATGGAGTACTGCTGCCACATCTGGGCAAGAGCTGCAAAAAACAGCCTATCCTGCTTTGACAGAGTACAAAATAGACTTCGTGTCTTAGTGGGGGATGCCTTTTTCTCTTCCGTGCAACCTTTCTCCCACAGAAGAGACGTTGCGAGCCTGTCTTTGTTTTATCGTTATTTCCATGCCAAATGCCCGTCTGAGTCCAATCTCTGGTCCCCAATCTTTCACGAAAAATCCCCGCCTCGCTGGAACCAATGTCAATAATTTTCTCCACTCGTTATCCGTGTCTAAATCAAAACGTAGATTCCATGACAAAAACTTCTTTCTTAGAAGTGCAAGCCTGTGGCACTCTCTTCCGTTGGCCTGTTTCCCACCTGACTACAACGTCTTCAAGTCCAACATAAAGAAATTCGTGATAAACCGTCCCCTTAAGTAATACACTTTATTCAACTCTCCATTACTAACCATTACTCGATAGTATCCCATTGATTACTGTATACGCAATAACCCTTATTCCCGAATTGCTTTCGGGCCTTGATAAGCGGTGACTACCATGAAAAATATTTTTTCCAGTACTTCATATTTCCTTTGTAAGCTTTGCAAATGATATTCCGTTATTGCAACAGTCACTTACCATTGATTTGTAGCTGGCAATGACTATTGTTCGTCACTGTGGTTTGAGTGGCAATAAAACTCTTGCAATTTATTCTTCCAACGTATATCTGGTTGGTGCTCCCTCCCTCTCAGTTTTTCTATGATCTTTCACCTTTCATAACTATTTTGGGTTGAATTAACCGATACTTATGCTTATTTGCGCAGAAATTATTATTATTATTATTATTATTATTATTATTATTATTACAAAGGAGTAACCACTTATCCAGGCCCAAAAGTCATGTGAGGATAAGGGTTAATGTATGTAAGATTATTGTGCAGTAATCAGTATTGGTGTAAGAATTTTTTTTTTATTTAAGAGCACGCCTTAACAAGAACTTGTTTATATTGAGTTAAAAGCTACCATATTGCCGTCGGCCGGGGAGAAGATAAAATTTTTTTTTTTCACAGGCAGTCAATTCTAGGGAAGAAGCTTTGTTCATGGAGTCTCTGTTTAGATGTCGCCACAGATAGAAAATAAGGTAACTTATAGATAGTGGTTGAAGCTAGTTATTATTTTGTGAAGGTTTGGCATAGATTAGAAGTCAGACGAGTATTTGCTATGAAAATAACGATAGACCAAGGACATGCACATAACGTGGCTTCTTTGGGAAAGTTGTTGTAGGGAAGGGTTTCGCGTGCTGCGAGGTTTCGCAACCGATTCTAAATTCTATAAAGGCCAGATGTGTCAACAATACACCATCTAAGATGTACTTGACTCTTATACATATAGAGGATTACATTGACAGTAAGATACCTCCTGGAACCCTGGAATGACCCAACCATGTTCCCAGCGATCTTGCGAACGTATCTGATGTATGTGTTTCATTTCAGATCAGGAATAAATGTTAGTCTCAGTAATTATCATATTTATTTATTCTGTTTTTCATTTTCTGCCTTTCTATCTTTTTTTAATTCCTTTTCAGTTTTTCCTTCCTCATCGTTTACTATTTATATTATCTCGTCCACTCCTTTTTTGTTCTACGTTTTTCTTTCCTCCTTTTCCGTGTTGTACCCTCTCTTTGCCCGTTCCTTGATTTGAACTTAATATTTCCGGTCTTCTTTTCATGTCGACTTACCCTGATTTAGTATTTCCTACTTTTTATTTTCTTCTTCTTTTTTAACGTTTTTCTTCCAGTTTTTTTTTTGTTCTTGGATTTTTACAATAGTTTTTCTGTTATCTTTTCCGTCACTAATTTCTCCTCTTTCATTTTTTCCCTTTTTAGTCTATTTTTATTGTTTCTTTATCTCCAGTGTGATGTCTTCTGTAATAACGCCTCAATTATCGCCATCCGAATGGCACTTTCTAAACAAACATCCTGCTTTGACTATACTTTATTGCCATCGAAACCATATAATCAAACGCCATGCTCCGATTGTGCAGCCTATGCTTTCTTCTATTTTTTTTAATATATATTTATCATGTGATACCGGCCACTGTAAGTATCTCAGCCTAAAATAAGCCGTTTATTGCACGAATGGATTCCATTCAACGTCATGTAACAAAATAAACCGTGAAATGCTTAATCGTTTCTCCTGTGGCGATTCCGAGGTTTGTCCAGGATAGCGTCCACTACGCAAGGGAAAGCGGTAGCACGTGTAACCTTTTACACCAATCTCTCTCTCTCTCTCTCTCTCATTCTATCTCTCTCCATATATATATATATATATATATATATATATACATATATATATATACATATATATATATGTGTGTGTAAAGAGAGAGAGAGAGAGAGAGAGAGAGAGAGAGAGAGAGAGAGAGATGCATTTGCAGGCGAACACGTTCCACTGTTTCTCTTTGAGGAGTGGACGTTATCCTTAACTAACTATCACGATGTTATTAATTTTAACCAATAGAAAAATAGGATAAAATAATTAACCAATGAAGAGAAAAAAAACTTTTTGAATTGTTCAAAACCAGTTAGATCAATTCATCCCTGACGATGAAACCTGAGGGATTGGAAATTACTCGGACTTATGATAAATATGGTGATTACATCAACTAGTTAACGCCAGAAATGAAGACAGTTCTTTGGAAGATGGAAAAGATCGAAAATAGAATTAATTGAAAAAAAGTCTATTTTATTTAATGAAATATGCCCTTAAATATATATATATATATATATATATATATATATATATATATATGTGTGTGTGTGTGTGTGTGTGTGTGTGTGATATATGTGTATATATATACATATTTTATAACCTACTATGTATATATATATATATATATGTATATATATATATATATATATATATATATATATACATATAGTAGGTTATAAAATATGTATGGCGATTAAACTACACTGAATATTCCGCGTTTCATCCACTTTAGGATTCTTCAGACTTATGCGAGAATTTTGTGGTTGTCTCGCGTTTTTTTGTGAGACAATCAGCTTTCTAGTACCCACCGCACCATTCCTAATCCGTCAATGAACAGGCACTTACAGGGCAAAGGCAAATTTGACCTTCAGTTGACCAGTTCCTTTGTGTTTGCTATTTAGCGTAGATATCTAGTTTCTGACCTGTTTTAAATCTCAGTTAATTTTTTATGTAGGTTTTTATATATTTATATTTATATATATATATATATATATATATATATATATATATATGTATATGTGTGTTTGATATTTTATGCATATACATGTTTATTTATTCATTTATTTTATTTGTTTATTTTCTATTGTTAGTTTTAAAATTATTTTGTATCTCTATCTTAGAGTTAAATTTATCATGTGGACGCAGTTGTTCGCTATTTCTCTCCTACAGTTTAACAGATGTTGGGGGTCTTTCAAGTATAGGATAGCATTTTTTCGTGAAGGCATAATTAACATGAATCGTCTAGGTTTCTACGTGTGTTTGTTTGTCTTACTATTTTCCATTCGACTACGTTTGCTTTCCTTGAGTTCCCAGTATTTGTTTGCTAGCGCTGTTTTCATACGGTGTTTTTTTATCATTGAATGTACTTTTGTAGTCATGATATCGAATTTTGAAATCTAAGGAAGTCATACCTAAGTAATATTTCTTGTTATTCGGGTTTTCTTTCGCAAATATTGTGGCCTCGTACACTACGATTTTTCTTAGACATTTATTTTGAAGTGGGACGAGTGTGCGGTATCTGGAGTTGCATTTATCTTTTTCGTTATTAGTATTTTTATGTTTATTTCTAGTGTGGTTGTTATTGTCTGGAGTTGGTTTATTATTATTATTATTATTATTATTATTATTATTTTACTAGTTTCATATGTGTTTTTGTGTTAGTTTAATTTTTGTCATGGTGTCCCCTTTTCTGTTTATTTTGTTTTTTTCATTACTTTTATTTATTATTTTGCTATTATGTGATTTAATTATCATCTCTACATTTTCGCAGCAGCTGTAGGATTACTTTAGGCTATTTTTATTTAAATTTTTCCGTGATGCGTTGGCTACGGGAAAGTGCTTTTCGATAAGATCTAGATATTTCTTGCCAAGTTTTGTTTTTAATATTTGATGTTATGGTGCCGTATATTTGATTAATTGAAAATAGAAGAAAAAGAAGTATACTCTGGTATACAGCGCCATAAATAAAACTAACACAAAAGACACATCTGTAACTAGTAGAAATAATAATAATAATAATAATAATAATAATAATAATAATAATAATAATAATAATAATAAACCAACTCCGGGCAACAACAACCATACTAGAAATAAAAATAAAAATACTAATAACGAAAAAGATAAATGCAATAGTAGATATCGCACATTTTGCCCACTTAAAAATATATGCATAACCAAACGCATAGTTTACCAGGTCACAGTATTTGCGAAAGAAAACCCGAATAACAAGAAATATTTCGTAGGTATGACTTCCTTAGATTTCAAAAGTCGATATTATGACCACAAAAGTATATTCAATAATAATAAAACACCGCATAAAATCAACGCTAGCAAACAAATACTGGGAACTCAAGAAAAGCGGACGCTCGCCGGGAGTCGAATGGAAAATAGTAAGACAAGCAAACACATGTAGAGACCTAGACGATCCATGTATATTATGTCTTCATAAAATATTTGCTATCTTATACTTTAAAGGATCCCAACATCTATTAAACTGTAGGAGAGAAATGGCCATCAACTGTGCTCAAAGAATTAAATTTACTCTTGGATAGATATACAAAATAATTTTAAAACTAATAATAACAATAAAAAATAAACAAATAGAACATAAATAAACATGCATATACATAAACTATCACATATATATATATATGTATATATATATGCATACATACATACGAGCAAATGTTAATAAAACAGGTTAAACCACCTTGACAAATAGTTAAACACATATTTAATCTGAAAAGGAAACACTAGATAAGTCGATAGTCCTTAATCCGCGGAGTTTCGAAGAAATATGTTCCTTCTCATCAGAGGGTAGGAATTAGCAAAATGCGGGATCGGATTTTGCATGCAAAAGTATTTGATGAAACAACAAGTAAGTCAAAGATCTTACTTGATAACAAAAAAGTGAAGCAGAGGGAATATGGTAAAGAAAAAGGTGATTGCACGTGAATGGATAGTCTGATGGAATATAAATAATCCAGTGACGGTAAAATCCAAATATATAACTTCAAGAAAGTTAATTGAATTTCCATTTGCACAAGTAAAATCCAAGGAAACCCCATATTTAGAAGATCGTCCAAAATAATCCAAAGGCAAAAATCCATGGAAAAATTCACAAAAATGTGTACAAGGGAAAAAAGGAAAAAATCCCAATAATATTAATAAAAGAAAAAAAAATATGCTTTTCACTCTACTGCCGAGGCATAGATATAAATAAGAAAGATCAGGAAAGAAGAAGACAGGGGGAAATAAATGGTGACAGAATTAAATATAAAATAGAAAAACAAATGTCAAAAAGAGTTGTTAGAAGATACTTAATGGAAAATAAATAAATAAATACATTAATAAATAAATAGAAAATGAATAATAAATCAACAATCAATAAAAATAAAACATAAAATATAAAATTTAAAAAAAATTAATTAAGGGGAGAGGAGGCCGGTATCTGCAAATTCAGGAAAAAGCAAGAAAGAAAGTAAACGCATGTAGTAAAATATAAGTAAATATACATACAAGATATTAAAGTGTGTGTAGATTGATGTATTAGATGTATAGGAAAGTTTGAAGAATAAAGCAGAAAATGCAGATGAAAAAACCGGCCATGCAAAGAAGAAATAAAGTAAATTAAGTAGTTGTATATAAGATGTATATTCATCCATTAACAATGGATGAATATAAAATGTGCAAAATGACGATTGTAGTCTAAGCAATCAGTAATACTAGCCATCACTCTGCTATCACTAAACTATCGATAAAATGTATAAATGCGGAAAATGTTAGATCTTACATAAGATCATACATTCATAATTTTAAAGAAAGGGCGCCTGAAGAACAAAGACTGTAAATATTCAGCTTTTTGCGTTAAAACGGACAACCTGTGAAAAAAAATTGAAACAAAAGAGAACAACAAAACTTTATTATTAAGGAGTTGTTTTCGAATGTACGAACACCGTCTAATTCTTTTCAAAGAACGAAATATCAAATTAGACATGAGAATCGTCTGCGAAAAGGAATCGAAACCGGTGATTAACAGGAGAACTGACGTTTATAAATATAGAAGCATTTCGGGGTAATTTTAACATTTATCAAAATAGTAACATATAAATTCATTCAAATTACAAAGAATTCTCTGTAAGCGGAAATTGCTAGACCGGTGAATTTCTTTGGCAGAAAATAATTAGATTACAAGCTCAGTTGCTATTTAACTTCAGATATACTGTAGCCAACCCGCTCATATATACATATATATATATATATATATATATATATATATATATATATATATATATATATATACAGAAATTTAGTGTGTAAAAAGAAATATAATTTATATTCGTATATATATATATTTATATATATGTATGTATATTTATATGTGTGTATATATATATATGTATATATTCATATATATAGATATACACATATATACAAAATGAGCAAGAGAAAATTATATATATATATATATATATATATATATATATATATAGAAAATTATAATAGAAATAGAAAATATGAAAAAAACATATGTCCACATCTATACAAGAGAAAACATAGATAAGTATGTAATTATGATATATATATATATATATATATGTATGTGTGTGTGGGGGTGCGTGTGTGTGTAAATGTATATATATATATATATAGAGAGAGAGAGAGAGAGAGAGACAGACAGAAAGAGAGAAAGATAGATTAAGAGAGTGAAAACGTGAGATAAATGGATATGTAGATAAATACACATGTCATAATCATGTTGCCACACTGGTTTACTTCAAATGCATATAAGCATATGTACATATATATATATATATATATATATATATATATATATATATATATTATCATTATTATTATTACTATTAAATACCTATAGACACAAGTGTTTCATCATTTCGGAAATAATCACTTCACAATTAACGCCAATGAACAGATTCGGACCCCTGGAACAGAAGACATGTCTGGACCTGAACCATTCGGCTACCGTCAATATATATATATATATATATATATATATATATATATATATGTGTGTGTGTGTGTGTGTGTGTGTGTGTTTGTGTGTGTGTGTGTGTGTGCGTGTGTGTGTGTATAAATGCTTCAATAGACGCATATATATATATATATATGTGTGTGTGTGTGTGCGTGTGTGTGTGTGTATATATAAATGCTTCAATAGACGCATATATATATATATATATATATATATATATATATATATATATATATATATATATGCAGGTATTGAAACATTTATGGCTATATTGTTTGATCCGTGTTAATTAGAGGGGACTGCAAATTGCATTGTTATGACGACGTAATTTTTGCATCCATGATCTGAAATTTTAATTCCTTCATTGCAGTTATTGACGGTGTGAGACTAAACAAACATGACCTGGTTATGGGCGTGCCTCACAAGCAGAGATGTCTGATTTAATTTTGGGAAAAAGTTTCATTGCGAATAGTACTATATAAAAAATAAAATCTAGAGCACAAAAAGTCGCCGGTAATAATGGTACCATTCCCGTCTGCATTGCTTCCTACATTTTCGAGTTCCAACGTAGAAATCTTTACCGATCTAATATCCAACACTGACAAAACACGTTCCGGACAACCTTGCACCGCTATCGTACATCGCTAGTAAATGTGCATTTAAAACACAAATGTAATTGTTGAGAAACGTATTGTACAGAATATAAGGTCGGCTGTTTAATACAATATTCCCCGCCTTCATACACCTCTAACTTTTTAAATGAAAAATTACGAGGTTTATCCTTTGTGTACAGCTCTCCTGAATTTAATATTATGTCTTTGATAAATATCTCAGTAAACCGCTTCTATATAACGTAGTAGTGTTCGTGTGTGTGTGTGTGTGTGTATGTGTGTGTGTGTTTGAGTGTTCAACACATACAGCCCAGATCACTGGACAGATCATAGCCAACCATGGTTTGATAATGGTCCCCCACCTAGGGATTATGTACAGTATTTTTCAAGGTTAAGGTAAAAAATCAAGGTCAAACCGTATATATATATATATATATATATATATATATATATATATATATATATATATATATATATATATATATATATATATATACTCTCATACGTTTCAGACCTATGGAGAGATCATGACTAAAACTAGAAATGGCGCACACAATTTTTTAAGATACTGGTCAAATCTTAAGGTTGATGCCAAGTGTTTGTATTTTTGAGAGTATTATATAATAGGCAAGTTTAACCGTAGGTATATATGTTAACTAATGGTTATATTATTTGATTTAAGTTAATAACTAAAAGTGTCGCTTTATTTCACGTCGTAATAAAGTGGTATTTTAGACGAATAAATTTTAGGTCCTCACCAACTCCCAGCTATGTATGTCGAATAGTCATTGTTAGATAACTGTTTAATTATATATTCTAAATTTACAACTATAGCTTGATTAATTTTGATCACTAATCATACGCACTGGCCAGATTTTTGACCTAATGGTTTAAGAAGGTACAGCGTGCTAGCAAGATCTTGTTCACTTTGTTTGGTTACAGATAGACTACTACAACTTAGTCATTATAGGTCAAACTAAAACTTTAATTTTACAAAAATATGCGATAAAACGTAATAAGAAAAATATCGTATTTTATATTGTGATAGTGTTTGCCACCTTATTCTGCTCAGTAACCGGAAGTCGGCAATCAAGGAAACAAATTAAATTAGGAACGCTACTTTTAAATTATTAACGATAAAAATAAAACAGATACAATAATCAGAAGAGTCTGAGTCGCACGACGATGTTCATTCTACTCAACTCTGAACGCTTCTTTCTTAGAACTGCCTGCCTATGGAAGAGTACTCTGCAGGTTTGCTTCTTGACCGACTAAAATATCGTTTCCTTAAAGTCCAATGTTCTGAAAAGTCTAACTATGTTCACTCTACCCAGGTCTGAACGCTTCTGCCCCCCCCCTCCAGCAATCTGCTTTCGTGGTGCTCGGGCACACCTCAAAATCACGTGTGAGACTTGTTTTTCGATAACCGTTCGAGACCGTGGGCATTAAAAGACCACGGTCGCCATCTTGAATCTATTCGTTTTTCCTTCGCAGCCCGCACGACAGATAAATGCGAGCACGTTTTTGCGGTAGGCCTTCTCTATTTTCCCCACAATAATTATTAGGTTTAGGTTTTTATTCTGATAGAAAACATATTTCCAGAAGCGAACTATGCTCATACCCTAAAGGCTATTTCCCATGTTATTATTCAAAACGTGACATAGCATGTTTCAACTGTAATTAAAAAGTACGGAAACATTAATTCTGTCGATCCACACCGTCCAGGATTATTAACACACATGAGTCTAATAATAAATGTATAATGCAGAAGTGATACGAAATTGAAAAATTCAATAAAAATCATATATGTCCATATTTTAGACAATAAATATACATTTTCTTAACGGTGTAATCAACTAACGTGAGGGGAAGTAATTGAGTAACGTGTCCCTGTGCTTGAAACGTGTTCGTTACAATTCATAGATCTCTCGGACCCCACACGTTAGTCTCTAAAACAAAATATGTTGTTTTCTACGTTAAAATGAGGATTAAACAATATCACTTATAATAATGCATAACATTAAAGCAACATTGACAGTGAAGGACGGTCCCCACAACGCAAGAAAATGCAGCTGATAAGACCAAAGAATATTTGAAAGTTAGCAGACAAGAAGCAAACAATTGAATCACCGATTAGTGCAGTATCTCGTTTTTCAAGTTTTCCACTCTCGGCCTGTTCTTTTACAGCACTCTTTTCCAAATTCATTTGTTTTATGCTAACGTTTATTTTTCTTTCATTTTTATATTAACTATTTTTTGGGTAAAATGTCTGATCGGGGCATCATAAATAAATATACTGTAATGTAGCCGTACGCTCGAACCTTGTTTATTACATGTTAACTATCTTCCGTGTACCCCCGCCGTCTGGTATCGTCGAAAAGTGGCTACCAAACAAAAATCTATAAATCCGTCTCGGCGTTTCTTTCTGGTTTTTGCAAACGGCATTGATTACCATTCTTTTCCAAACAAGGTCTGCTTCTTATTTTTCTAACTGTTCATTTCGGCTGCCCCGAGATAAACAAAAACAAATCTCACACCGCTACTGCGTAGTAACACGTCCATCTCATCTAGAGGGTTTTCTTTCTGCTCCTCGCCACGTGGTACTTGTTTCTTTTTTCTTTTCGTTTGACACAAGCCCAGACACACTTGCAGATTTACATACGGACTCAAAACGGCAGCTGCTGCTGCTAATACATTCGCAAGACAGCCGTACTATGACTGCCGTGGATATATTAACGTGCGCATATAAGCGCTATATTACAAGTGTTATGGTACATAAGTTTCGATGAAAATACACTTTCTGGAATATATTCATACTAATTAAAATATATACATATTAGTAATACTTCTAAGTATATTGCTATGTATAAAAATATTCGCGAGAATGCTTCATTTAAAACTAAATGACGAAGAGACTAATATGGTTCCTCTTAAATGATATATCACAGTTTTAAATTTTGATGCATGTAGGTATGCATACACACGCGCACAAACACTTGCCACCCCCCCACATATATCGACTTATTTTAAATAAAAGATGGCGGCAAACGTCTCATTTTACAAACGTGTTTTAAATAAAATATTTTTGGGTGTTTATCAACCAATAATTAAGTCTGTTTAGTTTTTTCTGCGAAATATCATTTCTTTTTTGTCAACATTTTCTTTCTAAAACTGTTTCTATTAAAAAAAAATATTTTCAACTCTTCTCTGACGACTATATTTTTTTTCAGTGAGTATTGTATTGCCGGCTGTCGCTATTCAAGGAAGCATGTGTTAGATATACTTAATAGAATATGCATAAATGTTATGGGTGATTATTAAATACATCTTGTTAAAAAAATGGTAACTAACAGTATATATATATATATATATATATATATATATATATATATATATATATATATACTAGACTACCCGTGACCCGTTGGGTCAGTATGTTTTATTAGCTATGGAATACATGTATGAGAGTTACACTTGTGACGTAAAGAAAATAGGGTTTTTGGACACAACCGAAACATTTCTATGAAAGTATATTGAAATGAAAAAAGAATATAGATAGATTTCTATGAGTCGTTCTGTTTATTATAATTGATTATTTTTGAAAAAAATTACAGTTACTGAATTATAAGTGGTTGGCCATTCTTATAGGTAAATGTGCACTGAACAGATACATAATACTTATATAGTTAAATTCAAATTTTGATATATCTGCTTTTTCCCATCGTTCATTTCTGTATTACGTTTAAGTTAGTTTAAACCTCACTCTTCCCATGTTAAATAATAATTTCGAAATAAAAACGTTAATATTTCAGCGTCCCAATTGTTCTTTTTTTCGCGTTTAAATTATCCAAATAAACAATTGTTAATACTGTCTGCTTTTTTTTCATCGTTCATTTCTGTATTACGGTTAAGTTATTTTAACCCCCACTTTTCCCAGGTTAAATAATAATTTCGCAATAATAACATTCATATTTCAGTGCACAGGTCATGCGAGCATGCGAAACCGGATGTCGTAAACCGGAAAGTGGGTTACATACATCGTTACAAAATCATTTGTGTTTTATAATTATATATATATATATATATATATATATATATATATATATATATATATATATATATATATATATATATATTGTTACGAGCTAGGACATGCTATGTTCGGACGTAATTGTCGCGTAGTCAGAATCGTCGACTTTGAGATAGGGTATTTTCCTTATACTGCGGTTAACAAAAGAAAACATTATCGGAGAGTACGTCACGATATTAAATAACCCGTTTTCTTTGTTATTAAATATTCAACACTCAATATTTAGCGACTCGAACAAAAACAAGAACGACAAAACACATAAATATTCTAGTAACACTCACATTTATTACAATACAAAACATGTGGGGGTAAGTGTTGAATAAACTAAAATCAAAAACAACACGAACGGCTATATAAAATGAGATAATAAAAAAGAGAAAAAAAGAAAAACAACGGATGCACAAACTCAGGGATATCGTCATGGAAATTTCATGTTGGTGAGTAGTAAGGACGAGCTGGGAATTGAATCTGGATGATGTTATTGAAAAGGAGTATTATCTGCAGATAAAGAAAACAAATAAAAACAGAAATTAACAGCCCTTGATAATCTTTGAATATGTGAGCATTTCGGCGCACACTGCGCTTACGTTTCAACTTTCTTCTGTCTCCTGCTTTGTTTCTCCCTCGTTTTAATTTGACTTTCACTGTTCTCGGCCCATTCATACGGTGAATGGTTTTCTGATACATTGGAAATCTGTACGTGCCTTCGCTCTACTCCCGTTTAGATGTCTGTATTTATACATATACACTTTTCTGTATTTCGACTTTTAATCAAAGCGTAGCTATTTTAATTATCCTTTCTTTTTCTGATACGTTGGAAAATCTATAGATGCATTATAACCACTTAATGTAAATAAAAAAATAACTTCATTCAGAAGTATGCTCAGTAAGCAATATTTGCACGTGGTGATGTGATACTTCAAGTTTAGGCAGTATAATATTTTTCTGAGAACACAACGCATTCTTTTATTTTTCTTTAGTAAATTATAGATTCTTGCAATAGGGGCACATTTCAATTATAGTCTCGATCAAAATATAGAGTCTCAAACTATAATTATTAGAAGAATTCTCCCAAAATGCAAGGCGATCGCCACCCTACGATTGTGTAGCATGGGATCGTGTTTGACATTTATATGTTGTTTCTTGTTAACGTCTTTCAATAAAAACATGTCGCGGTTATTTTGTTGAAGACACAGAACGTGCGTATTGTATTTGCAATCATGCAACACTTTGTCTGCTAACTCATCGCCACGTATTTGAGGCATTTTTGGTCTTCTAATCCTGTTCGTTTGGTTTTCTATGGCATATTATAATTAAGATATATATGTCAGAAACAATGTAATAAACGATTGATGTTTTAAAATAAAAGTGGGAAAATACAGAAGTTCGGTGTTACTATGAGCATGTATGTGAGACCAACCTAGAAAATGTGTTTTTTTTTAATATTGCATTTAAGATAAGGAAATCCACAATTCTTTCAAACAGCAGAATAAGTCTAATTTAATATGTATGTGACTTGACTAATTGAGTGTGTTTATTTTCATGGAACAAATGTGAACGCAAATAAAATATTAAACCCATCTATTCCCGTGCAAAATAGGCTTAACAAATCGTGTTTGGATATACAGTATGTGAAAACATGCTACTATTTGATAAAAATATTGTACTAAAATGTCTAATCAATGAGTGAAGTAACTATCAAATAAAGAATATCGCAAAACAAACAAAGCATGGGCTTGGAAAAAGATTTGAAAAAAGTTCCGTATGTTGCGTTCATGATCTCTTTGATATTTTTTGGGAGAAATAGACTCATCAAATCTATATTTATAGATATTTCAATATTCGTAGATATTAAATACATAAGAAAACGCTGCTACTAAAAAATGCTATTTCATAATCTAAAGTCAACCACTGAAATCGTTTTCTAGAGAAGGTGGTGGTAACAAAGAACTACATACATTTATATATATATATATATATATATATATATATATATATATATATGTATTCACATATGCATATATATACAGAGAGAGAGAGAGAGAGAGAGAGAGAGAGATCTGAAAATATGTTTTATATACACATTCGATTTATTATATATAACAACTTTTTTAACGTTAAAGTTTTTTTGCTTGTGAAGACCTGACATCGATTTAAACGGAATATATTGTCCATATTATAATGACCAATATTTATTCAAATGACCAATCCTTTATAAAAAAACGAAAAAAGTAAACAAAGTATCTGCTAACGTTCAATAAGGAAACTCTATTATGTGTTCGCCCAATTCAAATCTGTTATGCAAAATTACGAACGTTTTAATCACAAAAACTATATAGCGATATAACAAAGCCCACCCCCTGGAAACCCCATCTCATATCGAGTTAATCTCCTATTAAAAAAAGGATTAAAATACATTTGCCTAGGAAGCCGAATTGTGATATATATAGATATATACTATAATTGGTGCCTGGCATTGCCCGTGTGTTTTTGAGGTGTATGCTGACAGAAAAAACGGTCAATTTTTTAAAACTTTGACCCCTGTTATGACCCCCCAAACCTGATTGTTTTGGGCGCAAATTACGTTATTAAGTTAGATACATGTCAAACGAACCTATGTCTAAAATTTCAAGTGTTTAGACTGAAAATTATTGGAGGAGTTTGGTAGAGGTCTCAAAAGTCAAATCGTTGAACTTTAACCCCTTAATCGCAAAATGTATGCCCGAAAACCAATCACATCTATTGTCCCAAATCTCAGTACCCTTTATATCAAATTTCGAGTCTGTAGACTAAAAATTGCCTGAGTTATTGCGTAGGGAAATGTACACAGACACACACAGATACACTTTCACTTATAACTATATATATATATATATATATATATATATATATATATATATATATATATATATAATATCGAAGTCTAATGCTGCTTATCATAGGAGGAGGGAAGGTATAAGGAAGCAAAGTATATATCCAACGTCCAGTAATGGCCATGCTAGGGAATCTCTTATAGTGAATATATATTATTGGTAGGGGGAAGGATTATCCAGTGAGTTATTAAGTAATTAATTTACTTTAAATATACTAGCATTTGATTCAAATAGAATTAGAATAGTTAAGACGTGGAGTACGCTTTCATTGAAGGCAGTTTATTTATAAAATAAATAATTCATTAATAAGAATGTAATCTATATATAATTATAAAAGTCAAATGACCTTTTAACGAGTAATGTAACCCACTTTCCGGTTTACGACATCCGATTGCGCATGCGCGCATAAGCATTAACCCATAACGTAAACTTATAAACACAAATCGCTTCTCTTGCATATTTTGACGTGCGCACTGAAATATTAACGTTATTATTTAGAAATTATTATTTAATATCGGAAGGGTTAGGGTGTTTTGCAAATATTCTGTATTACAAGTATACTGTCGCACTTTTCTTACAAATAAATCAACTTTGACCCTTTGACAACGTATTGTTTTACTGTGTACGTTTTCAGCGTCCCAATTGTTTGTTTTTTTCGCGTTTAAATTATCTAAATAATTGTTAATAATTTCTGCATTTTTTTACATCGTTCATTTCCGTATTTCATTTAAATTATTTTAACGCAATTTTCTTACAAATAAATCTACTTTAACCTTTGACAACCATAAGAGCATTTTACAACTTATTGTTTTACTGTGTACGTTTTCAGCGTCCTAATTCATTTTTTTCGCGTTTAAATTAAACGATATATCAGAAGTTGAATAGTGCAGATTTCCCTATAAGTATGGCAAACCACTTATAATTCACTGGGTAAAGTTTTTTTTTTCAAAAATAAACAATTATAAACAGAACGACTCATCTATCTATCTATCTATATTCTTTTTTTCATAGAAATGTTTCTCTTATGCCACAAAACTATTTTCTTTACGTTATAAGTGTCACGCTCGTACATTAATTCCATAGCTAATATAACATACTGACCCAACGTGTCACGGGTAGTCTAGTGAAACTTAAATCTGCTTAGTCCTATAATTAAGATACACGATGAAAGATAAAAGATTAAAAAGAGAATAAATAAGAATCTGGGTGTGAGGAAATAAAATTTGAAGTAAAAGTAAAAAAACGAAAGTGAAATAAAAAATAAATTTTGCAGAGGAGGTAGTATGGGTTGATGACAAATGTTAACATAATGCTACATGATAATCGGGCACGTTTGATACAAGTAGGATGTAGTCTAGTAAAGAAAGAAAACATGGGCGACGACGAAGGAAAAAGCATGAAATATACAATGCAATCTACTGGCTGGAACATACAATTTAACAATGATACTAATAATAATAATTATAGTAATGACTATAACAAAATAATATTATGAATAGAAAATATGGGGTCGTAATAAGAATAAATGAAGTTGTACTGAATGTGCAGTCATTTGAGTAGATTAAATATCCGGTTTTTGAACATTTCCTGAAAGGTTTTTCCTTTAATGGTTTTCTTTCAAAGCAACATGAATCATAAACTTTTTCTTGGGACAAAACACAGGTGTTCCATCTATGGGAATCTTTTACATGCTTATCAGTTTCATATGGGTGATCTGTTTCCAAAATGTGCACGTTGTGCCGATTTGCAGTGTTGTTCAAATAGAAAATCGGGTTGACCCTAATAACTAAAACACCTTTACATCTCCAACATTGCCTTACAGAAATCCTCTGAATCACCTTTTTATCATTAGTAAATACTTTGGAGAGGCTTAGTTTGCATGATTTCAAGTGTAGCCGTCTCTTTTATACGGACTATTAATGGATATAAGGGAGCGCAAGATTAAGAATTCTTCAAGGTACGGACTTACGCTGCTCCTATCAAATGAATCATTGACTTTGTCCACCTGCTCCTTTGTAACACGTGGTTTTCCAAGGGCGTTTTCGTTTGCAGCGGAATACACTCGATTTAAGTTGTTTCCCCACCAACGAATGCCCTTACAACGAATCGGGTCAATAGCGAATTGGGTTCTAAACGCAAGGTGCACAGGAAAATTACATTTGTTTTCATGAACTCAAGCAGGCAAAAAACCGTTTGCTAATGGGTCACAATTTGAATTGATTTTCATACACTTCAGCTCCACCGGATATTTTACTGAAGACAGCGGTGAAAGACAACTCTACTGATTAACTACTGATTTTGTTCAACCCAGTGCTATATACGTAAAAACACTGCGTAATTACTTTGAAGTACAAGTTTCAAAACAAATTTATGTTAAACGCATATATTTTTAGTTATTATTACTGCACTGCATTTATAGGCGTTTCGTTTAATAGAAAACTTTACTAAACAACTCATGAAAAACAGGTTAGTATAAGGGAAAAAGACACAGTTAAAGATTTGTTTATGGAATACAAAAAAATATTAGTGATAATAAATACAAATATTTAACATACATATATGTAATATAAATCTGAACGTCTGTATGTGTGTCCAATCACGAATATGCTTCTATATGGTTGACTATTATAGAAAACTGATCACATATAATGATAGAAGATATATCGAGACACAGGAATGAGTATGTTGGACCTGGCATAATGATGTTTCATTAAAATTGTGGGGTCTGCATACGCGCCTGATCCACAATGTATGAAAATAGAAAAATGAAAGATAAAAATAACGTTTAAAAGTGTCCTGTATATAGATGTACATAAAATACTTTGATAAGTATGTTTTCACTTAAATAGGGATTGTATAATAAAATTGTGGGGGCTGCGTTCGCGCCTAACCTCCATAAAATGGGAATAGGTACAAACTTTAATAAATACTTTTCATATCTATCAGCGTAAGTATATTTTGGTAATTATGTTTCAGTTTTAAGAAATATGGTATAATAAAATTATAGGGTTTTCGTTCGCGCCTGACCCCCATAGAATGGAAATATGTCACAAAGTTTTACAAGTTTTTTTTTAATATAGATCCACAGAATATTGTGATAAGTGTTTCAGTGTGAACAGGTATGATATAATGAATTATAGGGTTTATCCATTTTATTTTTAGTTTCATTATATTTTGCTTTGGTTTTGATACCCCCAAATTCGGAGCTATCTTATTACAACACTTTATTTTCATCACCTATCATACTTTCATAAATCAGAGCCCATTTTCTGTAGGCTGTTTTGGAACCCAGTTAACGACGGGTACTTTTGCTAGTATATATACATATATATATACATATATATATATAATTATTTCATTTAATAACATGAATTAATATACGAAGTTAGAATTTTCTACGTAAATTTTCAGTATTTACTCCAACAGTGCTACATACATAGATATATGGATTTTAAATAAGCCTGAAAAATTCTCATGAGAATGAAACGCGGGATATTCTGTGTTGCTTTATTTGCCATATATATTTTAATAACTTACTTCCTAGCTCTACCTAGATATTGAGCACTGTTGAAGTAAATACTGAAAATTTACGCATACAATTATATTTTCCTTTATTAATTTATGTAATTAAATGAAGAAGTAAGTGATAAAATATATATGCCAATAAGATACACAGAACATTCCGCGTTTGATTTTTATGAGAATTCTCACAAAAATGAAACGCAGAATATTATATGTAGCCTCATTGGTATATAGGAAAGTGAGGAAGGGTGAGTAAGAATATATATATATCTATAAAAGTGAACGTGTCTGTGTGTATGTGTATCTGTGTGCCTGTGTGTCTGTCTGTGTACATATCCCTATGCAATAACTCAATTTAAGGTCTACAGACTCGAAATTTGATATACTTGGTCATGAGACTTGGGAAAATCTTTGTGATCCGTTTTCGGCCAGAAATTTTCCTGTTAAGGGGCCAAAGTTCAACGATATGACCATTGAGAACTCTACCAAACTCCTCCGACAATTTTGGGTAAAAACAATTGAAATTGTAGATATAGTTTCCTTGGACATGGATCTAACTTAATAACTTGATTCGAACCCAAAACTATAAATCTTTAAGGGTGATAATAGCGGTATAAGTTAAAAACAAGTTGACCTCTGGGGTCTCTACAGTTTCTGGTATAAATATTTGACATTTTACATAAAGGTTATTCAGGGATAGGCAAGCTTTTTAATCGGTTGAGGTCAAAATTCTTAGTTACCGATATATAAATGTATGTATGGGTGTATGTTTGCATGTCTGCCTAAATCTTTCGACAGAGGCGACAGTTTTTTACAAGATTAGTATCGTTTTGAAGTTCGACCTTCTAGCCGACGAATATCGAGAAATTGGCTAAAAATATTAACATCGTCACCTTCAATTGGGCATTTTATTACGGGGGGATCGCTTTTTTTGCCGATATTTTTGAAAGTCATCCTGTCCTGTCTAGCCTGAAGTAAAACCTACGTCACTTCTGGTTTGGTGGTGGTCGTAACAGAAAAAAAGTTATTTTCCTCCTTCGCGGTACGAGTTAGAGCTTCCTTCTTACTACCACTTTTTTTTGCTCAACACACACATCTAAACACCATGGACACGCCGGGCTGAAATGCTAGTATTCAATATTTTCTTTTTGTGATTTATTGAACTAAAACTTTAGTGTCATGCTATTATGTATAATAATCTAGACATGGCAAACATTTACTACGTCCACATTATTTCAATTTTCAACAAAAAAATTTTAATACAGTTTCGAAGGAATAACCTATGGTCCTTGGCACAAAAAATACTTTGCAAGATTCATGTTTGAATAATTCATGTACATTGATTTACAATAGATCTGATATATTAAACTTACTATTAATAAATGCGAACCTTTACGGATAGTTAAAGATCTTCACAAACGCAATACATGTAAGTATATGCTAAAGCATTCTACGGATGTGAATTATTGCTTTTGTGTAAAAGATTCGGCAACAAAAATTATTTGAGGTGAAAGAAATGTATGTTTTTCTTTTTTCTTTTCGCGAATTTATCTGAAAAACTTGCACTGTATATCTTAGTTGCTATCGGGTTATAGAAAAAGTGTATGCTGTATGGGAATTAGGAGCGCAAAGCATGACTATCTATATGAATATATAAACATATCGAAAGTAGAAAAGGTAGAATGAATAAGCATTCTGTATACTCGAAATTATTGCTTTCTCACCTCTGGGTTATTCTCAAATAAAATGAGTGAGATACATAAAAGCGACTCAAGAAACAACCAATTTACTATAATCTACTATAATATATATAATAAAATATATATATATATGTATATATATATATATATATATATTATAAAAAAGCTTGCTTGCTTGGGTTTTTAAATGCCCATCCGTTATTCTGCTTACCTATTTCATGGCTGCCCTTTATTTAGTCCGATATTTAAAGCCCCTGTTTCTCTTCAAAGCATACACAAGTTCAACAATATTAAATGTAATCTAACCCCGTTGATTAAAAAAAATTATTCAAATATAAGTAGACCTATATAATTATAATCATATTTGTAAGCATATTTACTGCTTTTAGTAGCGCCCCTGCGGAATTTGACGATTATTTCTTTTCAGGGCTTAGTTAACAAATATTTTCTCCTCGAGGAGGGCGTAGTAGAAACTTGGTTTTGTTAGTGCTTTTAGTAGAGCCTCCTTAATTTTCTATTATACCTTGCAGTTACGCTCTGGAGGCTTCTTGGGTTTATTTTTTGTCTCGTCACTTAAATATTTTTTCAAGACAATAAAAGACAATATAATCTTCAAAATCATTTTTTTTTTATTTTGAACATTTTTCTCTGACTTTTCAAGGGCCAGCGACTTGACTAGTAATATTAAAAAAGATGTTTTATGATTGGTCCAGTGGTTTGTGCTGTAGAAGAGTATGTATACACAGGACATGACTTTATCTTTGACGTAAATCTTGAAAAATGATGTACAACACCCCTAGGTTGGGACCATCATACCAGATTTGGTCGTGATCGGTCCAGTGGTGCGGGTTGTATGAGAATTGTACACAATCACAGAAACACAGATGGTATTAATTATAATGTCAATTGTTTCTCGTAGGGGGTCAATGGTGAACGATCTTTCAACGTTCAGAGAGGCGGTGATTTTATTGTGTAATTCTGTGCTTTGGGTGTCTTGAATAAGGTATTCAGTAGAATTTACGTTATATTTACTAATTTTGCTGTTCAGTAATTTCATTATAAGAGAGATTATACACACACACACACACACACACACACATATATATATATATATATATATATATATATATATATATATATATATATATATATATACAGAAATCACCACTTATCAAGGCCCGGAGGACACCCGGGGATAAATGTCAATGGGTATACATTAGTCAATGTGATTATAGCGTAGTAAACATAAGTAGTGACAATTTGGTAAATTGGATTACTTAGGGTGACGGTTCATCAGGAAGACAATCAGATTGTAGTCAGCTGGAAAGCAGACAATCAGAAGAGAGTTCCACAGGCGTGCAGTTCTAAGAAAGAAGCTTTGTTTATGGAATCTACATTAAGGTTTAGGCACAGATAGAGACTGTAGGAAATTATTGATAGTATTTTTGGCCAGATGAGTGTTTTTTTGTGAATGTTTGGCGAGGGAGGTTCATGGATTGAAGCTCAGACGAGCCCTTGCCATGAAAATATCGATAGAGCAACGACAGGTTCGCAATGTCTCTTCTGTGGAGCAGTGGTTGCATGGTTGCATGGAAGAAAAAAGGCACCACCACTTAGCTATGAAGTCTATTTTGAATTCTGTCAAGGCATGATAAGCTGATTCTAGCAGGTCCTTCACTGATGTGGCAACAGCACTGCATTGTTTGCAGTTCTTGGCTTTTATATAGATAGAGAATTTCATCAGGAGTGACATATTTACTGGCGCGGTAGAATCGTCCCTCCATTTTTCCAGCGACCTTGATAATAGATTTGATATACGTGTTTCATTTCAGGTCAGGACTAAATATCAAGCTCAGAAGTTTGTCAAAACATGAAGCATCCCCACGTCGTGAGCAATTCATTTAGACCGATGCCAGATTTACATAAGAGTGTAGATTGTGTAGAGATAGAAGGATGGTTTTAGATGCATTAAAAGTAACCTACACATATCCATAGATACAAACGCAGATAGAAAAACGCAGATTAAAATTGAATTTAATGTTTATTTTTAATGCTTACCTTTAATTTTGTCTTTATTTCATCTTTATTTTTGTCTTCAATTTTACTTCTATTTTATGTTCTGCTTTATTATTTCTACTATTATTATAATTTTCATTACTATTATCTTTCCTACTATTATAATTACCCTACTATTATTTGGTATATTTTTACCACTCCAATAAGTAATATTGGTTTCCTTA